>NW_012267221.1:36958074-37008434 GCF_000151885.1 Dipodomys ordii | reverse complement strand
CAATTTCATGTAATCCCATTTGTCCAGCCTTTCTTTGATTTGTTGTGTTTCTGGGTCTCTATTAAGAAAATTTCAGCCTGTGCCAAGGAGACCTAGGGTTTCTCCTATTCCATCCAGTAATGTTTTCAGAGTGTATGCTTTGACTCCGAGGTCATTGATCCATTTGGAATTGATTCTGGCAGGAACCACATTTTGTCAATGATAGGCTACACATATGTCAGTGCTCCTATAAGACTATTTATAATGCAGCTGAAAAGTTCCAATTGCCTACATACATTGTAGCTTTTGAAATATTGTAGTGAAAAATGAAGCAAAAAGCTTAACTCTCATGTTTGTAGTAACACTGGTGTAAACAAACCAACCATGCTGCTAATCATATGAAAGAATAGTACATGCAATAATGTACATTGAGTGATTCAAGATTATGATAAAGGACTTACATTACTGGTTTATGTACTTACTACACTATACTTTATATTGTTATATTCTTACCACATCCTCCTACTTTAAAATAAGACTTCACTATAAAAAAGCATGAAGTATTATGCTGGCTGCAACTGCATACATCTCATGGTTATGCTATCTCCCAATTGTATGGAGTAACTGACCTTTGTCATCTTGGTTTGAGTAAATACTTAGTATGATCTTTGCATAATGAAAAATTATCTAATGATGGATCTATTTCTAATTTTCAAATGACATTGGCTGTAGTTTCAGCTTGCAGATATTAGGGCAGAAAGAAAAGGCAGTGACAAGAATTGGAAAGTGCCTTCATTTAAATGGGAGGAAGTGAAGCCAGAATTACAAAACAGGTATCTAAGAAACTAGAGGAAAAAAGATCATGGACCCAAGAAGACAACAGAAAGGAATATATAAGAGAGGGGCCAGCCAGCAGTTTCTAACAACACAACTTTACAAGCGAAGGGGCAGAGAGAAGAAGCAGATTTAAAGATTTTCAAGAGTGAGCTGGAAAGGGTCTGACAGCTGATATCAAAAGTCTATGATAAAAAGAAAATCAGAGCCGGGCCCAGGTGGCTTTCGCCTGTAATCCTAGCTACTCAGGAGGCTGAGATCTGAAGATCACAGATCAAAGCCAGCCCAGGCAGGAAAGTCTGTGAGACTCTATCTCCAATAAACCACTAGAAAACCGGAAGTGGTTCAGTGGCTCAAAGGTAGAGCGATGGCCTTGAGCTGAAGAGCTGAGGGACAGCGCCCAGGCCCAGAGTTCAAGCCCCATGACCGGAAAAAAAAAAAAATCAGAGGTGAAAAAATGATGGGAAGATTATTTTGTTTGCTTAAGTCTTAGAGGATATTGGCTTGAGAATGGCTTCTGTCTTAGGGTGTAAGTCAGAGAAAGAGGTAGAATGGATACAAAGAGAAAAGAACCTGCCAGAGGAGTCAGAAAGTGGATTCACATAAAGGTACCCTTTGTCTTATGGATTCTTTTTTGTATTTACTTTAGTGGTATTGCTTAACTGAAGTTCGATCCCCATGTCTCTGGGCAGTCCTGGAGGATTGGGTCCAGGATGGGGCTGGGGCTGCGAGGGGGGGGGGGCGTGTAGGTGGTTCCAAGATTCCTAGTTAAAGAGCTCCCTCTCCTGTCAGTGTAGCAAAGTGCTATTTATATAGTTTTTTTAAACTTCTAATTGGTATAAGTTAATTGTACAAAGGGGTTTATTGTGTTATTTCCATGCATGCATATAGTTTACTTTGATCAAAACACTATTCCTTTTAAAATCATCTTCCTATGCCTCCACATTTATAATCAGTGGTGAATTTCATGATATATTCATAAGTACTTAAAATGTACTTCAGTTATGCTCACACTCAGTCATCTCCTTTCCCCTTCTTCCTTCTCACTGGTTTTCCCAACCAAAGAGAAGACTGCCTTTTGAAAATATATCACTGTTTAAGATATATGAATGAAAATAGGTGGTATTTAACTCCTGAGCTTGGCTTAACTCACTCACCAAGGTGATCACCAGTTCCACCCATTTCCTTCAAACAATATAATTTCAATCTTCTTTATAGCCAAATGATACTTCACTGTGTACCACAGTTTTACATTTTTTATGTATTCATCAATCATTGGACACTTCCGTTGATTTTACAGCTTTATTATTGTGAACAGTACTACAATAAACACAAATGTGCAGGTATGTTCATTGTATGTTAACTTACATTCTTTTGGATATATACCCAAGACTGATATGACAGAATCATATGGTAGCTTTATTTTCAGGTTTTTTTTTTAGAAATTTCAAAACTGATTTTCATAGTGGCTGTACCAATTTATGTTTTTTCTTCCAACAGGGAATAAGGATTTCTTCTCCCTCCACTCTCCCTCAGACCTCTCAGTCTCACCAGTATGTGTTGCTTATTTGTTCGTTTTGGTGATAAAGGGATTTGAACTCAAGGCTTTACACTAGCTAGTCAAACTCTGCCATTTTAACTATACCTACAGTCCATTTTGCTCTGATTATTTTTTTGAGATAGGGTTTTGCTTTTTTGCCCATGTTGGCTTGGCCTGTGATCCTACTTATTCTTACTTCTGCATAGCTGGGATAACATGCCTCCATGCCCAGCTTTTTCTGTTGGAATAGGGTGTCCTGAACGTTTTTCCTCAGTGTGTCCTGGAGCTACAATCTTCGCAATCTTAGCCTCTTGAGTAGCTAGAATGATAGTTCCAGGCTGTTATTTGTTTTCCTAATAATAGGCATTCCAACAGAGATGAGCTAGAATCTCACTGTTATTTATTTATTTATTTACATTTCCTTTAAGGCTAAGGATGTTGGACCTTTCTTCAGTTATTTATTGGCTATTCATATTTCATTTGAGTCTTACTTATTCAACTCATTTTCCCATCTATTGATTTGATTATTCAATCATTTGGTGTTTAATTCTATAACTTTGTATATTCTGGATATGAATCCTTTGTCTAGTGGATTTTCTCCCATTCTGTAGGCTATTTCTTTGCTGTGGGTTTTTTCCTTTGATGTATAGAAGCGTTTTAATTCACAATTCCATTTTCCAAATCTTGCTCTTACTTGGTCTATTCAGGAAATCACTGCCTATCCCTATGTCTTCAAATATTTTCCTGTAGTAGTTTCAAATTTTCAGGTTTTATGCATTTTGATCCATTTTAGTTGATTTTTATACAGGGTAAGAAGTATGTCTTGTACATATGGATATCCAGTTTCCTCAGAAACTGGCTATCTCTTCTCCAATATATGTATTTGGACACTTTTCAAAATCATATGGTGTTTCTGTGTGAGTATATTTCTGGGTCTTCGATTTCATTTTTCTACATGTCTGTTTTGTACCAAAACCATAATGTTTTTGTTATTATGCCCATGGTACAATTTGAAGTCATATATTATGATACCTGCAGCATTGGCTCTCTTTTTTTGGTCAGAGCTCTTTTGTGCCTCCAAATAAATTTTAGCATTTTTTAATTTCTGTATTTCTGCGAATAATTTTGATAAAGATTGCATTAAGTCCACAGATTGATTTCAATATTCTTTTTTCTTCTTCTTTTTCTTTTTTTTTGGGGGGGGCCAGTCGTGGAGCCTGAACTCTGGGCCTGGGTGCTGTCCCTCAGCTCTTCAGTTCTTATTAGCTCAGCACACATATAGGAGTCAACTGAGTCAAATTATTTTAGGAAAATCTTCAAGCTCCTAAATTAGTTGTGCTGTTAGTAAAGAAAAAATTCTTAAGTAGTTCTGTTTGCTGCTTTTTTAAATTAACTATTTGTAGTATCTTTAAGTAGTTGTACAAAGGAGTTGCCATTCAACAAAGCAGTTTATGAATACAGTGCGTCCTAATTAATGTCACTCATTCTTACCCATCCCTCCCAATCCACCACTTCTCTCTCTGTTCTTAATTTGGTAAGATATGTATTGAATTTTTGGCCACTTAATAAAGCAGGTTACATATACAATGCATCTCCATCTGTGTTACTGCCTTCAACCTTTCATCCTCCTGCCTTTAACCCACCCTTTCCCTTCTATAATGAATTCTTGACTACATTCTTCTCTTTCTCCCCCTTCACTTGTCTAGCCTTCTCCCTTGGTCCCACCCCCTCTTGCAAGTACCCATTTCTTGATACTTCTTTTTTGTGTGCTTTGACTTAGTCTTTTTTGTAAATTTAATTTTATTGTCAAGGTGATGTACAAAGGGGTTACAGTTACATACATAAGGTAGTGAGTACATTTGTTGTCAAACTTGTTACCCCCCCCTCTCATTTTTTCCCACTTTCCCTCCCCTTCCAGTCCTCCCCCACCCCACTGCCCAGGCTGTACAGTTCATTTCCAACATATTGTCTTGTGAGTGTCATTGTTGCATAGGTTCTCCCTTTGTCCTCTGTCTCACCATTTTGTTGTTCCCTTTCCTAATTCAGATAAATGTATATAAAATACCCAGGGTACCAAAATCAAATATAATGACAACAGGCGATAAACCCTAGGGGGAAAAACACAAAAGGAAAAGAAATCACATAGTACATTGAAAACAACAATAATAAAGAAAAACCTCTTGTTTCCATATCTTGGAGTTCATTTTGCTTAGCATCATCTTATATGGTCATACGTACATAGCTATTAAGCTATTCTGCTCATCTGCTAGGACTATCCTAGACATATGCTAATTATTACAAATGAGGAAAGCCATAGGATCTATGTTTCTTTGGGTCTGGCTTACGTCTAATCTTTCTAAAGAATTATACTAGTTGAGCTCTCCATAGAGTCTATTATATGTCCATTAATTCATTTGAAACCACTTGTATACCACCCAGTGCAGATTTATAGGCACATTCTAACTACCACAAATAAGGGAAACCAGGCAACCTTTGTTTCTCTGGGTCTGCCTTACTTCACTTAATATAATTTTCCCCTTTGTACAGTATCATTCTTTCTAATGAATGAGTAAAATTCCATGATGTATATACCATGTTTTCTTGAACTGGGCCAGAAAGACAACTTCTTTAACAAATGGTGCTGGCAAAACTGGATATCCACATGAAGAAAACTGAAACTAAATCCTTGTATATTACCTTGCACCATCATCAGTTCATAAGGGATCAAAGACTTCCATGTAGGGCCAGAAACCATGAATGTTTACAGGAATGCCTATACCTAGGATTCCTAGGCACAAGTGAAAACTTTCTAGGTAAAGATCCAGAAAAACAACAAATCGAAGAAAGACTTGATAAATAGGATTGTATCAACTTAAACGTTTCTATATGCCAATTAATTAACAAGCTAAAAAGAAAGCCCATAGCATAGGAGCAACTTTTTTTTTTAACCAGGAATACATCAGACAATAACCCAATACCCATAATATAGTTAACCCCCCTAAAAATAAACCCTCAAAGGAACAACAACCCAATTAATAAATGGGCTAATGATGAAGGAGAGACTTCTCAGAAGAAGTAAATTGTCAATAGATACATGAAGAGATATCCAACATCTCTGGCCATAAAGGAAATGCAAATCAAAACAGCGACATTGTACCTCATCCCAGATAGCATGTTATTATCAAGTAAACAATAACAAATGCTAGTGAGGATGGAGCCAAAAGAGAATCCTACTACACTGTTGGTGGGAATGTAAGCTTGTTTAACCACTCTGGGAAGCAGTTTGGAGATTCCTCAATAACCAAACATAATACTACCCCATGACCCAGAAATTCCACTCCTGGGCATTTATCCAATAGAACATAAACAAAGCTACAGCAAAGCCACAGCACAGCCATGTTCATTGATGGACTATTTACCATAGCCAAGGTATGGAATCAGCCCAGATGCTCCTCAATGGAAAACTGGATTTAAAAAATGTGGAATTTTACTCCTCTATCAGAGTGAGTAAGAAAATGGAAATACTTGGAAACATTATAGTAAGTAAAGTAAGGCAGATCCAGAGAAACCAAGGGTGCATGTTTTCCCTCATTTGTGGTAGTTAGAATGTGCCTGTAGATCTGTTAGTAAACACACTAGGTGGTATGCAAGTGGTTACAAGTGAATTAACTGAACTATAATCGAATCTATGGAGAGCTGAACTAGTATAATTCTTTAGAAGGACTAAGTCAAAGCCCAACAAAAGAAGTGCTGGGAAATGGGTACTTGCAAGAGGGGAGTGGGGCCAAGGAAAGGGGGATAGATAAGTGAAGAGGGAAGGGGGCCAATGCAGTCAAGAATTCATTGTGCATGCCATGGAACTGAAAAAAATAAAGGAAGGGTCGGGTCAAAGGAGGGTGAAAATGTTGAAAGAATGACATGCATCAAGATGTATACATACTTTGTTAAATGGCTCAAAAATTTAATATATATTCTGAAAATAAAGAAAAATTAGAGAAGGGGTGGGTGAGGCTATTGAAAGGGTAACATTAATTACGACACACTATATTCATAAACTGTTTTGTTGAATGTCAACTCCTTTGTACAACTACTTAAAGATAATAAAAATATTGAAAACAAGAAAGCAAAAATAAAAAGTACTGAAAGCAGGAGTAATGAAAGAGAAACAGTGTTGACAAGGATGTGGAGAAATGGAATCTTCTGGTTCTTCAACAACAGAATTACTTTATGACCTACTAATTATATTCCCAAGAATATAGAAAAAGAGTTGGAAAGCTTCTGTGTGTACAAAATGGGATATTATTTTTTTGGGGGGGGGTCTGGTTGTGGGGCCTGAACTCTGTGCCTGGGCACTGCCCCTCAGCTCTTCAGCTCAAGGCTAGTGCTCTACCACTTGAGCCACAGTGTCACTTCCGGCTTTTTTCTTTTTGCTTATGTGGTGCTGAGGAATCGAACCCAGGGCCTCATGCCTGCTAGGTAAGTGCTCTACCACTGAGCCACCTTCCCAGCCCCCAAAATGGTATATTATTTTATCATAAAAGGAATGAAGTGCTGATACAGGCAACAATATGGATGAACTTTGTGCCAAATGAAGAAAGCCACACACAAATGACAAATGTTACATGATTCTACTTATGTGAAAAACCTACAATGGACAAATTAATAGAGATAGAAAGTTAATTAGAAGTCACCAGAACTGGGAGGACAGAAGAACAAGAAGTTATTGCTTAAAGCCTTCAGAGTTTCTGTTTGAATGATGAAACCTTTGGGGATCAGAGAGTATCAGTTTATTTTCTCAATACTGGGAATATAATAATTCCATAAAATTATATAGTTTAGTGGGCTGGGAAGTTGGCTCAGTGGTAGAGCACTTGCCTTGCATGCCTAAGGCCCTGGGTTCGATTCCTCAGCACCACATAAGCAAAAAGAAAAAAAGCCAGAAGTGGCGCTGTGGCTCAAGTGGTAGAGCGCTAGCCTTGAGCTGAAGAGCTGAGGGACAGCACCCAGGCCCAGAGTTCAGGCCCCACGACTGGACCCAAAAAAAAAAAAAAAAAAAAAAAAATTATATAGTTTAAATTGTTTAATATAACAAGGTTTGTGTTATGTTTTTCTGCAGTAACATTGATGGAGACATTTGAAGGCAAATGATCATATTTTCAGGAAGCTATTAATCATGCCTTGTCCCCCATACACATAGACACAAATACATATATGTGTTGTATATTATATGTGTATTATCTATTATCTATTACAATATATTATATTGCAAATACATGAACAGAGATAACACCAAGTGTCATATGTACAGTCCTACTTGCATGCAATATGCAATCCTGTAAAAGATGGCTAAGATTAAACCACAATCAGGGTTCAATCAAACCTCTACATTATGTAAAGCACTCCTCCACATTATGTAATTCAATGTATGGCTATATATATCAAAAAACCTGTTGACCTACAGAAAAGCATATTCTGATTGTGAAGGAAACAGACCACAAACCTGAGATAGAACCTGAGTTATCTCATGTGTCTTGTTACAGTGAAAGAGTTGAAGGACATATAATTGGGTTCACTGAGGGGTAGAATCAGGATAGTGAATGTACAGGTGAATGTTGGAGTCTGAAAATTGTACTAAAGGGGGATTATCAGAAGGTTAGTTAAATGTTTGAATGAGAAGATGAATTAATAGATAAGGCAGCATTGTCTATGGCTTCTTTCATTAGCTTCAAAATAGAGTAAGATTGAATTACCAAGTTTTATTCTTTTCTCTTGAGTGAGACTAACCTCTGGTTGTGAGAGATCAAAATGTACTGTCATATACCTTTATAATTGTAGTAGCCACCCTCACCACACTGATTCCTACAGTATTCTAAGTTAGTTCTTGGATGAGATCAGTGAGGTGCTTTCTCTACCTTCTTTAAGCCTGGTACAGCGAACCTGCCTCACATACAGTCCTACTTCAGCTGTGTTGACTAGCAGCCAGCCCAGACCCACAGCTCAGAATAAAGTTTTTTTTTACCAAGAATCCAGTGGAGAGATGAGATATTGGAAATAATAAATCAGGAGCAAAAGCCAACACACACACACACACACACACACACACACACCAGCCATTGAATAGAGAAATCAACTCTCATAAAGTAATCATAGTGTTGAGGTCTAAGAGGAGAGCTGTCTCAAATTCTCCTTTTATGTTGATCATGATGTCCTTTGTAATGACAAAGACTGTCCCTGCACAAGGCAGGTGTGCATAGAAATGTATTGCTAGAGGCTACTGGGAGATCATGAAGGAGGGAAGGCCTCCTGGCACTGGTGCTGGTCCCTTTCCTGGGCCTTTCACACCAGCACTGGCACTTTATTTCCTCATCATTATGAGACTGACTACTTCTCCCTTACCTTTCCTAAAACCCTGAGCAATAACAAGGATCAACATCTTATCCTATCCTGTTAGGACACAGAATTCTCAACCCTAATTAAAAAATCAGAATGTATTGCAAAGGATTTTCAGCATTTCCTTTTTCATTCTGCTTTTGAAAACTAAAAACAGCATCAAGTATGGGGTATTATAATACAGAAGGAAAAAATGACATCCTAGTCTAGTTTCATAAGCATTTTCTGAAGATTATAGTAATTTAATACAATTTGGTCTTTTTACCAATATTGGTTTTGAATTGTGATTGTAGACAATATCTTTCAAATAGCATATTACTTTGAGTTAACTTATAAGTGGTTATAACTACTATAATTTTAATAGATGCTAATGAATTTTTAGAAACTGTGATTACATATGTGCAGGTGACAGATGTGGGATTTTGCCAAGTGAAGTCTGTTTTTTATATGATCACTATTCTTAATACTGAAAGTAATTGAACTTTTCCATCTTTCAGGTGCTATAAATCCATATTACAGGTTATTTGAACTACAAAGGAGGTAGATTCTTAGAGGAAATGATCATATTCTGGTCCTTCTCTTTGAGTTCAGTTGTCGTGGAATTTTTTTTCTGTCTTTGAAAATAACTTTTGCAAGCTTGCATGCATGGATAATCTCAAAAAGAAAAGTGCTATTAAAAGCTGAAGCCTCTTCTGACAGCAGCTTGACTTATTCTGGAAGAAATTAAGTAAAAGAAAGGTAAGATGTCTATGTCCCATTTTTAGGTATAATACAGACTTAAGGCAAATATCCTTCACTTGGAGCATCTGAGAAAGGATTTTGAGAGACTTTGCATGTGATTTGCATATAACTCACATGCCTACACACAATATCACAAGCCAGCTGCCTCTGCAGGTTTCCTACTCAGAGGAAAGAAAGCAAACCATTGTTAGAGTGGGGGAGGTGAGGAATGAACAGCAATTATTCATGGACTCCAAACTGGCATAAACTCCAATGTACAGGAGTAAGGACCCACCCCACTTCTACCTGGACTCCTCTATATGCTTAGGCAGAGACCATCTGGAAGATATGGTTTGTTGCCTATTATCCAAGGCACTGTGGGTAGCAAGGTGGTATTTTGCTATTTTTTTCTTTGAAATATCTATGGGTTAAAAGTCTGGTTTTTGTTCTAAATATGGGGAGGGGGTTAAGAGGGTGTTTGCATTAAAATTAGAGATTTCTCTTTTAGACAAATATTGCATATTTACAGAGAAACAAAGATAAGCAAAACAGGAGAAAAGTCATCTAGATTTTAAATGCCTAGAGAACGTTGGGTTTGAAATTATGCAAATGTAAAATATATATGTACATTATGTGCATATATATAATCATTTTTTTAAAAATCCAAAGGGAATTTTCTTTTTTTTTAATTTTATTTTCTTTGTGAACATGCTGTACAGAGGAGTTACAATTACATGGGCAGGATAATGCGTACATTTCTTACCAAGCATTGCAGCCTCCTCCTTTGTTTACCCTTCACATCCCTTCCCAGCCTCCCCCCTCCCCCCCAATCCCAATCCTTCTCCTTCCGCCCCCTTCCCTCCCCCCCCCCCCCCCCCCCCCGCACCGACGTTGTAAAGCTCGTTTTGGACATGACAACTTGTACTTCTCATTGTTGCAACAGGTCCACCTGTATCCTTAAACAACTGGTTTTTCCCCATCTCCTCCACAAGTTATACTGACATCAAATATAGTGAAAGCAGGGGTTATACTGTCGGGGAGGGACATACAAAGCAACAAAGAGATAATCTTATAAATGCGTTAGAAACACATGCATGAAAGAAAAAAACATTAAAATACACATCTAACGGTTCATTTTCCTGACATCACATTATCTGACCTTTTCTGCTTGACTCATACATATACTAGATATTACAAATAAGGGAAACCATGGGACCTATGTTTCTTTGGGCCTGGCTTACTTCACTTAATATAATTTTTTCCAAGTTTTTCCATTTCCTAACAAATGGGGCAATGTCATTCTTTCCTAAAGGGAATTTTCTAAGTACAGACATTGTAAATTATTTTCACTTAATGTATAAAAGATATCATTCCATATCGCTCAATAGACATCTGTGTCTTCCTTCTTGGCTACATGATGCTTCATTACAAGTAGCATTATTAGTTTACCTCTAATCATAGACATTTGTGTGCAGTGTTCAGGAAAGTGTTTCACAAGGTTAGAGTAAGACTACTTGTACATACATCCATTTATTTTATCTTCTTATTTCCCTCAGGATATAATTCTAGAAGTAGCATTAAAACCTTTTAAGGTTGTTTGATTGTGTGTGTGTGTGTGTGTGTGTGTGTGTGTGTGTGTGTGTGTGTTGGTAACTGGGTTTGAAATCAGAGCTTCTCACTCTTACTCTGCTTTTTCACTTTAATTCATACCTTCAATCCAGCTATTTGCTGTTTAATTGAATGGAGAGTCATGAGGATTTTCCTGCCTGTGCTGGATTCAAACTGAAATCCTCAAATCCCAGGCTCCTGAGTAGCTAGGATTATAGGTGTGAGTCATCAGTGCCAGGCTTCTTTTAAAGATTTTGATCCATATAAGCAAAGTTCCTTTTAGTGAAGTTATGTCAGTTTGTATTCCAACCAAGTGTTTTCATTTAATTTCCATATTAACATTTTTAAAACTTATTTTAAGGGATAATAAAATGAACTTTTTGAGAAGTTCCATGTAAGTATGGAACAATACTAATAATATTTTTTCTCTTAAATGCATCCAACTAGTCAAATTCATTCTTCTTCCTCTTTCTTCTCTTCTCTGCCTTTGAATACCCAGGGATCTTATGGTAGAGAATGTCACCAAACTGATGGCTTTGTCTCATGTACACACAGATTACATTCCCCAGCCTTCTTTGAGGATTAAGGGAAATATGAATTCTAGCCAACAGAATGTGGTGGAAATGATATATACTGTTTCTTAAGACTGGCCTCTGATACTTCTGTCATGGTGTCTCTCTATAATGTAGAAGTACCAGGAGAAAACAGATGTGTGGAGAGGGCAGAGTGTCAGGAAGGAGGAGGTAAAGTCCCTCACCTGACTATCAAAGAGTTAGCACATTCCCTTGTGTCTTGTTCATCTTCTACATCAAAAGCTCCAGTGCTGAGCCCCAAGCATAAAGGCAGCTCTATCATTAACTATGCATAGAATGGTTAAGTAGGATTTGACTTTCTAGCTATGATAGAAAAGACAAGGTAAAGAAGTATTACTTTAGAAGTGTTGATGGCCTTCTTATGAGTACATGTATGATCTTACAAATACATAAGAAGCATATCTAGTTGCTTTGGATTTTTCCAGGCCCAAGTAGCTCATAGTATATTGTACTTAAGGTATGTACACATAAAAGGTAGTAACAAAGAAAGAGTATGCTTGATTTCACAGCCTGCTGGGCAAGTACCTTGTGTCATCATTTTCCAGTTAATGATAAGTGATGTATGTCAAAGTATGGAGAAGTTAAGTTTATGATGAGAGTTGTGAAATGAAGCACAGAGCCCTGTTCCATCTGTATCTGCTACTATTTGAGTGTCAAGTATCTTCCAAGGGTATAGTGTACAGGAACATTAGGAGATGCTGTGGATCTTTAAATGTGCGCTCTAATGAGTGGTCATTAGATCATCAGAGGTGTGACCTCTATGGGGATTGTGTGGCCTTAGTCTGTCTGACTATACTTCTGTCTGTCATCTGTCTCCTGTCTTTTTCTCTTTGGGTTCAGTATTTTTCTCCTACATATGCTTACATGATATAGCACTATTCTTCGACAGTGTCATAAGTGCCCAAATCTTAGACTTTGAATCTATAACTATGAACTAATATAAACTCCTTTGACTTCACTAGTAACCTATGTCAGCTATTTTGTCACAATGATCGAAAGCTGACTAATAGTGCCTAATGTCTTCAAATAAAAATTTCTTAAAGCTATGAGTGATATGATTCCATAATACGTGACTTTTTAACATGTTTTTATTGTAAAAATACTGTGCAGATAGGTTACAGTTATATGAATAGGGTAATGAGTACATTTCCTATCAAGCATTGTTACCTCTTCCTTTGTTTTTCCCTTACTATCCCTTTCCTCCCCACCTTCCCAACTCCTCCCCACTTGCACGCTGTAAAGTTTGTTTTCTACATAGTGTCTTGTACATCTCATTATTACAATGGGTCAACCTGTATCCTTATTTCAGCATTCATTTTGTTATTTCATTCCCTTCCCCAAATTAGAAATATATATATACACACAAGATGCAGGGCACCAACATCAAATACAGTGAAAACAGGGGTTATACCATGGGGGAAGAACATACAAGAGAAACAAAATCACATAGGACATTTTAAATACATTAAAAACAATATCAAGAAAGAAAAAAAAACACTTGTATCCTTATCTTAGGGTTCCTTCTGCTTAGCATCACCTTATATGGTCATATGTACATAGCTTTTGACCTTTACTGCTTGTCCTTAGACATATACTAGTGGTTGTAAATAAGGGAAACCATGGGACCTATATTTCTTTGGGCCTGGCTTACTTCATTTAATATAATTTTTTCCAAGTCTTTCCATTTCCTAAGAAATAGGGTGATCACATTCTTTCTGATGGAGGCATACAATTCCATTATATAAATATGCCACATTTTCTAGATCCATTCATCTACTGAGGGGCATCTGGGTTGGTTCTGTATCTTAGCTATGGTAAATAATTATGTAATAAACATAGTTTTGCTGGTAGCTTTAATATGGCCTTTATTTGTGGTCATTTGGGTAAATGCCCAAAAGTGGGATTGCTAGGTCATAGGGGAGCTCTATGTGGAGTCTTTTGAGGAACCTCCATCTTGCTTTCCAAAGTGGTTGAACAAGTTTACACTCCCACCAACAATGCAGTAGGGGGTCCCTTCTGGCCACATCCCCTCCAGTATCTGTTGTTATTAGAGTTCTCGATTATAGCCATTCTAACTGGAGTGAGGTGGAATCTCAATGTTGTTTTGATTTGCATTTCTTTTATGGCTAGGGAGGTTGAGCATTTTTTCATGTGTCTATTGGCCATCCTTCTTTCCTCTTCAGAGAAGTTTCTCTTTAAGTCTTTAGCCTACTTACTTATCACGCAGTTGTTTCTTTGAGGATTTGTTGTTGGGGGATTTTGTTTTTGTTGTTGTTGTTGTTTTTTAAAGGAATATAAAACTATTTATTGACCATTGTTCACCATTATTTACAATAAAATAAACAATATACAGTTGGTTAACATTCTGATTACTACAAAGTTGTTTCTTTGGCTTTTGTGGAACCAGTAACCCAATACTAAAAAATTAAGCTTACATGTAAGGAATGAGTTGGGGTAAAGAAAAAGCATGCAGGTCAATAATTATAAAATTTTGATCATTTAGGCCAGCAGGTCCTA
Organism: Dipodomys ordii; assembly: GCF_000151885.1. Classification (NCBI taxonomy): domain Eukaryota; kingdom Metazoa; phylum Chordata; class Mammalia; order Rodentia; family Heteromyidae; genus Dipodomys; species Dipodomys ordii. Next base: position 36,994,253 of record NW_012267221.1, on the reverse strand, counting down.
AATAGTCGAAATCTCTAGTTGATTTTACATTTCCATGAGCTGAGCCTTAGATCATGACCCGTGAACTTTTAGTATACAGATTCCAATATTCTGTTAAGGAATGCTCACTACAGTAACTTTTTTTTTTTTGGGGGGGTCCAGTCGTGGGGCCTGAACTATGGGCCTGGGAGCTGTCCCTCAGCTCTTCAGCTCAAGGATAGCACTCTACCACTTGAGCCACAGTGCCACTTCCAGCTTTTTTCTTTTTGCTTATGTGGTGCTGAGGAATCGAACCCAGGGCCTCAGGCATGCAAGGCAAACACTCTACCACTGAGCCACCTTCCCAGCCCTCACTACAGAAACTTTTAATGAAAGGAAATAAAAATTTGTCTTAGTTTTCTCAGATGAGGGGGATTTAGTTTTTTGAGTTCTAAGTATATTTTAGATCTGAGACCCTTGTCCATTGTATGGCTAGTGAAGATCTTCTTCCAGTCCATAGGCTTTCAATTGATCTTGCTAGCTATGTCCTTTGCCATGCAGAAGTTCTTCAGTTTCATGCAATCCCACTTATCCAACTTTTCTTTGATTTTGTTGTACTTCTGCGTCTTTATTAAGAAAATTTAATCCTGTGCCAAGGAGCCCTAGAGTTTCTCCTATTCCTTCCTGTAATGTTTTCAGGTTGTCTACTTCGACTTCAAGGTCAATATATGACTTTGAATAGCAAGTATAAATTATTTTTGTCATTAGAAATAAACTATTCTATTTTTAAAATAAATATTGGTAACTGGAGAATTAATGATTGCTTTTTCCATTGATATCTATGTAATAAGACCAAGATAGTGCCTCTCTTCACCCTTAACTGCTTAATTTACATGTTGATTCCTTGAGACAGAGTGGGGTTGTAATTCTAGAAGCAAGCACAGCAGGCAGGCAAGTCAGAGGGGCTTAAAATTTATGTTACATATTGAAGAATCCTACCTTTGCATACTGATTTGTCATCTCTGCCATTCTGGGATTATTTGCTACAGCTTCACCTGATATTCTGAGCAATTTTATGGCCTCTCAAATTATTCACAGATTCAGACTTGCCAGTGTCTAGAAATTCAATCATGGAATTGCCCAAAATAGTAAGAACCTGTGAATCTGTTGTTAAATGGGGTTTCTGTCCATAGACTCTACTTCATCCAGGTAAAACTTAGCAAGCCAATTTCCTCCCTATATTTTCAGTTACTCGATTGCTCCCTTCAGTTAAGTAGATCTGAGAAATCATTTTATTATAACTGCAGATAAAAATCCTCCTTATCTGATTACCCATTTTAGCTCATTTTTCCTTACTAAGTTATTTGCTGTCATTCTTTGGTCTATATACAGTTGAAGCTCATTTTCTAGGAAAGAAATTTACAAAAAATTTCTCAACTTTCCCACTTTTTTTTTTAAGTTTTGACTACCTGGAATGTAAGATAGGGTTTCATATGTGTGATTACCAAATTCAAGTATGTGGTAAATGAAAATTGCCAAGTATTGTGCAAGGAAGGGTAATTTAAATTCTTTGTGGGAAGTAACTGGTATTTTAAATAAGCCTGTCTGTAGACATTGTTTGTCTAAAACTATTTTAAAAGGTTCCCTAAAGCTCTGAGCGTTTAAATTTATTTTACTATTGTAGTCATTTTACTAGCTATGGAACTGCAGCCATCTATCTTTGGCTGTCTCTTTCTGACACCCACAGATGTAGCCACCTACACATTCACCCACGTAAACCTGTACTCTGACTCATATTCAGACAATTGTCAAAAAAAAAAAACCATTCCCCGTCTCACTAAAGTGCTTCTTTCAAACACATGCTACTTGTTTGATCTATTTCCATGTATCTGTGAGTCAGCTAACTCTTGTCTGAGCTACCTAGTAGACTAGAGACTGCTTTAATGTTCTTTATATGAATGTGACAAACAACCCTAATACATATTCAAACATACTGAGATTTTTAAAGCTAGGGATTGTTTACTATAAATAAATCTTTCATTGTGTAATTCCTGGCTATTATTTCTAATTTAACTTATTATTCTGAAACTGGAATATATCTAGAGCTATTATCTTTAGTTATCCTGGAGACACAAATGACAATTCAGTATCACCTTCCTACTCTACCATTGGATAGTTTCCCACAAAGGGAAGAAATGATGCTACTTGCTTTATTAAATGAAAGCAGAGCATTATTTCATTTTCTATAATTCATTTGTCAAGCTGCATCCAGTTTTTAAAGTACAGCTTGGATCCAGATAAAAGGAATAAGAGGGAAACCTACAAAGAAATCCATAAAAGGTATTAATTAATTTATTTTTGATATTTTGTTCCAAAGACAGTTGGGCATTCACTCTATGCCCATTTAATTTCATTTTATGTAATCTTCTAAGAGTTTATGTGATTTATCAACCATCCAGCTGATTATAGAAACATCACATTAAAAGAAGAAAATTTGTACGGCAGGCTGCTTAAAATAGGCCAAATTCTAACTGTAATGTGAAATGACAGCTGACAGTCTCATAACAAAGAGCAAAACACTTATGAGAAGCAAATTAAAAGTTGCAAGAGACTTAATGGGGGAAGAAACCATCCAAAGCACTTCAAGACTATTTGAGCGTTCCATTACTTATGGCATAAGTGAAGAATTGAGTTTTATAATGATGATAATGTAACATAAAAAAAAGAAGCTCAGTTTGATTCTGACCAAGTAAAAGTATGTCACATATTAATTTACATGAAAATAGTTTCAAGTAAGCTTTATTTAAAAGTAATAAAAACACTACATATTAGTTATTTGAAACTTTGTCATTTGCAGATGAGCAAAACCTAAAAGATTGTAATCACTTGTCCTCTCCCTAGTCATGCTCTACAGAAGTTCTTCCATTTTCCATGGTTAGTTTTCTTTTAAACATTTTGGCATATAAGGAAGTTCCAGAAATCTGGGAGACTCAGTTTTGCAGATACTCTGTTTTCCCATGATCTCAGCTAAAGGAAGCAGTGTCTGTCTGTAACCATGGTTCCCATAGACTCATTGGGTTAAGATGTTTTTGCTACAGAAATACACAAGACCAACTCCAAATAAGGAGATCCAGGGCAATGTTATCTGTCTTTGATAAAACCCTCCTTATTCACATTTCTTATGGCCACTGTGCTAAGTACTTTCCATTGGTATCTTGGATACAAGATAAAATTCTGAAAGAGGGATACTTCTTATTCACTGATTTGGGTTCAGTTGTAGATGCCTGCATGACTTAATATCCTTTTTAAAATATACCAAAGCAACTCAAGATTTCTTAGTAGCAATCATAGAAAGGGAACAGTAGCTTGGTCTAAGCAGGTGGGCTGAACCTTTGGCCTGATTTGTCCTGAGGTTTTAGTGCCTTTCCAAATGGAAATCGGATTTAAAAAATAATCTTCCAGTGTCACTGTCATTGCCTCATATTGAAAGGAGCTTCTAACAGGAGCTGACTTCCCATAGGTACATTCATGAGCTCCAGAGACTTAACAAAAGCTTAGTTAAGTATAAGTAGGAAACTTGCAATTGTTAGAATTAGTCATTTTTGAAAACTATTTACTTAAAGGATAAAGAAAGCCACTTCAAGCATCATCATGGTATAGGATGTAAGTACATGCTTGTACCACTTGAGGTAAACACTCAGTCAGCAAAAAAAGAGATTTTCATTTTTAATCACTCTTATATTCTCTGTGAAGATAGCAACTGAAGGAAATAGCTATAGGAAACCAAGTTTTCACCAGCAATACATACATTTTCCATGCATTCAATATAGAGATGGACTGAGATGATAAAACCGGTAATATTTCAAAGTAAGAAGTACTATAAGTCATAATCATCCTACTAATTTTAGCATCTCTGTTTCTGAAAGACTCTAATCTAAGCCTGGGTCAGCGTCTATGGTTACAAAGCAATGTTTTATCATAATGGTGTGGTTGGGAATGGGTGGTAATATTTTAACCCCTCCTCCCAAGAGTGCCACAGTGCTTTTTAAAGCATGTTTATAAATATTTGCTTTTGTGCCATTTTAGGGGAACTTTTCATATAAACATTTGGCTTCCAATGAATCATCCTTAGTCTGGTTCAAACCCAAAAGCTCCCTGCTTAGCTATCAGCAAATACTGGGCTCAATAATTGCCTTATTTTTATAACTAAACTGAATGAAAATGGAAAAGGTGGTGGATGAGGAAGGAGATATGTGAATACAGCATTGTTTCCTTGCAAGAATTTGGTAAATATCCCCTCAACCTCCACTAACACTTAGCTAAATGCCTAGATGTTGATGGATTTGTGCTTAGCCTTAAAAAAAAGTCTAGATAACTGTAACTGATATTATATTTTTCTAATTCTCTAGCTTAGAAAAATCTCAGAATTGAAATCACCAGAATTTATTCTAAACCATCAGGTGAAAGCCATTGGAAAATAAATAGCTTTTCCTTCTTCTGTAGTGATATTGAAGAGAATAAGGGCCTTTAGCTAAGATTTCAATCAAGCCTTTTCTGAGGCAGAACTGTGACATTTTTCTTTGTATAAATAAGGAAGCAATAGATAGGAAGCATATAAACTTGCAATGAGTCTGGCTTTCCATTCTTCAAAGGCAACATTTTGGAGGCAAGGTAAGCTTGCACATGTATTAGAACAGAGAAGTCATTATTTGCTACATCAGCTGGCTGTGAACTATATATTCAGATCTCAGCCTCCTGAGTACTGAGGATTACAGGCATGAGCCACCAGTGCCTGGCTAGAACATTTGATTTTGAAACATCCAGTATCCACGTAGACAGAAATGTACATTCATCAAGTGCGTTCTTTCATAGCCACCAAGTCATATATTATATGAGCCCTCCAAAAGACCAAAGTAAGGCAGAAGTGTTTTTATCAAGAATTGTTTCTGAGCAGGGCCACAGAGCACAAGTAAACCACATGAATAACCACATGAATAGTAAGATACCTGTGCTATTGATTTTGGGAACATAACCTTTCCCTCAGCCTTTACATAAGAGTTGTTTATGGAGAAGTAAATGTAGCAAATGATCAACTTATGATCAACTCAAGGAAATAGAAGCCTGGATGAGTTAACTTGGGAGAAAAAGTCCTTGAAGACAACAGTGAAAGGAAATTCTCCCAATGAGAAAAAGGCTTTAGTTGTACACCTGGTCATCTATTTTGTATGCAAAGACAAGTTATTTAAAAAGTATGTAAGTACTGAAATGAAAGCTTGGGATTGAAAGTACATATGACTCATGGTCTGTGATACATAGCTTGATTGCTTTGAGAGAAATTTAGGAGAAAGATTAAAAAATTAACAACAGAAAGGTCTATGCAAGATGCATTTGGATGAAACTATGGGTGCTGGGGATATATTGTGGTGATCTATGAATTTCATCTTAATTACCACCATGATACAGGCATGAGATAAGGGAAACACAGTGACATAACCAATTGACCCCAGTCATCCTGTTTTTAACTGACAGTGCTGGTGTAATGGGTACATGAGTAAAGTAGCAGTAGTGGCAGAGATAATAGTTAATTCTGAGTTCAGCAGCATGGATTTCCTTTTACTAGGGCATATATGCTTACTGCCATTGCCAAGTATCTAATCTGCCAGCATAAGGGACCAAAACTGAATTGGAAACACAATAACATGCTTGGTGGCAAGTTAATTACATTGGATCCCTTCCATCCTGGAAGGAACAGAAATTTATCATGATTCAACACGACACTGTTCTATATATAAATTTCTCTTCCAACCTGCAGGGTCTTAGCCAGGATCATTCCCTGAGGTTTATAGGATGTTTGATTATGGATATGTGAACCTGTCTAACATGACATCTGACTAAGTAGTGCACTTTTTAACAAAGGAGGTAAAGTAGAGCATATATGACTATTGAATACACAGAGGCTGATAGCTTGATAGAAAAAAAGACACAATGTGCCAAACCTGGTGATACAATCTTGCAATCCCAGCTACTTGGAAGGTGGAGATTGGAGGATTGCAGTCCCAGGCCATCCTACACAAAAGGTCAAGAGACTAGATCTTATCCAATGGATGAGTGTGGTGTAGCCTGTTAGCCTATCTTCCAGGGGTGGATGCAATGGCAAACACTTGTCATCCCCAGTGTCACAAAGAAACACAAGTAGGAAGATCACAGTCTGTTAGCAGGGGCATTTAAGCAAGATTCTATCCCCCAAAGCAAAAAGGAACCCAAAATGAGTGGTCCATGGAACAACAGAATAAATATTGCTATTCAGGACATAATATATTCTCTAACTAAACAAGTATTATAGGGACTATGTCCTCACAGAGTGGATCAAGTAATAATAAAAGTAGGAAGGATTCTGCTTCCCATAACTGAGAGTCTATCACTGAGAGTTTATGCTTTCCATTCCTCAATACTAGACACTACATGAATCTTGAATTTCTGGTTCTTAGAACAGGAATGCTCCCCTTAAATGTTATGCTAGATTTGCCACCTAGTCATGTGAGTTTTTTATGTTTATTGAGAGTCCAGAAGGAAAACAAAAGTCATCCTTCTTTCAAGTATAATTGACTCTAATCATCAGGAAAAGGTAGTTCCCTCAATAGTTCCACACCAGATGCTTTCTTCCCAGTCCAAGAATAATGACTATTTTCCTTTTCTTCCCTTCCTCCTTCCTTCCTTCTTCCTTCTTTCCTTCCTTCCTTCCTTCTTTCCTTCCTTCCTTCCTTCCTCCCTTCCTCCCTTCCTTCCTTCTGCCTATCATCCATCATCATCTATCTATTTTCATCTTTGCCTCTGAATTATAAAGAAATAATCCAATTTTAAACTAGGAAAAGTATTAAACACTTGAAGAAAATATATAAATGGAAAATAGCATATGAAAGATATTCAACATGACTAGTTATGAAGTAAAATCACAGTGAGTTACTAGGATAGCTGAAATTAAAAAGACAGAGCATACCATGTTTGGAAGCTCCAGCAGCAACTCACAAGTTGTGAAGAGGGACCACAGATAAAGAAGGAAGAGGAGCTGCAAAAGCATTAGTAGAAGAAAGTCAGATTATAGGGGATTAAGTGGTGTTCTTGTATAGTGAGTTATGATAATGTTCACTGCTATATATATATGATAAAACAAATACAGGAAAATATTAATTAATGAAATTAAATAGGTGATATGTGAGTGATTATACTTTAATGCTTTTAACTTTCCTATATATTTAAAAGTCTATACAATGAATGTTGAGGAAAAGAGTGAACAAAACATCTCCTCCCATCTATGTCTTTTAAATATGATTTTACATATTCTTCCCTCAAAAGACAGATAACCCTGTGAATCTGAGCTGGCTCTGTGACTTGCTCTGGTCCATATGACATAAACGCTGTGACCTTTACAGAGGTGTGGAAAGACTTGTACACTGAGACTTATCCTTTTGCTGCTCTTGTGGATGCTGCAACAGTGCCCCATCATATGGATAAATGTACGGTTTGGTTACTTCCATCACACAACGCAATAACCATATGCATGGGATTATTGACTGTATGTAATCACAGATGCTTGACTAAGCCCTACTAAGGGCAGAAGAAGAATTGCCCAACTAAGTCTATTCCCATGGGCAAATCACAGAATTACAAGCCAATACTTGGCTGTCATTTTAAGCCACAAACTTTGAGGAAATTTCTTATGTAGGTAAACCTGATTGTATATTCAGTCAGCATTCCCCTGACTCAAGTCTAAGGGGCCTCTATGATAAACATACCCAGTTTGTCTCCAACTTGTAAATATTCAGGAAAGGGAAAGTCAGGGTAGGGAGAAGGTGACATGTGGAATCCAGGGTCCTTGTGTCATTCATCACCAAGGTGACAGTGAAAGGGTGTCTAGGTAAGGAAGGACTGGTGATAATTCTGTTCTGGTGCTGAGGATGCTTCCTTCATGAGAAACATTAGAAACTTGCGAGTAAAGTCCTAATATATGCATTTAAAGAATTAGAATTAGGTTTGATGTTCTCATTAATTATTTTTCTGTTCTTTTTTATTTTCTGAGATAGGGTCTTAAATGTAGCCCAAGCTGGCTGTGTACCCCAAATGGAAGATAACTATAATCAGTGGGGTTTTCTTTTCATTATCTGGTTTTCTCTTATTTCTTTTCATTTTAATGATTTGTTTAATTGAATAATGACAAAAACAGAGAGGGATGAGAAGGAGGAAAGGAGAAAAGAATTAGATATATGAATGATCAAAGTGTGTGTGTGTGTGTGTGTGTGTGTGTGTGTGTATACTCAGAAATGCACCTTAATCTCAAGATGAATGAGATGAAGATGTTTGAGATTCCCTAAGGAATATGGCCAAGAGTTATCTATATTACAAATTCTTCTTGAAGTCTCAGAGAATGTGTTTTGTGCAGGATAATATCTGAACAGCACTCACTCATGCTGGGTAACATTTTCCCTCTGTCTTTCTTAAATTTACCCTGATATTATTGTGTGTTCAAACATCTTCTTCATTAAACAATCTTCTATGTTTCTACACTCAAGGAAAAAAAGGTAAATGTATTTTTCCAGTCAGAGATGAATTATCAGGGTGGAAAAATTTCCCTTCCTCCTTTCAACTTAGTTATGTCAGATATTTTGTCACAGTAATGAAAGTCTAGTGATAGAACCAGATATCTAAAAAAAAAAACTGCTCTAGGCTGTCCGGAACATGTAACTATATTATATTTGTTGTATTTTGTTAAGGATACCTTCATAGAACAACTATAAATATATTTCATTAAGATTTTCTTATATGATTAGCTGATGAGATAACTCTTAAGTCAGATGAAGTTTTCAAAATTCCTTAGAACTTTCACCTAATGAACTGATTGGATGAGGGTGAATCATTCCTAGAAAACTAATCCGAGAATAAAATATGATAAATGAAATCCAAATTCATATTCTGACCTAATAAAATTTAGGTGTACCAAGATGCTTCCTAGACTATATTTACAATCATACTTAATCTTCTTATTATTAGGTCACTTCGGTGAACTTTCCATTTACAGCTCCCTTTAGAAACAAACTTGGTTATGTTTTCTGTTATTTGTGACTAATAGAATCCCACTTATTCCCTTGAGTTTTAATTTATGCCAAAGAAGAGCTCTTCTAATTGCTGGAGAAAATTATGTGCATCCCTACCCTTTTTTTCACAATTATATCACTTTCCAGAACCTCAAAGATTGTTGGTAAACAAAAATTAACAATATGCTTTTTCAGAAACTAATATACAATCAGTAACTACAGCTCTTAATTGCTCTTAGAGAAATTTTATTTTTTACTTAATATATATTTCTATTGTAAAGATACTGTACAGAGGGGTTACAGTAATATGAGTAAGGTAATGAGTACATTTCCTATAGAGCATTGTTACCCCGTCCTTTGTTTTTTGCCCTACGATTCCTTCCCTACCCACCTCCCCATCTCCTCCCTCCCCACCACCCGAAGTTGGAAAGTTCGTTTTCAACGTAGTGTCTTGTACTTCTCATTGTTCCAATGGGTCAACCTGTATCCTTATTTCAGCATTTTGTTATTTCCCTTCCCCTCCCCAAATTAGAAAAATGTGTATACAAGATGCAGGGCACCAGAATCAAATACAGTGAAAACAGGGGTTATACCATAGGGGAAGAACATACAAAAGAAACATAAAAATCACATAGTCCATTATAAGTACATTAGAAACAACAGTAAGAAAGATAAAAGTTCTTGTGTCCCTATCTTGGGGTTCATTTTGCTTAGCATCAACTTATATGGTCATATGTACATAGCTTTTGGCCTTTTCTGCTTGTCCTAGACATATACTAGTTATTACAAATAAGAGAAATCATGTGACTTAATGTTTCTTTGGGCCTGGCTTACTTCTCTTAGTATAATTTTTTCCAAGTCTTTTCCATTTCCTAACAAATGGGGTGATGATATTCTTTCTGATCAAGGCATAAAATTCCATTGTATATACATATACCACATTTTCTTGATCCATTCATCCACTGAGGGGCATCTAGGTTGGTTCCATATCTTAGCTATGATAAATAATGCTGTGATAAACATAGTTGTGCAGGTAGCTTTAATATGGCTTTGTTTGTGATCATTTGGGTAAATCCCAGAAGTAGGATTGCTGGGTCATAGGAGAGCTCTATGTGTAGTCTTTTGAGGAATCTACATTCTGCTTTCCAAAGTGGTTGAACAAGTTTACACTCCCACCAATGCAGTAGGGTTCCCTTATGGCCACATCCCCTCCATCATCTGTTGTTATTAGAGTTCTTGATTATAACCTTTCTAACTGGGGTGAGGTGGAATCTCAATGTTGTGATTTGCATTTCTTTTATGGCTAGGGAGGTTGAACATGTCTTCATGTGTCTATTGGCCATTCTAATTTCCTCTTTAACAAAGTTTCTCTTTAAAGTTTTAGAGCAATTTTATAATATCTATTGTTCTTGGTATCTCTGAATTTGTTACAGTTCCTGGCCTGTATATTTTATTTCACAGTAGCACTGATTAATTTCCTCATTCATATGCTTTAAAATTGCAGTATTTTATGTAATTGTATCTTCCTAAATCTAAACATAGTGCAGACTCAGAAAGACTTGGGATTTCAGGGTGAAAATCCCAGTGAGTAAAATTTAGTCTTCCTGTACCATCAGAAAAAAAATGTTTTCTTCTTTTTGACTAGTAGGCCAATTGAGTAGTATTTGAATAACATTGTATTATGTCTTTTTTCGCTTTTAAAAAATTACTCAACAATTTTTGAGTTCAGAAGGAGACTTAGGATAAATTATAGACCATAATAGTCCCTCTCTAATGTTATGAATTTGACATGGGAGAATTGATCATTTCGATTCTATTGAAAGCAGATTTGTGTGTGTGTGTGTGTGTGTGTGTGAATAAGTTAATTTCCCCACAAGTCCTGCAAAGCACACACTAACATGTCACTCATCTGTGCTACTGACTTTCATTTCTCCTTCACACTGTCTCCCCTAGATGAAAGAGGGAGAAGAAATGTGTCAGAACTCTGTATGTGTGAGGGGCTGAGCACATAGGTGTGAATGTGGGGGACGTGTGTTTTATACTGCATCTGTTGGTATGTGGGAGCAGAGGTCCAAAGAGCAAGGATGTGAATTAGAATCCAGAGACTGCTCAAAACTACATAATGACTTTCTTTTCTTATGTAGATTTTGCATGAACGCTCCAGTTGTCACCTTGTGTGCACATAAGTGTGCATATTTGTGTGTGCATTTGCTGTTAGAGATCTCAAATTAATATAAAATAATTTCTACTCAAATTTATGAAATTTGAGTAAAGTCCTGCATAGAAATTAATGCTTATTTTCATGTCACCCTTAAAATACATATTGATAGTCTACAACTCTATTTTATCACTCCATTATGTTTGAGTTAAAATTGCTTGCATCTTTTTTCATATATCAAAACTTACAATTGTCCTTAATACCATTATACACAAACAAGTATACACACACACACACACACACACACACACACACACACACTCACACACGGATCCCAGGGTAGCCTATCCTTATACCTGGTTGTTGTTTAACTTCAGTTTTGATGCTTAACTTCAGTTTTGAAGGATCAATTTAATTAAAATAATAATTGAAGTACTTTTTATTATATTTTTGTTTAAAAAGAATTTCAGTCATCTGTGTAAGTTCTTTCTACTTTTAGCTTTGGAATTCTTTCTACTTTTAGCTTTGGAACTAACCCGGCACAGAATACTGAGAAAATTATCTTTATGGCTCCTAAATTCACACTTCTCATATAAACTGAGGCAATTTAATCAGATCATCTCTAAGCTTTCTTTAAGGTTCTTAACTCTCTGAAACATAATTTACAAGACACAAATGTTACCTTTGTGATTAATAGGGAGGACTGCGATACACTTCTGAAGTCTTATTCAGTTTTTGAAGAGCACATCCTCTTGCAGACAGCAACTTGAAGATCACATTGGCAGACAGTGGCCTTTATTGTGGGATTTCATGAAAGTATGGGTATCATGCTGGAGTCAAAGCTAGAGCTGCAGGCTGGGCTTGGGTTTTGGTTTGGACCTTGGCATTTCATTGGCAATGTACTCTTCCCGAGTTTGTAGCTTGAGAGGGTAATATAGGATTTGGGGGCTGACACTCACTGGGATCTTGGCTAAACCTTCGTCAGCTTTACAAGAGCCCCAAACAATCTTGCTACATATATCCATGGCCATGGCCTGGTTTGCCTGCATATTCTTTAAGCCCTTCTTACGCTTTTTGGACAGATGCTTGTTTCTCAGGAACTTGGGGATCTACCCATTTTTGAGATTCATGTCTTTGTGATTATGTTTCTTTATCTTATTTTGGTAGTATAAAGTTTGAAGTAAGGGCCTAGTTTTTTTAAACAGGTACTCCACCACTTGAGCCACATTCCCAACTTTATCTGCTTTTGTTATTTTATTTTATTTTTTATTTTTTGCCAATCCTGGGGCTTGAACTCAGATCCTGAGCATGGTCCCTGAGTTTCTATTGCTCAAAGCTTGCACTCTACCACTTGAGTCACAGTGCTACTTCCGGCTTTTTCTGTTATGTGGTATTGAGGACTCAAACCCAGGGCTTCATGCGCGCTCAGAAAACACTCTACCACTAAGTCACATTCCCAGTCCCAGCTTTTTTATTTTTAAGATAGGGTCTTGCATTTATGTCTGGGGCTAGGCTGGACCACCATGTTACTGTATGATTCCAGTATGGCTGAGATGACAAGTTATATACCAAGATGTCCAGCTTTTTATTGGTTGAATGGGTATCATGAACTTTTTCCTGAGATGGCCTCAAACTTAGAAAGGTATGAGTCCCTGTGCCCAGTGTGATTGGGTTTCTTGATGCCGTTCTGTATCATTTGGGGAACTATTCGTTGTGTATAGTGTGGTGGTTACTTTTCTCTATGTGTACCATAATGTGGCTTTTGAAGCCACATTACCAAAATGCAGCATGGTTTAAAAAAAAGTCTTACTGACTGAATCTTAATCCTGGAAGCAGAGATTCATATTTAATCAAGAATACAAAACATATCACTACTAATGTCACTTGCCCTTATTTTGTTTCAATTTTGGACCTCTTTAGAATACAAAGGATACTAAATAATATGATACCCTACATTTGCAAAGAAAAAAGGTTTATTTTTGTCACTGCTAAAATCCTCAGTTCCCAGAACACTACTGCACTCATAGAGGGACACTTGTTAAATGAATGCATAACAAAGTGCCATAAAACCCAGTGGGAAAACAGAGTAAAGACTTTGTGGGAGGGGTGATAATTAAGCTGAAACTCTAAGGGTGAGCTGAGAGTTTGCCAAGCAGAAGGATTAGGCATAGAGAAGGTCAAGTGCATTGTGGAAGAGACTGCAAGCTGTCTTTCAGCATCCATCTTTTCTCCTTCCCTAGTAACAAGATATGTGAGCTTATGACCACCAGAAAGAAAATACATTTCCTAACTCCATATGATGACCCATCAGTCCAAACCTAGCCAGTTGACTAATGGGTAACCATATGGAAGTTAGGAATATGTAGACCCAGGTAGCCTTTGACAAAGTCTCTTTAAATAGAGAAGAATGAGGTCTTCTTCATTTCCTTTTCCTTTCTGTGGCTGGACTGCAAATATGATAGTATAAAATGACTTGATTGATAATGTGTCAATTTAGCCACCCAGACATAATTTGTCTAGAACTGTCTTGTATTTTTTCATTGATAGAAGGCTCCAGGTATTTAAAAAACAATTCAGGGCTTGAACTTAGGGCTTCTCACTTTCACTCATCTTTCTTCCTCACAGCTGATGCTGTTCCACTAGAACAACATTTACAGCCCAGGTTTTTGCTAGTTAAATGGAGATGAAGTCTGATAAACTTTTTCTGTTCAGGCTGGCTTGGAACTGTGATCCTTCGTGTCTCAGCCTCCTAAGGAGGATTACAGGTAAAAGCCACTAGCACTCAGCTTTCAGGGAAATTCCTCCCAATCTGGAGGAATTCAGACATTTTGTAACTCTCACACCTTGATACAGATCTGCTGATACCTCACTGGTGGTGTGGCAACTGTTATATCTTCCTCTGGATTTTTCTTCAGATTTTTAAGTCATAGACAGACGACAGACAGACAGACACAGAGACAGAGAGTGACAGAGGCAAAGACAGATCGCTGACTGAACCCTGTGCAGTGAGGTAGATGAGAGAAGAGTGCTGTCATATAAATGACTAAATATATGGGAGTGGCTTTGGAACAAAGAAGTGGATAAAGCCTTGCAGAATGTTGAGAATGTTAAATGAAATAGAAACTTCCTGGAATGGGGATCCTTATTATGTAGAAATCTTATAAACTGTCTGTAGTTATAGAGAAAGCTGAAATATGCCTAAGGAACTTAACTAAAGAGATTTCCAGGCAAGGAAGGCTCAATCCTCTGCATGGGGATATGCATGGGTGCATGGGTACGCGTGCACACACACCCCAAATAAAACAAATCCTTTCCCAGATTTTCAAGCAGGGTGTTGAAAGTACAGCCTGCTTTCTTCTTGCTGCTTGTAGTAAAATGTGAAAGAAGAAAAGATAATTTGAGGGCAATGTTAAGCAGCTGATATAGAAAATTCTCAGTCTCTCTAGACAGCAGAAAGATGATAAAATTAAGAAATGGTCTTCAGTGATATTTAAAGCCAGAGCCCAGCCAGGTGAAAAAGCCAAGGTTGAAACCAAGGGTGTGACTGTTGAAAATCTCCAGTGACCAAAGGAGATTCCCTAGAATACCATTTAAACTCTATGATTTCTTTAATAGGATTAAGGGTGTGCCCCACAAACCCTCTATCAAACACCCAGGACTCAAAGAAGCTTAAGATTTTTGTCCCCCAGGAGTCATAAGAACACTAGGCAGAGAAAGGGATTATGTAGGTATGCCATTTGTCTATTGAGTAAACTCCAAAGAGGCTCAGTAGAGATTTCTGAGAGAATTCTATCTGCCAAAACACTGCCAATTTGAAATGAAAGGTACAAAAATGATACAAAGTAATGAAACCATTGGACTTCCATAGTCAACTGGCAGGAGGCATGCTGGGCCCTCTCAGTTGTAAGCATGTTCTACCTTTCGTGCTCACTCATTGTATCACAAATACCGTATTCCCATATTGTTTCCTTAGTTTGTCATTTAAAGATTTAAATTTGACTACAAATATTAATAAAAATCTGAAACACCGGTTAAGCAAATTAAAGGCTTATTATCCTAGCACATAAAAGGTAGTTCAAAATTCAAGATATTGTGTGAGACCCATGCTGATTATACCCTCCATCCTTATGGTGACAGCTTTATCTTCTGGCCCTGCAGACAGTTGCTGGAGTTCCAGCCTTCATGTCTGTCTGTATTTAAGACAGGATCATAGGAAAGGACAAAGAGAAAAAGCATGCCTATCTGCTGATTTTTGTGTTGTCCCCAGGGAGATGTTCTCTGGCTGTCCCTCCCAATCACTCTGCTGACTTCCCATTGGCCAGAACTGGGTCACATAGCCTCTATACTATCTGGGAAATTAGGGTTTTGTTGTTGTTTAGCGTATATTAATTGTACAAGGTAACGGGGTTCATTGTGATTCAAGGGTTTGTTTTCATTTTTGCTTCTTTTTTAAAAAAGCTGGAAATATTATTGCCTCCGGGGTTTTGGAATAAGAAAGAAAGTAGGAAATAATATCATATTAAAAGCAGCCTCTGTCAGAGACCATTTTTTGTTTATTCCTACAGTGAACTGCAGCCTAATCATGCTTCTATTCCCTATTGACTCAGTCATAAACAATATGGAAAACAACCAACCAACTCTACATTCTTTCTCATTTAGGTACTATACAAACTCAAACACTCCAGAATGATGTAGAAGTGAAAAAGAGAATCAAATGTAATAAATATCAGAAACAACTAGGTAAATCATATAGCGTTCGGTATAGTAGAATATTATGTAAACACAAGAACTTGAAAAATACATAGAATAACAGAACATGTACATTATAAAGTGAAAACTTACCAAATAAAATGGGTAGAATAAGGGTATTCTCAAAAACATTCACACCATAAATATGCGTTATATATTTCCCAGGGTTTTGTTTTGAGATTTCCTCTCACTATATGAGCTCGGCTTAAACTCATGATCCTCCAGCCTCAGGCTCTCAAATACTGTCCTACCCGGGTGTAACAACCCACTTATCCTAAAGGGTTTTCTTAAGGATTCTTCAAATGCTGTCATAATTTATGCAATTAATGAGATCCTGGTAGACTTAAAAGTCTTCCATTGTATTCATAAACTGCTTTGTTGAATAACTCCTTTGTACAATTCAAGATAATAAAAATGTCAAATGCTTCATAAACTTATTTTTTTCTCATTGAAAGGAACTGATTGTATTTGTTATCTACTGTTGAGTAATGTCCAAAACTTAAGAACTTAAAATAACAAATATTCTATCCAATTTCTGTGGTTAAAAACAAAAATCTGGGCACAGATTTAACTTCACTGAAGTTCTTTAACTCAGGATTTCTTTCTTTTTTACTTTATAAAGAAAAATGATTTTGCTCAGTTTATAAACTACTTTGTAAAGAAAATTGGTATATTTAGCTCACAGTTTTAGAGACTAAAATATTTATAGCATAGCCTGGGCTCTGGCTGATTCACACCTTGATGTGACTCAGACTTTCTCCCAAGACAAGTATGTTAAGGGTCATTTCAGTGCTCTGGGGGGATGATTGGGGTCCCAACTCACCCACATGACTATCAGTAGGACTCAGTTCCTCTCAGACTTTTGGATTAAGGACTTCAGGTCTTCTCTGGCTGTCTTTCTCCATCTAACAGTTCATAACAAGACTACTAGCCTCAATTAGTAAGTAAAGAGACTATGAAAAAGTAAGCAAGATGGAAGCCTGTGTCTTTTTGCTGTTTGATTTTGGTGATGGTATCTGCTATAGTCTGAATATTGGTGTACCTCCAAAAGTTCATTGATTGCAATCTAATATCTAATTATGACAGTCTTAAGGAGCAGGAGAGACTTTGGGGGAATTGACTCAGTCATGAAGTTCCATCTTTCTGAATACTATTAGTGCTCTTATAAAAGAGGTTGAAGGGAAGCTCCTTCCATAATGAGAGAAAGCAATAAGAAGTTTCCATTTTGCAACAGAGGTTATTGAATTCACGGTTCCCTGGATCTTGGACTTTGCCCAGACTAAAGAATTTTAAGTCACAAATTAATGTTTATAAATTACATGTATTATTAGCTAAATCTTCTCCCCACTGTCACAAAAAATAATTGACAAAAAACAGCTTAAGAGAAGCAAGATCTATTTTGTTTCAGAGTTCATCCATTGTGGCAGGTACAGGCGTGGTGAGCAGAGCTATTCCATTCATGGCAGCCGGGGAGCAGAGCAAAGAGAGAAAGAGGCCAAGGCAAGATTTGCCCTTCAAGGCTACTTCTAACCAGCCACACTTTGCAATAATCTATTCAAATTTTGAAACTGATCACTAGTGGCTCATACCTGTAACCCTAGCTACTCAAGAAACAAGGCCTGGAGAATCTTGGCTCAAAGTTAGCCTGTACATTAAAGTCTGGGAGATTGAACCTTAAATTACTCATAAAAATGTTACGAATGGTAGAGCTGAAGGCCTTGAGTTCAAGCCCCTATCAAAAAAATCAAACAAATAATTTAGGATCAATCAATAGTCTAAACCATGATTAATTCAAAGCCTTCATAATTTCTTTTTTTAATTTTATTTTACTGTAAAGCTGCTGTACAGAGGGGTACAGTATACTCAGAAGTGGTTTTTACTAATCTTGTAAACATTTCTAAACTCAATCACCTTAACAAGACTAACTATCAAAATGCCACCCTTGAAAACTTGACACCAAATATATCTTCTTAACCATAACATTCCACTATGGTCCTAAAAAGGTTCATTTCTATCTCATAATACAAAATGCATTCAGTCCACTTCCAAGCATCTCCATTGTCATAACCCTTCCTGCTTCATTCCAAAGCCCAAGTTCTAAGTCTCCTCTCTAAGACTCCAGGCTTTAAGCCCCTCTAACAGCAAAAAACAAAAATACAAAAAGAACAAGCCATGTACTTCCACTATACAATGGTACAAAGGACAGTTGTTCCTATTCCAAAAAAAGAGGAATAAAATAGCAAGGAAGGATGAGAGCAAAGCAAGACTAAACCCAAGGGCAGACACTAGCTCCATGTCCAACATTTCAGGCACATTGTGGTATGGTGTAAGCCCTAAGGGTTTGGGCAACCTTTATCCTGTGGTCTCTCTGTCTCTTCTCATGGCCTGCAACTTTTCCTTGGCAAACATTCCACATTCTTGACTTCTACATTTTCCTGATGGTTTCAGCATCACTGTTTCAGCTTGAGCTGCCTCTAGGGATCTGACTGCTACACATCACCTCATCTCCCTTTGAGATCTTCATGGAATCCTCTGTGGTCTTAAAACTCTTGTATTTCCTGTGTCTTTAAAATCAGAATCATATGGATATATGAATTATACCAATATATGCTTCTAACATGGTCACTATCCCCTTAGAGCATATCTGCCTTGGTTTCTGAGTATGTTGAATCCTGGGAAAACAATTTCCAAGGTAGCTCTACTAGGTCTGTCTCTAGGAGACAGTCTCTTGAGCTTGTGATGTGTTGGGCCTTACCAATTTCATAGATTCAGTCCCGCTTCTTTCTTAATATCCTGATGCAATGCTTGGCTTCCTTTTAATGGTGTTAATCTTCTCAGAGATCATGCCTCCCTTAGTCTCAACTTTATATGGATTTTCTGGCAAAACTTCAAGTCTTTCTGTTCTGCTATTCCTCTTAATTATTGTAAATGGGCTTAAAGCGATCCAACAATAACTATGTCACAACCTGACTCCTATGCTGCCTTGAAGTTTTCTCTACCAGATTAATTAGTCCATTGCCTTAAAACTCATCCTCTCACAAAATATCAGGACAGAGAAAATGTGTTCAAGTTCCTTATTAGAATGTTCACACAAATGGCACTGAGTCCCACTGAGTCCTTGTTTTACCATTTGAAATCTTAGGAGCACATGTCTATCAACATTCTGGTCTTTTGAGCTCTTACCAGAATCACCCAGTAAGCTTAGCTGACAGAATTCTAGATCTTCTTTTGCCTGCATCTCTAAAAACTTATAAATATCTGCTACAAAGCAGTTTTAAAGATCAGATTTATTTGCAGCAATGACCCTGCTTCTCTGATATCTTTTTTTTTCTGTTACAACAAACCTGAGAACTTAAGTGAGGGAGGATTTTTAAAATAAGTTTTTTTATTGTGAAAATACTGTACAGAGGGGTTACAGTTACATGAGCAAGGTAATGAATACATTTCTTATCAAGCATTGTTACCTCCTCTTTTGTTTTTCCGCCCGCCGCCTAAATTGTAAAGTTCGTTTTTCAACATAGTATCTTGTACATTTCATTGTTACAATGGGTCAACCTATATCCCTATTTAAACATTTTGTTTTTTCCCTTCCCCTCCCCAAATTATACCAACATCAAACACAGTGAAAACAAGGGTTATACAGTGGGAGAGGAACATACAAAGCAACAAATAAATCACACGATACCTTATAAATACGTTAGAAACAATAGCAAGAAAGACAAAACCACTTCTGTCCCTATCTTGGGGTTCATTTTGCTTAACTTCATCTTTTCTAGTCATGTAAATTGCTTTTGATCTTTTTTATCTTATCCCAGACATATACTAGTGATTGCAAATAGGGATTTTTTATGCCTATGGTTTCCTCCACTGTGGAAGAGAGGGCATGGTAGAACAGAACTGTTCACTTCATGGCAGCCAGGAAACAGGTCAAACACAAGAAGAGGCCATGGGAAGAAATATACTTAAAGACATGCCACCAGCCAATCTCCACCTTGTATCAGTCTATTCAGATTTTGAATTGGTCAATTAATAAAGCCATTGATTAGACGGGGCCCTCATGATCTACTTATCTCTGTAAAACTTCACGGACATACCAGAGATTTACCTTACTAATCTTATAGGTATCAATTCAGCTAATCCAGATTAATTGACACATTCACTCAAAATTATTTTGTTATAACAGCTTGAATGGACTTCATACTACACACCATCAGTGTTTCTCACAAGATCCAATCCAGTCTTAGGGATGGATAACAAGAGGCCAGCATTACAGGGAGCCATGGTAGAACTATCGACCATGCTAGTCATTGATAATTTTTCAGTATTCTTGCTTCAGAATCATAGTTCAAATTTTGCTAGAGAAATATGGAAAAAAATTCAAATCTGTTTAGAAATTTTATTAAGACTGACCTGTTTATTGGAGACAAATGCAGATATTGCAAATAAAAAGAAATTTAGGCTTATCTAGTCTCAAATAAACTTTTGAATACCACAGCAGATAAAACTATATGGATCTTGATGGTCTTAGGGTAGAGTTGCCCCAGCTGCCTGCCAGAAGTAGATGTGATTGTATTGTGAGACATTGATGCATTAGAAGAATAAGGTGTGATAGTGAGACCCAGATTTGTGCAGATGGCAAAAAAATGATGTCCTTCACTGTTACTCTATAATAACACGAAGATTCCAGTCAAGTAGTGCTTTACACACACACACACACACACACACACACACACACACACACACACACACACATAGCTATATATAGGTACTTCCTTCAGCAGCTGCTTAGAGCATACCTACATGGACTCAACAGGAATGAGGAGGATGTGATCCTATTGAGGAGTTTCTGAATTGAATGCCCAAGGAGCAAGAAAGGTAGGTTTTTGGATTCTGGGCAGGAATGTCAGATCTTGTAGCTTCCAACCCAGCATTTGCCCTATACCTCTGCTTTTACATTGATTCAATTTCTTCATGTATTGGCAGACAACGAGTCCTCTGGGAACTTATAAACAAGCTGCTGGGTCACTATGCTGACAAATATGCCTGATGGGAACACATTAACTTGATTTGCAATGTTTGACAAAATGCAAAAACCATCATATTATCACAAGAATTGTCAACATCATGTTTGTCCATAAAAGAAGAGCTTTATGTTTTCAATGGCAGGGGATTTTTAAATTATTTTTTCAAACTTTCACTTTTCCTGCCACCAACGTAGGAACAGCTTCTTACCAATAAGGACAATAAAGTTGAAAAATTCTTCAGGGAACAATATGGCTAGGAATTGCATGTAGTCATTTGTCAAGTGAAAGCTATAGCACAAAAATAAATTATTGCTAAGGAAACAAGCTGAAGTTAACCGTTAAGATAATTTCAAAATATTTTATTTGGAAATTTCAAACAAATTCAATATCTTGATATTTTCCCTTGTACTCTGTATGGTGCACATTTATTATAATTATAATATAAATAAAATGTAATAGATGTTTTTGTCAAGCCCAACAGAGAGGCCTCCATACTCGACCTTATCCCAATTTCATTCTTAGCTATGATCTAAAAAACCATTTAGGAAGTTTTTCTTTCAAGTAAGCTATCTGACTGTGTTGATTATTTATCTGTTATGTTTCATCTTAACACTTTAGCTCTTATAAGCTGCTGTGCACTGTTTAGAAATAGAAGTTTGCAAATTACATTTCTCAGCTGTTTGGCAGTGGCTTCCTGCTGCCAATCACAGGCATTGAGAAAGATCAGAAGGTTGGTGGAAGGGAGAAACCTCTCAGTAAAGGGGTTGTGTAACTAGGCAGCAGCAGAATCTATTTGCTGATTATAGCCTGAGCCAGGGATGACATTTTTGACAATTCTAATCCCCAAAGAGGTAGATCCCATTGCTTTACAGTCAGTATAGGCTCTCGAGTGCTAAACTAAAACCATTAGCACCTTTCAGAATCCTGCATATCATGGCAAATCCTTCTTTTCATTTCCTTCAGTTTTCCAATGCTTTTGCGAACAATTCCCTGTATTAATTTCCTCACATTTGAAATTTCACTGTGGCTGGCTAGCTAAAGAGGACATTACCTTCAAAGTGAGGAAGAATTACTTTATTTTCTCAGACTCTGGCACTTCCTAGGACAGAACATGCATAGGTTGAGTTCAGGCAGTCTAGATCAGATTTGTCTCTTTTAAGTTGTCCTGTCTTTCCTAGTAAGAAGCTCAGTTAAAGAGTAGATGAAGAACAAGGCACGGAGCCAGCAAACAGCTTATTCTGAGTGGACCCTCAAAAGCCAAAGGTAGGTGTTGATTTGTTAGAAGATTCCTTCAAATTGTATCTTGATATCAGGGAAAAATACTCTGTTATTACTAATCCTTGTTAGTCGTAATTTTACCTCTAAGTTTTAAGTTATACCTCTCTTGGTATTAATATCACCTTTTTATCCCACTGGAAGGTCCCTACATATAAAAAGCATAATCAATCTGTTTATCCAAACACTTGTCCTGAATTACACATGTCAAATCCTTAGAACTAGAGAAAAATCTGTAAGGCTTGGTATATTTCTTTTCCTGGTTTACCAGCCAATGGATAAGTCAGATGCTTTTGTCAGCCTGCATTTGATATAAGGTCAACACAAGTAAAAGAACTTCAAATATATTCTAACTATATATATTCTAAATATATATATAGAGAAAGAGAATATATATATATAGAATATATATATATAACTATATATATTCTAAATATATTCTAACTAGGGAGACATATAATTAACTTCTTTTTCAGATTTTCTATTTAACTGTCTAGTTGCATTCCAAGGTATATAGCCTTTCAAAAATACAGATTGTAGGTAAAAAATGATGTTACTCTGTCTCATAACTTTTTTCAAATAGTCAGAGAGGGCAAATGTACCTCTAATAGTAATTATATGTACAACTTAATATACACTTATTCCTAGGCGCACAGCTTTCCTGTGAAAGAACACTACAATCCAGCAGCCTCATGTTGTCCCCTGAAGAACAAGAGCATTGTGATTGGTAGACAGTATGGCAGGATTTCTCCACTTCTTCTCTGCCTTTACCTCTCCGAGTAGTGTGAAAATGGAGCAGTATAGAAGACAAAAGCTTATGCCTAGAAAAACCTGGTAGGCATAGAATATACTAGTACAAATGGGAAAAGCAAGATAATCATATATCCTTTCTCTCCCACTTATTTTGTCTTTCATTGAGATTGATTCCCCCCAGGAAAAGAGAAGAGTACACTGGTCAGTTTAAAAAAATGAATCTTACATTGTCTGTTCCCAGCAGTGGGCTGGTGACTGGGTTTCAGAAATTATCTGGCTCACATTCAGAGCCAGAATGTGAACAGCAGCTCATCTTTTTCAATGTCTACAAGAAGTGTGTGAAATGGAGTCATAGAACCTATACAGTTTAGTGAATTTATGTTTTCAGGGAATGGTTCCCAGTACTTGTTTGATAAGGTGTGAGCAGAAGTTTAGAGTCCATTTGTAAATACATAAATCTTAATATAATCACACATTTCAGATATATGTGGGAAATGTTTCAGAATTCTAACAGAAGGATTTATTAGGCAGCAACATTTTTTCCTAGACTATTGTTTCCTTAATAATTCAAAGGTCTTATTAAATCCAAAGTTTTTTAAGTGTTCTTTAGCAATATGTTTTCTTTCTAAGTCATACTTTGTGTCAATTCTCAAGCTTATGCTTAATGCTAATATGCATTTGACAATCCAAAACCTTTCAATAGTTATTTTTATTCCACCCTCCTTTACATATTCCTTGTGCATTTGTTTTTCTTCTTAGTTTGTTCAAGAGTCTGTTGTGACAGTAGAAGTAAGCTGAGAGCTTCCCAATTTTTAAGGCCACTGCCATTTTCAAGCCAGATCTAGGGGAGAAATAGTTTGTCTCCACCTACCTACAGCCCAGCCCAGAGTTTATAAAGTCTTCCAAATCATGGAGCATATCAGAGGGTGTGAGATAAACATATAACCACCCAACAACCATCACCACAACAAAGTCTCCAGGGACTGCCTGGATATCTTGCCTTCTTTAATAAAAACAAAACTCACATCACATCTCTTTTTTTTTTTTTTTTTGTACAGTCTCCAGCTACACAGGTGCAGCTACACTACAAGGACTTTCTCTGTCAAATTCACTTTTCTAGTGAAGTAATCTTTCTGGTCACAAAAAGTTAATCTTTCCTCTGTCTCATAGCATGACTGAGAGAAAAGTCTTTTAGTTCAGGGCAGGAGGTCACACTGTGCAACTGAGTGGGAAGCCAAGGTCTCCGGAAAGGGTGCAAGCATCTTAATGCAATGGAATTCATTTGAGCATGGAACAAAAATATTAAAACTTACTCCAACTCTTTTTTATCTCACCCTTTGAAAGTTACTATTCATATGTACATTCTGTGAAGTACTTAAAATATCAGGAAGTGGTGCTATGGCTCAAGTGGTAGAGCGCTCGCCTTGAGCTGAAGAGCGCAGGGACAGCGCCCAGGCCAAGAGTTCAAGCCCCCACGACCAAAAAAAAAAAATCAGTTAAACAAAGACACAAAATAACACAATGGTTATTTAATATATTTTAGGGACACATAATCCAAGACATTTGGAGAATTACTGGGTCCAGAACACACACCTCATAAACTATGGAAAAGGTTCTCTGCCCTATAGGAATACAAACTCAACAAGAACTTCCACCAGCTCTTTTTAAAGTGTATTGATCCGCCAGAAAGGAAGGAAGAGGAGACACTTGACATCAAAAGGGAATAAGACACACAGAAATCTATGTTTTTAATAAAAGAACAGAGAATAAGACTTTAATTCTGCCTTGGGGAAACAGATCAGTAAAGTTTTATCGAGAGGCATGGCATTGAAAGCAGCAATAGAATTTGATATAAGAAGCTGTGGCAGCTCACCATTTGACAAAGAAGAAATGACTTAAATAAAAGAAAAAAGGCAAAGAGTATAAGCCTTTTTAGTAAGCAGTATGAGGTTGCTTATGGCTACAGGACATACAATAGTACACTGGATAGAAGAGAGTAAAATTAGCATCGTGGTTGAGGCCAGTTCTTGGAGGCTTTTAGTGTGTTGCTAATAAGTTTAACATGATTCTAAAATCAAGAGGTAATAAAATCCTGAAGTTGTGCTAGCTTTTAAGTTAGAAACTCACTTTTTCCAAAATTTACATTAGGAAGATTCATTCGGCAGCACTTTGTGTAATGTGCCTGAGGAGAGAACAATTAGGGATTTGATATAATTGTCCACGTGGAAAGTATGACACTCTATGTGATGACAATGATGGTGGTGAGATTGTACCATCACATTCTGGACTATAACAGGGCTATATCAAGAAGGACTTAATCAGTTTGGCAGAGGGCTTTGATTCTGAGATTATAAGATTAAGAGTGGTGACACTGTTAACTGAAATAGGGGATGATTTAGGTCAGATGCCCTGACATGATGGAAATTTGCATGCAGGAGTTTGATGTTTACTAGAGGGACTCACAGGAATGAACATATGGTTGTACTAGTATCTATTATATATTACAAAAAAAGAATATCAAGAATCACCAAAGGAAAAGTGTACATGGAAGTCACATGTACCTTTTAGAAGTCTCCTAAGAGTCTTCTCCTGGGGGAGTTACACAGGACACATGTTGCAACACAGGAAACACTAGCAGGAAGGCTCCTTGGAGCCTATCCATCACTTTTAGTGGCTGGTCACAGAAGTGTCCTTGGTTTAGCAGGTACCTAAAGTTGACTTCCACAAAGAAAGTGGGTATTCAGCATAAACCACATTGTTCTTTACAAATAATTTAGGCACAGTGAGCTGTTTGTATTAACTCTAGGAAAGGTACAAAGCCTACTAATATCCAAGCTCCTGACTTCAGCCAAAGACCAAACTTGTAAGGAAAGGTTTCCTAGGACAGCAGTTATGGGCCACTATGTTGTGTTAGCATAGATCTGCTCCTAGGAACACCTTTTATGTGGAAAGAAGGAAACCAGCCTGGGCAGAGGGAAAATAGTTCCACTGAACCATGAATAAGTTGCTACAAAGACTCCAAGAAGTATTATAGAAAGCTCTGGATATGGGTCTTCAAATATGTCCTTACTTGAGGCCAGGGAGTCAAGTCTTACTCTTACATTGATCAGACACTGACTTCCCCCTTAAAACATCTGAAATGGTGTCTAGTGAAAATGATGTCTGCAGAAAACTTTGTCAAGGAGGGGTTCATTTATGTGGTCAGTACCCACCTTGGAGGGTAGAATGAATTCAGAACTGTTGGTTATGTAAATAGCTTCAATGCTTCTAATAGAATCTAGCTATATCAAAGATGCTAGAATTCGAGTAGAAAAAAGTTAGACTTCTACAGGGTCAAATACAAGCAATAAATAGACCAAAGGGCACATAGGACAGATTACAAGCAATAAAGGGTTCATAAGACATATAGAACAGAATATTTCTGACACATCTGTATATCTAGAAGCTGAAACAACAGCCTTGATTATTTTTTTCTAGAACACCATGACCATATGGGGAGTTGTCTTATCCACAGACATCTACTTAAGATCTATTACTAACCCTGCTAGCCACGCAGTA
Source organism: Dipodomys ordii (assembly GCF_000151885.1). Classification (NCBI taxonomy): domain Eukaryota; kingdom Metazoa; phylum Chordata; class Mammalia; order Rodentia; family Heteromyidae; genus Dipodomys; species Dipodomys ordii. The sequence goes on along the minus strand of NW_012267221.1, from coordinate 36,967,689 downwards.
TTCCACATTGGGTGTTTTGCTCAGTGTGAGGGAATCTGCACTATTCTTTTTTTTTCTTTTTTTTAATTTAATTTTATTGTTAAAGTGATGTGCAGAGGGATTACAGTTACATACGTAAGGTAATGAGTACATTTCTTGTCAAACATTGTTACCCATGCCCTTGTTTTTCTCCCACATTCCCTCCCCGCAACCGTCCCCCCCCAAGTTGTAATGTTCATTTCCAACATACTGTCTTATGATACTGATGTTATATTGGTTCTCCCTTTGTCCTTTGTCTTGCCATTTTGTTGTTCCCCTTCCAATCCCCAAAAACATATATGACACAGGGTACCAAAATCAAATACAGTGACAACAGGGGATAAACTAAAGGCAGAAAAAAATGAAGTAAAAAAGAAATAACTTCAAACAGTACAATAAAAACAACAACAACAAAGAAAAACCTCTTGCTTCCATATCTTGGAGTTCATTTCAATTAGCATCATCTTATATGGTCATATGTACATAGCTATTGAGCTATTGTGATCCTCTTCTAGGACTATCCTAGACATATACTAATTATTAAAAATAAGGGAAACCATGGAGACTATGTTTGTTTGGGTCTGGCTTAGTTAATTTAATATGCTATGGACCAACAATCCTACTCCTTGACATTTACCCAAATGACCACATACAAGGCCATACGAAAGCTACCAGCACAACCATGTTCATGGTAGTATTATTTACATAGCTAAGATATGGAACCAACCCAGATGCCCCCCAGTAGATGAATGGATCAAGAAAATATGCTATACATACACAATGGAATTCTATGCTTCCATCAGAAAGAATGACATCACACCATTTGTAAGGAAATGGAAAGACTTGGAAAGAATCTGCACTGTACTTGAAATGAGAATTAAAAATGCTCATTTTCCAAGTAATTGCACTTAATGATATTCAGATATCATTTTTTTAACAGCTTAGTACGATATTAAGTCTTTTGATACCATATAAATCTGACAGGAAGGTTATAATTCTTGTAATTGAGTAGGTTAAGGCTTTGGGGTTACAAGATGAACCCAGAGTCCCACTGTATGGAGGAGCCAATTCGGGGTGGAATGATACAAATCTGATCTCCAGCCTTCTCACCACTGCCCCTTTGATGTCTTTTCTGAATCACTTGTTGTTCCAAGTCAAGTCCCTCTCCTCCAAAACAGAGAGCGAGCCCTAGGTTTGCTGCAGGGAGAGGGGGAAAATGAAGTAAAAGAGTTAATATTTTTAAATGTTCTACATTATTTTATTTGAGGCTAGAGTGCCAGAATCACTAGCAAATGAGACACTAGTAAACATAACCTTAATGAGCGGAGATAGTGTTAAGTCTATAATTCCTACTTTGGGAATTCAAATATTCTTCTGTATGAGAGTGATTCCGTTGATTTTAGAAATGTCATGAATCACTTCCGCTTCCTGAAAGAACAAATGTTGGAAGCTCCCTTCTCCTTCTCCTTTCCTCCCCCTCCCCCCCACCCCAGTTTCCAAGAAATGTTTTCTAAAGGCAAAGTCTTTGGGGACATGCATAGAGAGAGACATGCATAGAGGCACGCCTTGGTCAGGATTGGACCTTCCCCTGAAGCAGCAGACAACTACAGTACTTGAGAAACATAGTGTCCTAATAGGTATTCTCTTCTTCCCAAGTAGTCCTACATTAAGGGAGAAGGTTTGCTTCTTTTTGTTCATTCTGACAGGTATGTCAGTCTGAATTCCATCACTTGGATAATCAGTGAGATTGGAGATAGAATTGGAGATAGAATTTCTAAACTTTAACAAGGGAAATTTTTTGTTTCTAGAGAATTTCTGGTGAAGTCAAGACTTGTGTTATCTCTCTCCAGAAGAAACAGACAGCAAAAATTCCTGTTTGCCTCTAAAAGATTTAAGTAGAGTAGATGTTTCACAATGCCCAAAAAACCAGAAAGCAACCAGCATTTCCATTCTGAACCTCTCATTGAAGAACGTAAAAATATATAGACAGCACCTAACAGCCATTTTCGCTTCTGTACCTTTGCTTGCTAAAAACTCTGCTAAAACCTTGAGGAGTGGAGTGAAAGGCAGAAAACTGGACTGCCCTCAAAGAAGGCAAGCACCCTCTGAATGAATTTATTAAAAGGCATGGAGTAACATTAATGCTTAATGTAATAGAAATTAGAAGTTATGATTACGAACCGCTTATTTTTGCTTCTGTACGAATTGCTTTGTGCTAGATGATTTTATGGTTTTTGTATGATTTTAACTGTGACTGGTTTTAGTTACTCAGTAGTGGAATGTCAGCCTGGGAGCCTAGAGTTGCTTAGTAAAAGACTTCAAAGGGTTTACAGCCTTGACCAAGGGGACAAAGTCCTCAGAATTATCTCCACAGCTGCAACGCCCTTCCCCGGAGGCCGGGGCAGTAAGGCCCTAGGGAAGAAATATAATGTTTTAAGAAACCTAAGCAACTCCATTTTTGTTTAACACTCCATCTCAGTTCTGAGACTTGACTCATGATCTACTTTAGCCCCAATGCTAGGAATTTATGACAGAAAGCCATGCACAATTCTTGGAGCCATAGATGGCGTTTGCTTAAGGCAGATGTTAGCCCCCAAGTGGTGTTGCCCCCCAGCCACCTAGGGACTAAGAGTTTCTAATCAACCAGTTCTTCAGAGCCCAGGGTGAGACATGCCATGCATTCTGTTGGTCCGGGTGTGACTCCTAACCGTTTTTGGTCAAGCTATGGACCAAGGACATTTTTCTGTAAAGGTCAACCAATCATTATTTGTCCAGCTTAGCTTGCTTTAAATGTAAATGTTAACCAATCATGTAATTTCTTATATAAAAGTTCCTTAAAGTTGTTTGTTCAATACTATAAAAACTGCACTGATTCTGTGCTCAGGACCAAGCTCGAGCTTGCAATAAACTGGCTCTTTGTTGCTTACAATGATCGTAGTTTCTGGTGGTCTTCTGGGGGTCCCCGAATTCTGGTATAACATCATGTTCCCTTTCAGCCTTTTAGCTCTTTATAATTCAACCATAAAAATTCACCACAAGTTGAAACTTGGTGCTAAATATATATATATATTTTAAGGCTGGGGACATCTTCCTCAAATGAAGTTGAAATCAATTAACCTTTCCCAGGAAGTGAAAAGAAAGGGGTGTAACTGAAATGCAGAATACAAAAGATTCTGTCTCCAAGACTAAAAATGAAGTGGGGCCATGTCTCTTAGGATTGTCTTTTTGAATTTCATCCCACAGAATAAAAAATTATAGAGAACCCTGAACAATTTCTTTTTCAGAATCCATGGAGTTGCATAGACACATGCCGCATTTGAAAATGACTATCCCCCTTTAATTTGTCTAACTAAATTTTGGGGGAGGCGGTGCTTGGGGCTTAAACTGAAAGCCTGGGCACTATCCTTGATCTTTGATGAGCAAGACTAGCACCCTACCACTTGAGTTACAGCTCCAGGTATAGCTTTTTCTTGGTAGGTTATTGGAGATAAGAGTCTCATGTACTTTCCTGACTGAGCTGCTCAATCCTCAGATCCCAGCCTGTTGAGTAGCTAGGATTACAGGTGTAAGCCACTAACTAGCCCCTGGCTGTCAAAGACTATGTGAACAGGGATCAGTGGTTCATGCCTATAATCCTGGCTAATCAAGAGGCTAAGATTTGAGAATCATGGTTCAAAACCAGCCTTGGCAGGAAAAAATCTCTGAGACATTTTTCTCCATTTAACCAGCAAAAGCCAGAAAGGGAATCTCCGTTTTATTGTTTTGTTTTGATACTGATGTTTGAACTTAGGATCGTGTACTTCTGCAGGTGGTCTCCACTTTAGCTGCACCTGGGGGTGTGCTGCTGTTATTGATTGACTAGGGTCTTCCTTTCCCTCTGGGCTGGCCAAGACCTTGACCTTCCTATTTTTGCTTCTCATTAAAGGTAGGATGAAAAGCATGTGCTACCTCTTTCCATTTTTATTGGTTGAAATAGAGGGGATCTCATGAACTTTTTGCCTAGGCTGGCTTTAAACCACAGTCTCATGATTTCAGTCACCTGATTAGCTAGAATCGCAAATGTGACCATTGTACCCAACTTCTCTATTTGCATTTCTATGCAATCTTCTTATTGGAGAGAAGGCAAAAGGCCAATCTATAATGCTTATATTTGGTAGTGGTCCTTTTTAAACAAAAGTTTCTTAGGTGTTGTTGAATGTTTTTTTTTTTTCCTGCTTCAAATGAAAGAATAGTAGTTATAATAGGAGTTCATTGGACAAGAGACCAAGACCTTCACAATGGCAATAGTTCAATGTACAAACATAGTAACACACTGAGATGCACTCTATTTAACATGAGCATGTTCTGATGTGTATTTTTATATTGATAGTCATTAACTGTGTCTTATACACCAGGAAGCTGTCTCACGAGAGAATGCATGGAATTGTGGAAGTGTCTTAAGATTTTTATCAATTCTTTGACAAGCTCTGATGGCTGATAAGACTCTCAGGGCCTTCCAGGTAAGCTGCTTACCCAAATCTCTAAAGCTAGGTGGCCTATTTGTTTTTAAGGTAATACATATCTGAGCTCAATCAATGCATGTTAACCAATGAACTGATCTTATATGCGTTCATTACATCAGGTTGAAGAATGTCACAAATAAACACTTTACACTCACAAACCTGAAATATCACATTGGTGCTACTGCAAAACTCACAGGCTTTGCTTGTAGCACCCTGGCAGTGTGTTTACAAAAAGCTGAGCAAAATGGCAATGTTTAGTGAGACCACCAGCTCCTGTATAATGACACTAAGTAATTTTCAAACCCATTTGTTTCAGGAAAACCATGTAAGTAGTACAATAACAGACAGAATTGGAATATACTTAGCATCTAAATATTGGGACATCCTTCTAAAGCCAATGACCTTTGCCACCCGCTCATTTAGGTCAGCATTCCAGGCAGCCAGTGAATGTTCTCATGATCTGGGAGTGCTCGACTACAGAGATCTTAAATTTCAATATCTGTAGTCAGAAAACAACCTCCGGACGTTTCTGCCACTCCTACAGCTTCATTTTAAACGCCTGGCTCTTGGCCTCTTGATATCTTCATCTCTTTTCCACTCAGCATTCTTATCCCACCCTTTCTTACTTCATTCTGACAGGCTTGGAGTCTTCCTAGTCCCTGCCGCATTACCTAGCCCCAAAACTATGTAGTATCTTTACTAGGTAACTTGACCCACAATGCCAGTCAACCACCCAATCAGTGCAGATTTACCAAACTGTGAAAATCACTTTGTTGGCCCTTTTTTCTGGAATGTCACTCACCTCAGGGTGCTCCCTCCTCCTTCTTTTAACTCCTACACATCATTTATAACGTAGCCTTGGGGGCCTATCCTCTAAGAAACCTTCTATGACCAATCCCTACATTTCCATCTATTTTCCCCTCCTGACACCAAGTCACGTGTCCCTAAGGAATTTCATACACACCTACATTAATGAATTACTCTGTAATTACATCATCTTTCCCACTAGACCACTAATGTCTCGTGACAGATGTTCTTCAATTCATGATGGGGATATATCCCAATGAAACCATGGCAAATTACAAGCATTGCCAAGTCACAAAACACACTTAATACACCTAATCTACTGAATACCTTAAATGTGCTCAAAATAGTTAACAATAGCCTACAACTGGGTAAAATCACCTAACAAGGCCTAATTTATAATGAAGTTATGAATATGTCATGTAGTTGATTGACTATTGTACAAAAACTGACAAACAGAGGAGTTGTCTGGCTACTCACATTAGCATACATACCTAAAAGCTCTGTCATAAAGTCTAAAAATCATAAGTCTAAACCATTGCTTAGGTAGGGACTTACACTTTACCTCCCAAATATCTACCACAATTAGTGACAAGATCTTAGATGACTGGTTTAAATTTGAAAACCTCAGTTTCCTCATCTGTACTACCAGATTTTTAATAGGGTCTGTATATAAGGCGCCTAGCACAATTCATGATGCACAGTAAATATATGCTATAGAACACCAGTGGAATGCTTACTAGATGGACAGTATTCATCCTCTAAGCACTGTAGTTACAAGAAGCTTGTTACATTGGTGTATAAGTAATTACAGTGTGATGAAAGTGACAATGGCTTTACTTACACTAGTTTTATTACTTATGAACCTTGAGATTCTCAGGGTCCTGGGTCCTGTGTATTCAGGAGCCCATCCTTGAGGTACCACTATGAACAATGTAATCATTAATATCCCTAAACAGTTGCCGTCCTCCACTCTGCTGCCTCACATTCCCTGAGTGGTGCTATAGATCTTTGCCCTTAATACCCTTCAGAATACAAGACTTTTGCCGTAGTTGAGATGGTCCTTAAATCACAGTAAAGGTCAAGGATGGTGACTGGGAAACAGGAACACAGAAAATCCGTCAATCTGGATTCCTGGGCTCTACCTTCCAGGCGGAAGTTCCTTAAGGCGCCAAAAGTATCATACCTGGGAGGGAAATGTTGTGAGCCTGACCCCAGAGTTCTGATTTCTTGCCCCAGCACTGACCTCTTCTGAGGACAGCTGGTGGTGAGCAGTTCCAGTTCCTTCAGGGGAAACCCCACCCTCATAATCACGCAGTGATTCATCACCCCTGCATTTCCCCAAAGATGCATCATTCAGACTTGCCTGTTGCCACTTGGTTGTTAATGAAAACAGTGGCTACCACATCTGGTTTACTGAACAATCCTGGTTTAAAGGAACTTCACTTTATTTTTTATAGTCACTTGCCTTTAACTTTGTCTTGTACACAGCCTCTTTGTTGAATCCTCCAAAAGCAGCTCTGCTCTGGTAGACCTCTAGTGCTTTGGTCACTTTCTGTACAAAGAATCCTAATGCAGTTTGCTTCCATTTAAAACTTGGTTGTTGATCCAACATAATGACCATGTCCTTTCTCCTAACCCAAGAGTTTCTTTCTATCTTCTTTAGGGTCTTCTTTGTCTATTCCTGTACCTCTCCTCTGTGCAGAAAGTTCAGAAGAGACAGATGAGGACTTTCTGGCCAACACTGGCTTCTTCATAAGTGTCTATGTGAATTTCCCAGAAGCCTCAGAGGTCTCATAGTAGACCTCCCACTTCATAGTCTCACCAGCTGCCCCTGCCTTTGGTGATTCATTCTGGTTTTTGTCAAGGTCGCGTCTACTGTTGTTGGTTTCTGTTTTTGTTTTTTGTCAGTCAGGTCTCTTGGGTGGGATGAGGTGAGACCGGCTCAAGCCACACTGCCTTTCATTTCATCCCTTTGATCCAATGTAAAATTACTGTCGCCAAATGGTAAGTATCAGGTGTGGAAGATGCAGCATAATTTCTCTCTGCTCTCCCTTTTCTTCTAATAATTCTCTTCACTTGTCAGATTTGATAGAGGTAGACCAGGCCATCTGTGGTATAAGCAGACAGCCAACTGGCAAACAAGAAAGAAGTGAGAAAAGCATCTTAGCACCGTGCAGCAGCTGAGGATGCAGATGACTCCCCAGAATTCTCCTCTCAGCTCCTGCCTACTTAAATGGTGGTACAGGTAAAGCATGGCGAAATAGAACAAGTGCAGCTACTTCTTGACAAGCCTTCAAAAGGATATCAGTCCCTGTTCATTTATTACAATTGTACACTATAAAACTATATTTTGGTCAGTGCTGGACCAGCAATGCTGGATACAACAATGCTCCCCTTGAGATGATATCAAAGCTGGAAATTCCTATCCCTTAGTTAGTTCCTAGCTACGGTAGCATGAGAGTGCAAGGGATCACTTGTCTGTTTATGATGACGCTAGTGTGAACAAACTCTGCTAATCATATAAAAGCACATCATATACAATTATGAGCCACTTATAAATGGCTCATTACTTTGTAATGTTATGTGACTAAATTGCTAGCTTGTATATTTACTATACTACTCTTTTTATTCTTATTTTATAATGCATTTCTTCTTATTGAAAGGAAGTTTACTATTAAAAAAAGTATTCTGTGTTAATCTGGCAACAACCTCATCCCTCTCATGTTTACTCTGTCTCTTGATTACATTATTTTCTCTTATGCTTGATGTGTTTACCATGACCTTGGGGGCAACAGGCTATACCATGTATAGACCACAAAGCCTACGTATGGCATAGGCTATACCATTCCAGGTTGGTGATGTTCACACAAGAGCAACTCATGATGTATTTTTCACAAAAGCATCCCTGTTGTTAATACACGACTGTGTTTATTATTTAATTACTTTTAGTACCTTTTTAGGGTGCTGGGGACTGGACCCAGGGGCTCATGACTGTTAGGCACATGTTCTCTCATGGAGTGGTGATATTTCCCCCAATGTATTTGTCCCCTGCTTCTTGATACTTCTTTCTTTGCTCTCAGCTTTGGTGATATTTCCCCCAATGTATTTGTCCCCTGCTTCTTGATACTTCTTTCTTTGCTCTCAGCTTTGGATACTGGTTGTTGAGTCCACAGCAACAGGAAAATGCCCATGTTACAATGACCAAATATTGGATATGCATATATGTATGAGTATGCATATATATATATATATGCATAATCTCATGTGAACCTCACCTTTATTTTACTAGTGAGGTCCTAGTAATTCAGAGGGTAATCCCAGGTCTTAGATCTGTATATTAGACTCAAAAGCACTTCACCCTTATAAATGATTCTCAAAGTTCTTTTAGGGATACTGCACCTTTTAAGCCTCCCAATCCCACTTCTCTAGAATAACATTGTAGAGATTTAGTTCTTTCTATATGTTAAGAGTTTTGAATATTGTTTGCCCTATACTTTAGCATCTGTCTAGCCATATTGGGAGACTAGGACATCTATCAAAGACAATGATCATGATGATATGTACAGATTGCTTTTTCCTCCAGTTTATACATCCTTATCTCTTTCATTTGAGTCTTTCATATATATAGACTGTGTATATTTCACAGACATACTTAAACACTGGGAGACTGCTTTTCTTCCCACAGTGCTTGCTATTTTCCTGTTTCCTTTCCCCCTCTCCCTTTTCTATCTCCTACTTCTACTTTCTGCCCGACTTCTCCATTCAGTTTCAGACCTGGCAGAAGAGGCATTAAATTAAATATCCATTTATATTTCAAAGATTTTCCCCTTCTCTTTTAAATCAGTAGACACTAATTGTACAAATGGGCATTATTGTGATTTTCCCTATACACATATAATATACTTGATCAAACTTGACCCCCTCTGTTACTCTTTCTTTCTTTTTGTTTTTGTCAGTTGTAGGGCTTGAACTCTGGGCTTGGGCGCTGTCCCTCAGCTCTTCAGCTCAAGGCAAGTGCTCTACCATTTGAGCCACAGCACCACTTCCGGTTTTCTAGTGGTTTATTGGAGATAAGAGTCTCATGTCTTATTGCTGTAGCTAGGCATTCTAATACTAGATTGAAGAGAAGTGGAGAGAGTGGACATCCTTGTCTTGATCCTGAGTTAAGAGGAAATGGCTTTAGTTTTTCACCATTGAGTATAATGCTGGCTGTAGGTTTGTCATATACAGCCTTTATTGTATTGAGGAATGTTCCATGGATTCCTAATTTTTCCAAAACCTTCATCAT
>NW_012267221.1:36954031-36955332 GCF_000151885.1 Dipodomys ordii | reverse complement strand
TTGTATGTTCTTTCTCTATAATATCTAGGCTGTCTTCAATCCCTGAGATTCTATCTTCTGCATGGTCTAACCTGCTGTCAAGACTTTCTACTTTGTTTTTTATCTCATTTCCTTCTAATTGGTCAGCTTTGATGGCTTCAAGTTCTTTGTTGAAGTTTTGTTTTAGATCTTGTATGAACTTCTTTACTTCCTTAATTTGATGTTCAGTGTTTATTCTCAGATCACTTAGTTGATTGGTTATGGTTTCTTTGGACTCCCATTCCTTCTGTTGGGTTCCATTCAGCATTCCCTTTGTGGTCTCCCTGACTTCCTTCCGCTCTTTGTTAATGGATTCCATGAATGCCTTTAGTGATCTTCGTGTATTCTCTTCCTTCTCTCTCAATTCCTGTATTACTCTTTGATAAGCTTCCTCCCGTTTGTGGGATTCCTGTAGTTCTCTTTGAGTGTTCTCAGCCTGTTCATACCATTCCTGACTTTCTCTTTGAGTGTTCTCAAGCTGCTCATGCAAATCCTGTATCAGCTTTTGAGTAGCTTCCTTATGCTTATGATATTCCTGCGTAAACTTTTGAAATGCCTCCTCTCTCTCCCTATCACGCTCATACAGAGACCTTTGTATGCTTTCATCTTTTGATTTATCATGTTTGTCAGCAGTGTTTGTAGAGCTATTTGGGAATTCTCCTCTGGATTATTCATTATCTGTTCTGTCCCCTGATTATCGGGATTGGGAATTGAGATACCCGGATTTGCCATTTTTCTTGTTTTTCCAGCTTACACTGCCCATTTGAGATGAAAATAGCACCAGTTTTGTGCTAGAACACTATCTTAAGGCAAGCATCAACCCAAGTCTGAATTTGCACAGTCAATAGTCTACAGATACAATCTATTTCAACAGATACATCTATTCAACATCAAACAACTATACGTTAATGGGCTACGGACTGCAAAGAAGAATTTGGAAGACCAGAAATTATTAGGGTTAGGGAGAGATGTGGGTAAAAAAATAGGAATAGATTGATGTGGGGAGACTTTGGGGGAGTTAACTAAGTCTTAATCTCAAAGTGGGAAATAGGTTGGGTAGGATGAAAGTAGAGAGAGAGAGAAAAAAAAAAGAAAGGGAGTGGGAAAAGAAAAGAGACCAGTAAAAATAGAAAGGTAGAAATTAATAAAATTATGTAGATGCAATAACAATCTATTTAGATAAGAACGTGAATTTATTGAGAGAAGGGGAGGGATATAAAGTAGATGTGAAAAACTTAAAAATAAAAATGCTTAAAATATTATATAGGCATAAAAAGGTAGTA
>NW_012267221.1:36903442-36952691 GCF_000151885.1 Dipodomys ordii | reverse complement strand
AGGCTGGGAAGGGATGTGAAGGGTAAACCAAAGGAGGAGGCTGCAATGCTTGGTAAGAAATGTACGCATTATCCTGCCCATGTAATTGTAACCACTCTGTACAGTATGTTCACAAATAAAATAAAATAAATTTAAAAAAAAAAAGAAGAGTCTCATGGACTTTCCTGCCGGGGCTGGCTTTGAACCTCAGATCTCAGCCTCCTGAGTAGATAGGATTACAGACATGAGCCACCGGTGACCAGCATGTTACTCTTTCTTATCTCCCTGCCTCCTCAAAGATTTTGGATATAGTCCAACAGGGTGGTCAATGGACTATTAATTATGGGAAAAGTAGAGGACTTTTCCGATTCTTTCACTATGATCCATTTCTGATCCTGCTGATGAAGACATTGTTGGCCTTGGAACCATTGCTGGAGGCACAGGTATAGACTTAACCTAAGCATAGAGCCCTGGATAACACCAACATTAAGCCAAAAAAAAAAAAAAGATTGAGATGGAATGGAAGACATACAAATTTGATGTTTGCTCAGAGGAGGAAAACATGAACTGATCAAGAGAGTCACATGTCACAGAGTCAGAGGAAAACTGAGGACTGAAAAGAAAGTATTAGATTTGGTAGTGAAGGGGACTTGGGAGTTCTTTGTCAAATCATTTCAGCGAAGTCATGGGGTAGGACTCAACTGGCTGTAATGAAGAAGGCAGGAATATCATAGTAGAAGGAACAGGGTGTGTGTGTGTGTGTGCGTGTGTGTGTGTGTGTGTGTGTGTGAGTGTGTATGATTGAGGGTGGTGGGAAGTTCTTTATTAAATGCATTAGAGGGGGCTGGGAAGGTGGCTCAGTGGTGGAGCGCTTGCCTTGCATGCATGAGGCCCTGGGTTTGATTCCTCAGCACCACATAAGCAAAAAACCGGAAGTGGCACTGTGGCTCAAGTGGTAGAGCACTAGCCTTGAGCTGAAGAGCTGAGGGACAGTGCCCAGGCCCAGAGTTCAGGCCTCACAACTGGACCCCCCCCCAAAAATAAACTTTTAAATGCATTAGAGGGGTCATTGAATATATTTATAGCCAGAGAACAAAAGTAGAGCAGAGATATCTGAAGTTGCCTAAGACTGAGAATAGCAAATGGGGCAGAAGGAGGAGGGATTCCCAACTAAGGAAGCAGGGAGAAGATGGAACTGAGAAAAAAAAGCAGGGAAGGTAGAGCTCAATTTCTCCATGGCAACATACATCTACAAAGAACCAATGGCAATCCTGCCACTGTCCAGGCTCTACTAGCAGTGCTTTGTTTATGAGAGCTAATGACTGTGATGTTGCTGCCGTGAACTTGGCTCCACAATATGGAAGTTCAACTTCACATAAGCTTGACATTTTTTCGAAAGGAGTAGACTTCTTATAGCTACTTGATATATATGTTAACTATTGCAAAATTGCCGTTGCTCATATAATACCACTATGATTCTAAAAGGCCTCACAACAGCTTTACTCAGTTCTCAACTCTGACAGGGAGATACATAGATTTGACCTGTGAGGCACATACAGGGAATCTCTATTCTTTCTAATCTACTCTAAACACTCATTGAATATATATGGTTGACCAAAGCACTACAGATTCTTGCCCCTTTGGGAGATTTGATCAAATCAAGCTCAGAAAAAAAAATTTTGCACCAGAATATAGGATTTCTTCCCATCTGGTGATTCTATAACCTATTCTTATCAGTTCTTGCAACTGCAGAACAAAGTTATTTTGGGAGAGGATTTATAGTGTACAGCTCAATTCCTTCAGTGTGAACAAGCAGTACTATTTATAGCTACCTCATTTTATGCTTTAATTTATGTATCTGAAAGAATTGGCTCTAATTGTGGGTGATTACCAGGAGGGAAATGTGCTCTTATGTACCTCAGGGGATTTGTTTGTGGGCCTGAGATTTTAAATAGCCCATTTATTCCCCAGTAGGTAGAAAATCAATTTTATGCATCTTCAAATGTATATAACAATCATCATGGTTTAGTTTAATATTAAATCGGTATTAGCACATTATGTATTCACTTTATTCATTTTTTCTTTTACATTTCTCACTTATACAGTTGTCTATTTTGTATGGTGTACTTTCAAGAGTATTTAAATATTTAAATATGTTAACTACAATGCTGAACTTGTATGGATTGAGCTTCTCTAAGGATTACTAACACTAGTTGAAATACAATGCTCCAAGCAACAAAGAAGACCCAGGTGTACGAAATGGTAGGACAGAATTTCCACCAGCTGCTGATGGCTTGGGGAAGCAGGAAACATCCAAAGCAGAACCCAGCAGCACTATAAAGAGGCATTTGATAAATATACTTTTCAATCCAGCCTTCTCACTGAGGCTGGAGTTGTTTTACCCCACCAAAAGTTCAATGAACATGTTCTTCTTAAAAACAGAAACACATTTTTTGCTGTTTTCAGAATGTGGAAATTCCTCACTTCATTGTTTCCATGCAGATTACCCCAACCTTGTCATCTACTCTTACACCTGGTCCTTCTTATGCAACTTCATTTGGCCCTATGAAACCCATATGCATAATTGGAGGAACTTAAATTGCATTCTTTCTGTTCAGGGGGAAAGAAAGGGGGAAAATCAGTATCCTTCTATCACTGTACCTTGTACATCATTAGTAGTTGCTCACTTACTTACATGGTCTATTAGCTTGTATTAGCTGGCTAAAATGGTCCCATTTATCTATATCTGTATCATAATAGCCCCATATATGTACCTCCTGTGCGTAAGTTCTGAGGGGCAAGTTAGGCAACTGGTATAAGCACAATACCGAGAGAGGAATAAACAAAAGTGTCCTTCTCACTGCCCCAATCCTAGGCATGAGAACAATTAGTTTCTCTCACACTGCCACTATCATGAGCTCTCCTATGAAAAATAAGAAAAGACTAGATTTTCACTGAAACTTTCTTGTTTGGTCAAGTGGAGACTAACAGACCAATAGGTCACACAGAAAGGGATTTGGATGGGACTTTGACCCAGGAGGAATAAGCTGATAATGTCAGAAAAGGGGAAACTCCACAGAAGCAGAAATCTAATCTTCCCAGTTGTATCCAGATGTTAGCAGAGAAGAGCCTTAGAAATAAAATCCAAGTGGGGTGATGAGTCATAAGGATTCTGAAACGGGAAGATACACTCTAGATGATCATAATGGGCTTAGGGCATGTAGATTGGGGGAGAATTAGGGAATCATAAGTAGATTCTATGATGAAGTAAACATTTGCATAGGAAGAGAAGGGAAAAGAAAATGTACGTGTAGGCCATATTGAAGAGACCATTAAAGGCTACCTCCACTAGTGAAGACATCAATTTGGTCACATATTTTTTGTCAGAGAATGCATCAGCTTTACTATATGAAGTTGGATCCACCTAAAATCAAGCAGAGTTGGGAACTAGCCATTGAAAGGATTCAAGCAGTGAGAAATGGTGACAAGGCTCAGGATAGAAGGCTTGAAGCTCCAGGTGGGAGGATCCTCTGAGCCAAAGGACAATTTTGATTTGTCTGGTGAGACAAAGAAGGCTCTGCTATCTAGATGGAGAAAGGTCTTAGTGGTTGCCTTGACCTGAAAAAAATGTGCTTGCTTGGGGAATTTGGATTTTACTTTATTAGGAGTAGAGATTCAAATTGTTTGTTTTGCTTTATTTTTAGCAGAGGAAAAGTGACGTTGAGGGAAATTTTTGTGGAAATGGTATACAGCATGAATTAGAAAATAATGAAGACAGGAATTTTATAAGGGAATGAATTACACACAAAGTAACAGTTGAATTAAACAGAAATGGCTACCTATGTGACAAGGGAAAAAGACAAAGAAAGAGCAAATAATCATTAGGACCAGCTGAATATAAACAGTATAGAAAGATAAATGTCAAAGATAGTTTCAGGTTTCAAATCTAAGGGAAAGAGGAAAACACTGGCACTAGTTAGAAGTAAAAGTATTTGGTCTTTTTATTTTCATGCTTTAAGTTTTCCCTGAGCATATTTTAGTGAGAGCAGCCTATTTTAATTGACTATATAAAATTGTTTGAATCAGCTAATTTAATAAAGAACAAAGAAAGACTGAACTCTTTTTCTAATTATGAAATCTTAACTACTTAGGGAATATAATCTAACAGAACTCAATGAATGATTCTTTCAACTCAATATTCTTCAACTATTATTCTAATGTATTTAGTGGGGTCACACTAAGTTTATTAACTGAAATTATATATCTCCACACATATTGTATAATTATTATTTGCCATTTTCAAACATTGTACACATCTTTATGCTCAAAAGAATTTACTTTAACAACTTGACCTAAAGTAGCATAATATTTTCACATTCCAAAATTTTCCATTACTTATGTCAATAATATCAATAACATTTTATCTTAGTGAACCCATTGGTAATTGTTTATTTTAGGAGAAAACACATTTCCAATTTCAGTCAGCTTTCATTATATAATTTGACCAAGAAGCCACATAAAATCATTCTATTCCATTTTTATGTCAAAATCAGAAAATTAAACATATTCTATGTAGAATACATTTAAAGAAACAAGAAAAATGCACATTTAGAGATTTACTTCTGTAGCATCAATCACAATGTAAAAATTATAACAAAATTATCTAAGCTTTCACAGGTTTTTTTGTTTTTTTCTATACTAATTTATATTTATAGGAAACTTCTAGGGAATTGTGCTAAGAGTTTAAGATTTGTACAGCAAGAGAGATAGACAGACAGACAGACAGACAGATATATACATAGATTCTTCACCTTAACTTTATCATTTCTTTGTCGTGAATACAGTCAAAATGATCTCTTGTAACTATTTTGAGGTATCTTTGTCAATCAAATACTTTAAAAGGGTCTATGAAAGACAAACACATGAAATGATAATCATAAGGGAAATACAAATTGAAATCATAATGCAATACAACTATGCCCATAATAGAATGCTGAAATTTTTAAGATTTTAAACAATGAAACAAATTGCTTGTTTCTAGTAGACTATACTCCTTCATAATTATAGCTGATTGAGAGTTCAGGACACTGTCAGCTGATCTCATAGGTGGCATCCAACTTATAATTGTAGTATGCAACATGCATTTGTATGCTGCAAGATACTCACCAGAGATTTCTATTTGATATGTTACCTACAAACACCAAAAGAGGAGGAAAACTTAATATTGAGCCCCTTACGTAAGGAATTAGTTAACTAGCACAATATTCTCAATTTGTCACACTGCCACATGAATTTCTAGTCTCAAATCTCCACAAAGTCAATGACCTATTTTCTTATTCCAGCATTGAGTTTAACATAATTTCTTTTACAGGACACTGTCTAATTTAAAAAAATCAAACAGTTGGTTTTGAATTAGATAGGAACTAACTCACCCTAAGTCTTTTTGGCTATGATGTAAGCACTGTTAAATAATCTTGAAACTGCTAAGGTTAATAATAGATCTTTACTCTAAGCACCCTTTAATGTTTACATTTTCTACAGATAAGCTAAACTCTTGAAGACAGGCCAGTTTGACTTTTTGATTGACAGTTGATTTTTTCCATGTGTAGCTATCAACAAAATAGTGCTGCTTTGCGTTTAATCAGACTACTCATTAATACAATATTTGTCTCTGAATTCCTCATTTTCTCTGATCTAATCTGCCTCAGTGCTACCTATAAGGTCACCAGTTGACCTTAAGATGTAGTTTTCATTTTTTTTCTGTAGTGATTTTTTTTTAGCTTTACAAGGTTAATATCAACATTTCCTCTGTTTTTGTTACTCAGTGGATCTTTGGTCCTTGAGCTTAAGAAATACATACAATATGAAAGTCAGGGAGGTTCTTTAGAAAACAATGTTCTGGTGTATTAGTTTTCCAAGGCTGCTTAAACAAAGCTCCAGAAACTTGATTCAAGATAAGAATCTGAGGACAAGTTAATTGAGTTGGTTCTCTCCAAGGGATGTAGGAAGGATTTGTTCCAAGCCTCTTTACCTGGCTATAGATGGACATCTGCTCCCTGTG
The DNA here is from genome assembly GCF_000151885.1 of Dipodomys ordii. NCBI lineage: Eukaryota > Metazoa > Chordata > Mammalia > Rodentia > Heteromyidae > Dipodomys > Dipodomys ordii. The sequence continues at coordinate 36,946,651 of NW_012267221.1, read as the reverse complement.
TCTTCTCTTCACCTTTTCTTAACACATGTTTGGATACAAGTTGTGTCTTCTTAAAAGGACGCTAGTCTCCCCCACAGTATAACCACTGCTTTCACTGTATTTGATGTTGGTATAATTTGTGGAGGGGAAGGGAAAAAACAAATTGTTTAAATAGGGATACAGGTGGACCCATTGCAACAATGAGATGTACTAATCGTTATATCAAAAAACGAAGTTTACAACTTTGGCAGGGGTGAGGGGGGGAGTGAGTGGTAAGATGTATGGTGTGTTTGTGTGTGAACAAGATGTCTCTTTCTTTAGAATAGTACAATAACTGTCCCAATAGCCAACTTATAGCCATTGTAAGGGGCAGGACTCCCCTTTCGAGTTTCTTTACTGCTGGGCCTAGGAGTTAATTTAACATGAGACAGACTGACAAGAAAAAAAAAGCTTACAAATTTATCTAGTTCAAGTTTTTCATGGCATAAAGAAAAGAAGACCCACTGGGTGCTGGTTGCTCATGCCTATAAAAAATAAGTACGTACTGAGGAGGTTCAAATCTGAGGATGATCGATGGTTCAAAGCCAGCCAGGATAGAAAAAAAATCTATGGGACTTTGATCTCTCACCAGCCAAAAGCCAGAAGTGAAGCTGTGGCTTCAAGTACTAGAATGCTAGCTTTGAGCTCAAAAGCTAAGTGACCATGTGAGGTCAGACAGGGATCAGGAGCCAAACCCCAGTACCAGCATATACACAGAAACAAACAAAAAGGAAAAGGAAAGGGGAAAAGAAATGAAGACCCAAAGAAGTAGTTAGAAGCAGAGGCAGAATTGGACAAATTATTTGAAGTGATCTCAAAAGGTGAATTATTTTATGGTCTGCATAGAATTGTCTTTGTTTTTTGACTCCCTAACCTTGGATGATAAGAAAGTTGCTTTCCCCTTTCGTTTGGAAAGAGTATCTTTCATATGGGAATTTTATCTTCAGCATTTGAGAAACAGAAAATAGGCCAGAATGATCTTCTTGCACCTGCTGTTTTTCAAGTGTTTAATTCAAAATAGTCAAATGTCACAGTGGTATATTTTTAACTCTTTGTCTGTCTACAGATACCTTAAGGTAAGGAAGATCATGGAGTCTTAAGAGGTATAGGAAATCTTATAGCTAATCTTGCCACTATATTTCAAGTTTAAGAGATTGGAAGACAAGAAATGGTGTGTACAAGGTTACATAATAGCTAACAAAAGATTAAATTCTACACATCTGAAATCCAAAACGTGCAATCATTTGAAACTTGGTGAAGAATACCATGTGAACTTTCTTTGGAATATTCTGCACGTTGTAAGTATTCTCCGTAAATCTCTACCACTCTCGCGATGGTGAATCTCAATTCGTTGTCCACACTTAGTTGAGCTGCACTAGGCAGCTAACTCAGGCTAACCCACTCAGTGTCCCTTCCGTGGGATGAGAAATGGGATCAGAGATAAGAGTGATGGATGTAGCAAGAGCCCTTAGGTTCCCACTGTCCAGTGGGTTCCAGTTCAGGACAGGGCATTCTTTCTTCACTTGCTCTACTCACTGCTCAGTTGAAAGGGTGATTGTCTGCCAGGGGCAGAGCTGGTGGGATTCCACAGATTCTGGGTCTAGGAAGCTCCCTTTCAGTGGATGTGCCAGATAATAGGCTGGGTACTGTGGATGGAAGGGCTTCTCTGGGTGACAAAGCAATAAACCCCAGCTAACTTTGGCACATAGGACTACGGGAAGGGGAGGCTCATTCCAACTGAGATCGGGACTCTGCAGACAAGGTCGGGCTCCACACCCTCATTCTCATCCCATGCTCGGCTGAGTCCCAGCCCTGGTGAATAAGTCACTCAGTTTTTCTCTTCCCAACTGCCTCTGTTCATATGGCTCTCTTTCCTCATCCTGGCAAATTCACTTGTCCAGGGCTCCCCTTGTCTTCTCTTTCTGCTGCCTGAGGGAAGGTGTAGTTTCAGCCTGGGCCTTCTTCCAGCTCTCTAGTGGTTATCACATAAATTATATGCCTTTTTCCTTCAAAGTCTTTTCCTTTCAATCCTCACAATCCTTTCTCTGTCTCTCCATCTCGTTGTCTGTCTGTTGTCTCTCAGACTTATCTCATTCAAATGAAAACTTTGACTTTTAGAACTATTGTTTCTGATGAAGTCTTGGAAAACAGCTTCTTTTGTAAAATAAAATGTAAAAAGTAAAAAACAAAACTTAAAAAAGTATTGACTAATCCTTTATCTTCTGGGACCATCCATACCTTTAAATTGATGTATAGGGCCCCTGGGTGAGCAGAAGTACAGTGGAACCGTAGAGAATCACACATACATACATACACACATACATAGCTCAAGAAATCACACAAGTGTGTAAGCTCACAACTATTGGCAATCATATTCCACCTTAGGAATTAATGATCAGGTAAAAGAAACTCTGCAGAGATAATGAGAAGAACTCATAATAATGTACAGAGAAGCCAGTGGAAGAACGCTATGTGTGTGCCTAATACTTTTTAGTGCCCTTATGTCTTCATATCTTTAAACATCTCTGTATTCTTAAAATAAAAATGTAATCTTTCTTAAGCTAGCTCAAGGAAGCTTATATTTTTAGCAACCAAAACAGTGCTAATTAATACAGTTTATAGTTTCAGAGCCAAGCTACATTTCCCCAACTGTGTTAAAAAGAAAACACTGTGGAGTCTCACATTAATAGTTAAATGGTACAATATCTTTTGTTATGAGAGTATGTATTATTCATTGCCACCCTGTAGTTCACATTTCCCTGATGAAAACTTCAGAATATGGTGATAACTTAAAGGCTTCAGGATTGGAAACCATCTGAAAAGGGATAGACCTAGATAATAAGCTACCTCACCCTTCCCATAAAAAAGTGGTAGTTGCCAGGCTCTGTGTACCTTCCCCAGGTCAAGGCTTTCTTTCCTGGTTTTGTGTGAAAATCCTACAGCAGACATTGCTGGTCTAAGAGACACAAAGCAGATGTGCAGAAAGAACTATCACTGTTTCTTAGTCTTAAATCCTTGGGTTACAGTTTTTCCTTAGGCTGAGCTATGCTTCATGTCCTTAGAGTCCTTAAGATATTCTTACATTCTTCCAGAAACCACCCTCTATGTTTAAACTAATTTGAATCGACTCTTTTCTAGTCAACCTCACACCCTAACCCAGAATTCCCTACTTGGGAATCATTAATTGATAGAATATGAAATATGTGGTCTATGCATCTGATTCTCATAAACAGATGTGATCAAGAAAAAGAATATAATCTAAGCTTACTTCTTCCTTTTCCTTGTTGCCTTCCAGATAAGAGAAAGATCTTTTGTGTTTTGAGTTTACTTTTTACAATGAACAGAGATTAGTGAATTTGTTTTTAGAAATATGCCAGATTTAACAGTCAAAATATTTCTGTCTTTAAGCTATGAAATGAAGAGTTAGCAGTTTTGATTTAGAATAATATTGAAGTCATCCAACCCTTTTCCTCAGAATTCTCCACTACTCTGTGCCAGAAAGCTCCTAATACCTGGAATACTTTGGTTGAACATTAATAAACAAAAGCTAAATGCACTTGGGATGCTATCTTTACCAAAATAAAGACAGCCTGGGTATTGTATTCCTATACAAAGTCTGAATGTTAAACTTGGAGTCCATTATAAATATATACAATATATTATGGGATATATATAATACATAATATATAGAGTGAGGGTTTGAACCCATTGAAATTTATGTAAAAGTTGAAGCCAATGTTCCTTATTTCATGGAGAAGATCAGTGCATTTCATCAGCTTACACATAGGGCAAATGGCATAGAGTTAACAATCAGTGAAATCTCCTTTTAAATGTGAGGAAACTAAGGTACAGCAAAGATATGACTTGAAGGCTGGCATAGCGGGGCAGGCTTTCAATCTTTGTAGGCTGATCAGGAGAACCATGAGTTGTAGGTCAGTCTGGAAAATAAATTCAAAACAACCAACCAAACAAATAAATAAATTTGGTAAATCACACATGAATGCAATAGCAGAGCCAAGGACCAGAATCCAGATGTTCACAAGCATAGTTAATATTCTTCAACTGTGTAATAGCTCCTCCTGTGTGTTTGAATAGAAGTCCCTTTAAAGTGAGATTGTTTCAAATAAGTAAAGAATGTTCTTTAATGGAAAGAGAAAGGTTGTTGATGCAAAGAACTTATTTTTCTCAGTAAGTGCTAGCAATTATTTCAATATTAAGAGATTTTTGAAAGGGGTCATATTGCCCAAGATGCATTGAAATCATAAATTGCTTTGTTAAATGGAAACTCCTTTGTACAACTACTTAAAGATAATGACAGTAAAAATTAAAAATCTTTAAAAGGTTAATCCTACAGATATTTGAAAGGACACATGTAATCAGGAAAAGAAAGTACTTATATGTCCTAAAAGGCCATGACAATTTTCGAGCATCTTAATGTCTTTATATTTCATGGTCCTATCCCAATCACAACAACGTAGTATATCGGGACATTTTTTTTATGATTCACACCTCATGATGAGAAACCTGACCGTCAAAAGACTTCAATAACTTGTATAAGCATCTCAAGACTAAAAATCAAACCAATTATAAAATGCTTTTTGATCCTCAGTACTTTGATCTGTAGCACATGGCTTTTTTTTAATTGTGAAAATACTGTACAGAGGGGTTGCACATGGCTTTTTGAACTATCAAATTACACTTGTATGGATAAGGGAAATGCAGCTGCCGATACAGAGATGTCAACTGACTTGGTGGTGGCAGTGAACCAGCACTCAAACTCATCATTTCTGGATGGTCTCTAAGCACTAATGGTATTTAAAAAAAAGAAGTAAACTAGTCATCATTTTTGTTAATTAATAAAAATCTCAGTTATTGACAGGAAGTGTGACAGGGGAGAATGAGCATTGTACTAAAGAGAGGGGACTTTGGGTTCCCCCAGGCTCTATCTCTTTTTTTTTTTTTTTTTGCTTTGAGACCTTTAACAAATCCTTAACAACTGGGAACTGGACAGATGCCTTCCACGTTCTATGCTATTTCTCTGACTCTTCCATCTAACTGTGTCATGGCTAACATCTACCTTATTAGAATTCTTGTGCTGTCCCTGTTGTCTTACAAAATGGACTTTCTGTAAAGGAATTTGGATAAAAGGATGTGAATCCATGTAAAGTTAAAATCAGCAATCTGCAGAGAACAAGTCTCAATTAGCCTAACTTCCTTTATTCAGAATCTTTAACTATAATGATTATATTTTAGCCCCAGAATAGTAGGCTGTTGATTACTACAATGGTAAGATGTTATAGTTTTTTACTAATGATCTTTAATTTCAGTGATCTTGGTGTTTGACCAGGGTTTTTTTCTTCTCTGCTAAGTGGCTGGCATACATTCACTTTTAAGCAGGTTGTATATAGTCACTCTCTTTGGTAACAGAAGCTATGAGTAGATGTAGCAGGAATTCTTTCATGGAACTAAGAATCAAAATTCATCATTTTTAAACTAGGTTTGGTGGTAATCCCAGCTCTTGAGAGGCTGAGACAAGAAAAACTCAAGTTCAAAAAAAAAAAAAAGAAAAGCTCAAGTTCAAAGCCAACCTGGGCTAAATATTGAAACCTTGTCTCCAAAAATTTTATTTCAGAAAGATCAGGAAGAGTATCTTTAAACTGAGCTTTGCTTATAGAATGTTCACAATATAACTCAAGTGTGGCAAAAACAAGTACATTTTATTTAATGATTTCAAAAAAAATTTAAAAATATTCACAAATGATCACTATTTTCTAAGATCTCTGCATGCCTTGATTTTTACTAGCTATTTTTGAAGCCATAACAACTGCAGACAGGCACAGTGGTAAAATAAATGTTTCAAACAAAAGAAAAATAAGACCATTATAAACAGTCAGATATCCATGAGGGTGGCCTGTCTCTGGTCAAGAATCATTAGCATTTTGTAGTGTAAAAGTCATTTTGCTGAGATACATAGAAAACAAAGAAAAGAAAAAGCTGCTTCCTCTTCTTCTCTTTATTCCTCCTAGTTCTTTGTCCTTTTCTTCTCCCCCTCCTCCCCCTCTTCCCTTTCTTCTTTGCTTCCTCCTCCTCCTCCTCTTCTTTCTCTTCCTCCTCCTCCTTTTCTTCCTTCACTCTTACTGATTAGTTAAATTAAACAATTGCACTAATTATTCTTTGCTAGTAGTTTGGTAGCATGCTCTGAAAATTACTGAAGACCTTGACAATTAACTCCAGCCTATCCTTACCCTGTTTGGCTCTTACCTAACCTGACATTACTGTAGCTTTCTGCCCTTGGACCTCCAGAATGTCCCTCTCTTCAGCTAGCCTTTTGCCAGATGTTTTACCTTTGATGACTCCTGTCATGCTGCTTACTCCATGTTACTATTTCCCACGGTTCTATACTCAAACATATTCTCTTTTGTTTTCATTTATTCTCATGGTTTCAATTGCCAAATATTTATGAGATTGATAACTCCCAAATTGATCTCAATCTTCTCTTCATTACCTGATTGACTTTTGTTAGGGTGTCTGCAATGAGCATAAAGCATCACATAGAGAGTTTGAGTGTCAGTGTGATTAAAATTTTTTAAAAAGAAATAAATTTTAAGTAGCTCCACTATGATAATGAAGGTCTTGTCCCTAGATGTATCTAAAAAGTGTTCACAATATGTGTGTTTCACTGAAGAAATACTTGAGTTTAAAATGTTATAATAAAACATCATTTCTCCATCTTAAAAATCCTCAAAAAATCCTCAGTTGAAGAAATAGGGAAAGAATAATATTTACATTTGATTTGGGATTTATTTCTAGCCATTGGTGTCAAGGCTGGTTCTTACTAAACTCCTGCACAATTCTTTTTTTTAATACATTTTTTTAATTGTGAAAATACTGTACAGAGGGGTTACAATCACATGAACAAGCTAAAGAGTACATTTCTTATCAAGCATTGCTGCCTCCTCCTTTGTTTGTCCCCTACCATCCCTCCCCTCCCACCTCCACAACTACATCCTTCCTAACCCCGCCTAAATTGTAAAGTTCGTTTTTCGACATAGCATCTGTACATCTCATTGTTACAATGGGTCCATATGTATCCCTGTATAAACAATTTGTTTTTTCCCTTCCACTCCCCAAATTATACCAACATCAAATACAGTGAAAACAGGGAGGAGGACCCACAAAGCAACAAACAAATCACATCCTGCACAATTATTTCATGGGAACCTACATATTGGTCCACATTTAAAGAAGCTGGAACTAATCTATTTATATTAAATATGCAATCTGTAATTGCTTCCTCATATAGACAGAAGCTGAAACAGAAGCAATGTTATTCCATGAATACTAATTTCTTCTCTATGTATCAATGAGCTCCCACATTTCTTGGTAGTTTTTTCTTTCATAGAATGAAGATAATAAGTCTAAATTTGGTTTAATTAGGTCAACTATAAGGATAAAATAACTCTTGAAAGCTTTAAGGTGTTATTTCTAGAATTTTTCAACCACTGCAGGAAAGGAGAACAAGAGTTCATAATGTTAAAATTATTTTTTTCATAATTAATAAATATTTGTGGGTAAAATCTGGATATACAAATGAAGTTAAAATGAACCATGATTTTTTTGTTTTTGTTTTGGTCAGTTGTGGTACCTGAACTCTGGGCTTGGGTGCTGTCCCTCAGCTCTTCAGCTCAAGGTATCGCTCTACCACTTGAGCCACTGCACCACTTCCAGCCTTTTCTGCTTATGTGGTGCTGAGGAATGGAACCCAGGGCCTCATGCATGTAAGACAAGCACTCTACCACTGAGCCACCTTCCCAGCCTAATGAACCATGGTTTGAAACTTAGCTAACTTCTTTCCTTCTTTGAATCCTTCCTCCTGGTCCCCTAAACAACATAAAGCACACACAGCACACGTGTCAACCCTTAATCTCAGAATTCTCTAAGGTTACTCATGAATTATTCAATTATCTGTAACTTTGCTCTTAAGTTTAGCTTCTGATTCATACTTGGTTAATTTGCTTTTTGTTGCCTGCAAGGGAGCTATCCTAACATATGCCACCAATCCCCAAATTATTCATTCTAAACAAAATAGTGAACACCCAATTCTTTTCTTCCTAATTCACTTTTCCTTCCAAACTTACCTTCTCTCTTAGATGGGTGCTGTTGTTCTCTCCTTGTCCTACGCTCATAACCAAGGATAACTTCCAGTTAGTAAGTTCTTTTCATGAACTGGATAGTTATCTACAGCCACTTCCATCATTAACAATCATTGTGTTTCTCTGTTAAATGGTAGGTGTGTCTCAATGGCATGGACAGTGTCTTAGGTTCTTGTAGCACCTGTTCCTAATGTACTGCCTACAATATTTTTAGGCAGGTGACTCAACAAAGGTTTGATAAATGAATTACTGAATTACATGTCCATTCTATTTCCCCCAGATCCTTATTCTCACAATACAAAGTGAATTCAGTTTGAACACCCAATGGCTGGACAAGAGCATGCTTGTCACTTTCCCTCTACATAGCCCAATCCTTCTCCATCAGGGTCTAACTTAAGCCCTGTGATGGTTCTTAGGACATCTTGAACTAAGAATAGTTTGTATTATTTTGGAATTATATTCCAAACACCTTTGGACCATTTTAGTCTTCTTGTGAAATATTTCTAATTGATTCCCAAATTAAACAAAAAGCAAATAATTGTTTCAAAGCATCTTCTTTTCTAGATGTTTCTACTTTTTTGAATTTTCTGTTAGGAAGCCTCTGCTGAAAATCTAGACACCATTAACAATTAACCAGATGATCAATACACAATAATCAGTATGATCATTTAGACATATACCCTAGTTGTTTTTACATGTGTATTTCAATTCATTGTGTAAAATGTCCACATAAAATGGAGACTTACAGGATACTTGACATTCTAGGTTATACATGTTCAGTTCATGCCTATTTGCCATATAACTATTCCTAATCTCTTGATGTGCCCATTTTCTCATCTGCAAAATGGGAAGGATAAGATTTGCTAAAGTTGCAAAGAAGGTAAGTGTAAATGTTGGCCCAGTGCTAGGAAATGAATTTCATATATGGCACTATTGTAACTACTACTATAATATTAAGCTTCCATTTTAGGTGATAAGGCAGAAGTAATACCTATCTTGTTAATAAGTGATCATGAAAAAAGTCATTTATACCAAAGGCCAAGTATCATGTGGAAGCTTAGAGTCTTGGGAATGGAATCCTTTCCTCAAATATTACAATAAAGGTTTTCTTCTCTTTGAGTAAACTAATACAGCCTCCAATTTATGTCACTCTCAATGTTAATTTTAAGTGGAAATTGGCTTATAAGAACTCAAGTACTTTGTTATATCTGATACACACCTGTCCATCTTGTTGTACTGCTACTTTGTTACCTTCTCATCCATCAGTAAAAATCAGAGTCTCATTTGAGTTAGGTGATATTCAGTAGAGAAATTCATACAATTGATAGACATGTTTCTGATGATAAAAAACACTGGTGACATTCAGAATGGAAAACAATGAGTTAGTCTCATTTAAAAAATTTTCCCCCCTTGTAGAGATCCAAGGTATACATTTTAATTAAGCTAAATATATTGAATTTTAGGACTGTTCTTCCTGGAGTTTTAGAGTGTGACTTCCCACTTAGGTTTCTTTTAACTGATGGAAAATATCCTTACGTTATCAGGGAACTGAGAGGATGGGAGTTATGTATTATGGGAAAAATACAACTAGAACATTGAGACTCTGGAGACCTTGTGTGTAAGAACATACTAGCAAAGAAACTGCTTTGTTTTCTGGGAAGGAAGGGCAGGGTATGGTGCTAGACCACAGATGTTTGGTTTAACATTTAAGCTGAAGATGGCAGGTAGTGTCAGAAAATTATCAAATGCCTCTGCTGAGCCAGTTAATGGTAAGATTCCACTTACATAGGCACTAAATATCTTCCTACATCTCAAACCTAAGTGACCTGCCAAATGAGTGACAGAAGTCTGGCTTGGCTTGCTTAGGACTGTGTGGGTGTTGATCTGCATATGGCACTTTTAAACATTAATTTATAAGGTGCAAACTTTTAACACAAAGATGACTCACAAGGTTTCAGAATGTGTAAATATGAAACAATCTAATTTATACCACCTCTGGGGCTCAGCCACAGCAAAACTTGACTGGGTTAGTAACTAAATCATTTTGACTACTAAGAATCTCACATTTGCCACTCTTAATTGATGGGGAAAATCTTGGGTTTGTGATTTTTAACATTTGTGTGGCACTATCAAATTGTGGATCAGTAATAGTCTTAAATCATGCTTAATTTTTTAAGACACAATGAAAAACTTAAATAGAAGTTAAATACAAGTTTAAAAGGTAGAAAATTCTGGAACTTAGAATGATTATTAGTTTTTTTCTGTCAATATAGATGAGATTTTCTGTCTATAAACAGTTTAATAAAACATGTTAAATTTTAATAAGGGCAAAGTGTATAAAATAGTCAAGCAAAATTAGAAGGCAATTTCTCATTGAGGTGTCTGAGACTGGTAACCATTATATTGTATGTTTATTTATGTCACCATGTTGTACATTTAAAATATGTACAACTTTTGTCAATTGAATATTTTAAAATTTGAATAGCATGGAAAATTTATGTCAACTAAGTATTTCAAATGTTGAAGTAAAAATCAAAATTAGTATCTTGTGATTCATTTCTAATGGTCTTTATTTGAAGGTCTGATCCAACTGCAAGAGAAATATAAAAACTTTCCTTTGGCTAAAGATAAAGTGATAACCAGTTGGCCTTTACCATCACATTAGAGCAATACTTTGGAAGTAAATCACTTCGCAGTCAAAATAACCTTGTAAATTTTGAAACAGCCAGGAGACTCAGAATTCAAAAGACTATTGTTTTAATACACAGGAACTGTGTGGTCCTAAAGTATGGGAAAAATTATGAGTGAATAAGTAAGTTTGATGAACAATTTTGTAATGCAAACATTTTGTATTGAAGTCATTATTTATAGCTTCTTCTTTTGTGTATGTGCTGGTACTGCGGATTTGAGGGCTGAACTCAGGGCCTGGATGTTGTTTAGCTTTTTGCAAAAAAAGAAAGATTGCACCATTTAAGCAACAACTCCACTTTATTGAAGTTTAAAGTCTTAGAGACTTTCCTGTCCTGGCTGACTTTGAACCACGACCCTCAGATCTCAGCTTCCTGAATAGCTATGATTATAGTCATGAAACCAATACCTGGCTTTCTATCTGACTTTTAAAACTGTGACTGTTAACATTTTGCTATACTTGCAGATAGAAAAAGATTTATAACTTGAATTTTAGAAGTTCTTGGATTCTAACTTTGATAAGATTAATATGAACTTTAAAAAATTACTTCAGGTAAGAATTTTCTGAGCAATCAAACCCAGGGCCTCAAGCATGCAAGGCAAGTGCTCTACCACTGAGCCACCTTCCCAGCCCCAGTATTCTTTTCTTTTTTTTTTGGGTGGGGGGGTCCAGTCATGGTGCCTGAACCCTGGGCCTGGGCGCTGTCCCTCAGCTCTTCAGCTCAAGTTAAACGCTCTACCACTTGAGCCACAGCACCACTTCCGGCTTTTTTCTTTTTGCTTATGTGGTGCTGAGGACTCAAACACAGGGCCTCATGCATTCAAAGCAAGCGCTCTACCACTGAGCCACCTTCCCAGCCCAAGAATTTTCTGCACAAGAACCAAAAATATCTTTAAGGTAATCTTTTCTTCATTCTTGTATGCCATAAAAACTTTAAAAAAATTTAACATGCTTAGAAAGAAAACTCCTAGATCCAGTGCTTAGCTTTTGATATAAATAAAAAGTATCTTAAAGGGTCATTAAGGAAATGAAATAGTTAACACCAAAGTTTTGAGATTACTTTGTATTTCCATTAACAATAATAGCATATTGGATCATTCCTTTATTTAGAGGCCCACCTAAGAATCTCATTTGTGAGGACACCCACAGATAATAACAAATAAATACTCTTGTATTCCTTGAAACACCACCCATGCACAGCTGGACCATAAGGGAGTTTTTAGTTAAATATCAACTATTATATTTGGTTATATCCCTCAAGCTGTTACAAACACAAAATGTTTGCTCAATTCTAACTTCAGCTATTTACTAGATGAATTCACTTTCTAAAAAAGACAAACCTTCTGGTTGCATCAGATTAATACTTTTGTTTTCTTTTGAAAATTCAATGCAATATTAAGTGAAGTCATAAAAATGAGTATTAATTATTTCCAGTAACCAGCTGAGTATGAGCACACACTAGGTTATTACGGTGTTAAGCTTATATACCAGCTATACGATTGGAAAGGGACACTAATTTGTAGTCTCCGAGAGGCCCCCAACTCAACAAATCCTATAGTGTTTTTTGTTTTTTTTTTTTAACCCAAGAAGTTTCATTAAGGACAAAGGAAAAAGCAAAACTGTGGTGGTTTTATTTTTTAGTTTGCCACTTAAAGATGTTTGTGTATACAATGTCAGCTGTGAGGGGGGAGCAGTTTCAAACTGAAATGTACCATCACAATGGCTTTATATTGTATCTGACCTCTGATGTTAATTGTTTCAGTCCTGGTTGATCTATTCTGCAGCTCACTTGCTGAATGTACTTTCTGTTTTTTTCTTTGCTTCTCACTTATAACAAAATTATCTTTCAGTGAATGTGCTTCATTTCTACCTGTCCAGTGCCTATTACCAGGCCTACATAAACAGAATGCACTTAAATGTCAATTTTTATTTACTCCAATTTTATAACACTAGCATTTGTACTTGAGTGGTATTAGTTCCCATTCAAATAGGTCTTGAGTTAATAAAGAACAAGTGTAATATATTTTTTCTGTGGTGGTCACCCTTATCAGGCACCTGACATACTGAAATCTCTTCATCAAAGATTAATTTATGAAACACATCAATTAAAACCTTATTGCAATGTTTTTGCCTGTTCTTCACTATAGATACCTCAATTTCATATATTTAGCTTATAATAGTGAGGCCAAATCATATGAATCTTTGCAAATATGTAATATAACTACTGAATGTCTTTTATTTATTAAAATTTAACTGGTTAGAAATGATATTTTTTTAATGTCATGTAAACTTCCCATACATGAGAACAATATAATGTAACTTTGCTGACATACCAGTCAACTGATTTTATCATTTGCCAAACAACAGTTTAGTAATGAAGGAAGCTGACAATCACATTCAAAAGCTCCTGTCCCCTGACACTCAAGCTCAGCAAGAGGCAGAACAGGCTAATATTACTATGCAGAAAGTGCTATGAACATATGTGAGGCACAGAAATCTTTATTGCCACAGAAAGCAAGTGCACTCATCCCATCTTACCAACAGCTTTACAAATCACAAGAATGCAGACTTCACATAATAAAATATAACACAGACATGGGGGGAAATGATCCCTTGGACTATATTGGCTGTAATACTGAGGTAATCAATTGACCTTGTTCAGTGAAAATACCTCTAACATAATGAAAAAAAATCAACTAGTTAGAACATCTAATTCATATATACAATTCAAATAAAAATATATATTATTTGCTTTAATGTATAGCAAGTTTAATACCATAGTGTTTACAAAATAAAAACTGTGTCCTACTGAAAAGTTCTCGTGTGCTTCCTCCTTATCAATGAACTTGAAAGATCAGAAAAGTATGATACTTACGGAAACTTATTTATGGATTTAAAGATGCAGTTTGTGGGTTCATGAAAGAAGGAAAAATATTAGTAGGAAGATTACTGCATCTTTAAAAACTGTTGCTTATTAAAATCTACAAAACTTGAACTGTAAGACGCAATTAAAAATAAAGACCACAAAATTTCTCAAAATATATTAGAATACAGGAAACGTTTCATGAAACTACTGAGATACTAACCAGTGCTATGGCTAATATTAAAACCGAACAATCTATTTAAATCATACTCAGACTAGTTCTACAAACAGTGAGCAATACAACCACAATAATCAACCTTAAGCTAGCAACAAAGTTGCAAGGTCCAAAAGAAACTTCTTCAGTGGGTAGAATATTATGGTACAATTAAAATATGTAGGAAGGGCAAAAAGCCTTTTAATAGTATAAAAGTTGTTTACTGGTATTTCTTACTATAAAGCTCTTCTACAAATCAAATGAAAACGTTATTACATATGTGACAGTGATTAGAAACTACAGTGCAGACATTTCATCTAACATTTGGCTGGCAAATTTTAAAATTTAACAGATTATGACTTAATATTTATTACACAGTTAAGATTTAAAGCAGAGATGAAAACAAAAAAAACATATTCCATGTCAATATATTCTTCTCAACAGTATCTGGGTTTAGATGAATCTGTAGGAAAAACTAAAAAGAATTTTGACAAAATGGATAATTAATTGTCCAATAGCTTCTCTTTAACCAGTAAACCACACACATACATATATATGCAGGTGTTCAATTTTTTAAACCACTATATATTCCAATGTGAAATTCTCTTGTTTGCTAGTACATCAACATTTACCTATATCCCATAGATGTGTGTATACACACAGTCTATTAATTAAATAGGGGAAATTAACATACGTTCAAGTTAAAATGAATTTTACAAAAAATATGTAAGATATACAAAAATGAAATTGTAAAATAAATAATGCATATAGCTGTCAACTAAACTTCCACAGGAGTATGCCTGCAAATGTGGATGCAGTAATTATTCACACTTGTGATAACTGGTTGGGTGGGAAGACATTCCTCAGTAAGAGACTCTGACATGGAGAATTTCTGGATATAAATCATATTTAATCTATTATAGCTTTTGTTAAGTCACCATCTTGATCACATTTAGGATTAACATACTATGTCTTAACCTATTAATATATCCTGCATATCAATGTTTTACACATTAGTCCACTTGTTCCAAGTTCTCTGTCCAAGTAACAGCTTCCTATCTCCACTACATCTTAAGTTGCTATTACATAATACAATCCATGCCATCTAGATGAAAGATACTTTCTAGTCTACTGCTCATCTTTTTAGTTTTCCCCCAATATTTATAAACTGTGCACTGATCAAGCCAGTGAAAATGACATTATCCAATGACTGCTACACATTTCTTGGTAAACAAAATCTGCTTTAACAAGTATTAAATACACAATATTTTCCTTGGCTTAAATTACGTATTTTTTTGTTTTTCATTTTCCTATAGCCATTTTCAACCTCACCAATAACTACATCACCCAAGCTTTCTTTCATATAACTGTAAAGGTTCTAAAATCTGACGTATAATATTTACGCTAAATACACTTAAAAGTAGACAATAAAATTTCAAGTAAAATTAACTGTATCCATATCTACTAGACCAAACAGGCCTAAACATCTAGATTTTTCTATAAATTACACAATACATTGTACATTCTTAAATAATTAATGCTTACAATATTAATTTGTAAGCTGGTCCACATAAATTGACTTACATAGGAATGTGAATGGATCGATATTTATTACAGATTGCAACACTCTCTTGATTTTTTCTTTTGTGGTTGTTTTTCTTCCTGGTTTCCACAGACTACTGTATGAGTCCTTATGCTTTGGCTATGAGATCTGTTTGAGCTGAATGAGGCAACATTGGTTATTAAGGCTTATTTCTATGATGGAGCATTATCCTTAAATCTGATGCCATTTCCAGAGAACAGTTGGAGGACCGAATGGATCACAGCTATCTTGAATCCTCAGGTTCTGTTTTGATGACTTTCTTTTCCAATGGAAAAGCAGAGTGAGGATAGTCTTTTAAAATCCCAAGGCTCTCTGTATGAAAAAAAAATCAAATTCCCAAACTCTTTAACAAAGAGTATTGATTATAATTGTGCAATTTCATATAAAGTTTTCTTTATATGCTGGGCACTGTGGCTAACGCCTGTAATCCTAGCTACTAAGGAGGCTGAGATCTGAGGATCGCAGTTCAAAGCCAGCCCAGGCAAGAAAGTCCATGAGACTCTTTTCTCCAATAAAAACCACTAGAAAACCAGAAGTGGTGCTTTGGCTCAAGCAGTAGAGTGCTCACCTTGAGCTGAAGAGTACAGGGACAGTACCCAAGCCCAGAGTTCAAGCCCCACGACTGACCAATAAAATAAAAAATAAATAAATAAAGTTTTCTTTATAAAGTTTGGTTACAAGCTTGGATTGTGGATCTAAATTCCAATGAAGTGAATTATGAACTGCATTGCTTGTCTCTGGGCAACCTATACACCTAGGTGTATAAGTTATACACTTGGTGTCTGCATCTATACAACAAAGATAGTATCCACATAAAATGGCATGAGAAATAAATGATAAAATATACATAAAGCATTAGAGCATATCATGGTTTTTATGCCTGATCATTATAAGCATGTAAAATAAAAATAGCATATAAAATTATCATTCAAATACAACTATCAAAAAGAAATGAAAAGAAAAACAACTTCAGTGTTTAAATATGGAACCATTTCTTAAAGTCTAGCCATGACATAGGGAAACTAAGAATGAAACAATGCTCTACTTTCATAAGAAATTCCAGGGAGTAACTGAGATTAGAGGTATAAAATGGATTACAGATTTTTCACAAAGTGATTTTAAATTGCACAGAAAGTAATACAAATAACTACTGTATTTCTTGAATTGCTGAAACCATACAATTCATATGCACTGTCATGTTTAATTTTAATAATTATTTCCATTTACAGATGAGCAACTGAGCGACAGGATAATTCTGTAATTCAGATTTCACAATCAAATATTAGTGTTGAGATCTAGTGCCAGGTTTTCACAGTCTGGAAGTTTATTATTTCTACTCAATTTCAAAGAAAAATAGGAAAAGGCTTTCGTTTATAGAGTTTTCTTTGTTCTGTTCTTTATAGTTCAACTATATGTCTGGGATAGATTCAAAAGTATCTCTTCCCATGATGAGATAAATGATCTATATAGATGTAGTATTTCAAAGTAAATTGGTAGAAACCATTTTAGTTTTGTTCTTTAAAATTTTTAAATAAGTTTTTTATGTTGTGAAAAAAAGAGACCAGCATGTTATTATTATTTTAGGCTAATTTCTGTTTCTTAACCTTTCAGTCGTGAAACAGCTGTAAAACCAATATGAAAGAGCAGGCTAAAGTCACAGCCCAGAGTAGTATTATTTAGGACACCAGTCTTATACAATTTTAGTTAACTATTTTATCTGGCTTCATCTATAAAACCAGTGACACTGACTCTTAAAGTTCCTTCAACTCAAAGATCCAGTAATAATAGATCCTTTAGAATGGTGCTCATCTCTATTATTTAATCTCTCTTTCCTTGAGTAAAAATACATGAACCTTAACTACAAAATGCTTATCCATTCATAGAATTCTGCTTACAAATATTATCTCCAAATGTATAGCCATGCAAAGTTTAGATTTTGGTACTCAACAGCTTCTTTTCTTCTTTAAAAGACTCAAGATTAAACTTAGCCTTAAGTTTGCTACAAGCCATGTTTCCATTAGTTATTTCTGAGGTAGGGTCTTGCTCTATGCCTGGGCCAGCCTGAGCTACGGTCTTTCTACCTGTGACTCCCTAGTGATGACAAATACATACCACTGTGCTTCTCCCATAGCTGGACTAACAGGCACAAACCATTGTGAACAACCATTGATTGAGACAGAGTCTTGTGAATTTTTTTTTTTTTTTGCCAAGGAAGGTCATAAAGTGAGATCTCCCATTTCTCTCAAGCTTGAGCCATGGTTTTTAGAACAAAGGTCTCTTATTCGTGATAACAAAAACATAGCCCATCGATTTCATATATACTATCAGAAATGGATAACCTAGCTAAACTCAAATCAGACATTTGTTAATCAGTTTAAATTTATCCAGTCTCAACCTTTGTGAGTTTTTCCTATCAATCTTCAAATACTATGTTCTCAAAAAAGACTAGCTAATAGTATTGCAATCTATTAATTTCCAAAAGGAACTTAATTATTAACACGTGCATAATGGTACAAGGGTAAGTAGCAGAATGGAATTTAAACCCATTACCTAAGTGGTTCTCAGTATTCTTATTAACTCCATTACCTAAGTTATACTCAATATTCTCCACATTCTCACCTGATGAATGGGACTTTGCCTCGTTGGAGTAAAGTCTACTCAGCTCTCCATCCACCACAAAATGATGGGGTTGTCTATTCTGTAAACTAGGTATTCGGAGATTCAACGGTCGTTCTGCTGAGAAGAAAAATATATAAATAATACTTAAAACACACCATATTTCTCTCCTTACAAAAAATTTTCATAAAATTTCCTGAACATGCCTTAGGTAAAAAGTGAAGAAAGTCAACAGCACAGAAGAATTTAGATAGTAGGAAAAAAACATTAAATAATAATTTAGAAGAAAATGCAAATCATTTCTTGCTATTCCTCTAGGAGTGTAAGCTCCAAATGGGCATTGGTTTGATCTGTTCACTGCTGTATATTCAGTTCTCAGAAGTATGCCTGGCACATAGGCAATACTTTTAAAAAAAAATCTGTTGAATGAGCACCAAAAACTGTCTTTTCTTCATGTGACAACATGAAATAAAATTAAAGAATTTCAGAATGATAAAAATATTAATGAGTCAGATAGCTTTTTAACATTGAAAGTTGTTCTGTCATAATACTTTAGAAGCAACTACCATATTCTTTTTTTTTTGTCAGTTGTGGGGCTTGAACTCTGGGCCTGTGCACTGTTCTTGAGCTCTTCAGCTCAAGGTAAGCGCTCTACTGCTAGAGCCACAATGCCACTTCTGGTTTTCTTGTGGTTAATTGGAGATAAGAGTCTCACAGACTTTCCAGCCTGGGCTGGCTTTGAACCGTGATCCTCAGAATTCAGCCTCCTGAGTACTAAGATTACAGGCGTGAGCCACCGGCACCCACTGCAACTACCAAATTCTTTAAGAAACATGTTTTAAGTTTCTGATAATCTGTTTTTGAAGACTAAAGAAGTAGGTTATCTTTTTAAAAAAGAATGAGAACTGAAGGTGTAGCAAGTTGGTAGAGTGCTAGCCTAGCATGGGCAAGGCCCATCAATTCCTAATACCACCTAGAGGAAAAAAAAGAAGAAATATCTGATGGTTTGCTTCTCTGGGAAAAATGACCTGAAATGTTCACATCTACTATCTATATCAACCCTTTACAAAATACATGTTATACATGTACCAACAGTGTACAGCAATAATAAAGTTCAAAAATTTTATAAATTTAAGTATGTAAGTTAAATTTATTCTTGAGAAAAAGATAATTTTCATAGGGAACTTATAAAAATCTCTAAAAAAAATCAAGATTAAAAACCATTATTTTTTCAACTTCTCTCTGAAGAGTACATCGTGATGGCTCTGAAGGCAAAGTCCTTCAGAAGACATACCCTGTCCATCTGAATTGTCAGAAGGCAAACCATTAGGGCTGTGCTCTTCTGAGCTTTGTCTGTAAAGCCCTGTGGACAGTCTTCTCTCAGCATGCTGTAGTCTCTCATAGCCAGCTTGGGCACAGAGGAACTCCATCTGTTTTGCCACCACCTTTTCAGACTGCTAGTAAGTAAAGCAAAAAATAAAATCAGTATCTAAAACATCCTAGATTTTTTAATGGCTTAAAGATGCCAATTTCAGACTCCAGCAAATATATTTAGTATTCATTAAAATTAGTTCACACTTCATATGGCACACTTGTTTCCATAAATAGGAACGAATGTCTGTATCATGTTAAACACAAAATGTTTGATGTCATACAAAAGGAAAAGAAAGGTTTCTTGTCAGTCTATAAAAGGAATTCCATCCAAACTTAAAAACAACACAACCCAGTTTTATTTTTTTAAGGTACTGATTAAAGGATTTTCTTAAAAGGAACTTAAGATCAACAGCAACATCTGCTATCAACTTCTTCTAACACACAGGGTGAAAACTTGGCATTTTTATTTTAGGATCTGGCACTACACAGACTCTGATATGGGGACAGTATGTTTAGAGAAGAATAGGTGCAAAATGGCTGTCTGAATAAGACAAACACACCTCCCACTAAAATTAAACAATGATAATTATGCAGAAAAACATCAATGCCAATGAGGATCTTGAAATGGCATGGAACTGTGGTATTTTCCAACCAATTATAAAACACAAAATTAGTGAACTGATACAGAAATTTATCTTTACCACACCCCTTTTCTATATATTTCTCCAAATTACTTGTACATGATATTCAAGGCAACGTATCTATGATACTTTGCCATGAAGATAATAATGTACAAATACAAATCACTACCATATTTTATAAGAGTGCAAAAAAGCTGCTATAAAAATTGGTTGCAAACAGTCATGATTTGCAATATTAAAAAATCAACAAGTGAAAAATATACTAACTCAGTGACTAATAGGAAAAATGCTCATGTTATTTTTCTAAATGCACATAAACCAAATAATTTCATTTGAACTTCTTGCTAACTAATAACATTTCAATAAAAATTTCTGAGGGAGAAAAATAGATTTTGCATCCTCTTAATATGAATAAGCAAAACTTGTCAGTACTGAAACTAAAGCAAGTCAATGGGAGAAACAATAGAAATAAAACTTGCAGTGCTTTAAAAAGATTATTGTAGAAAGGACTTTTAAATGTTTATATCTATGAACATATATAATTACATAACAAATTACCTGAAGTTGTATTTTGCCAGTTTTTCAGGATACATGAATTTAAATGAGTCAACAGTTATAGCAATGATTATTAATATTTAAAACTAAGGCTACTTTATCTCAGAATTGTATTATATACAGTGATCAACACAACTGTCTTCATGATACTAAATTGCTACTTCTCCGTTTTCTTGAATAGAGAATCTGTCTCATTTCCTATAAAACTACACAGAATAAACAAACAGAGCCATTTCAGATTGTTCAAAAGCCAAATCAAGTTATCTTGTGGATACAGCTGTGGATCAGATGACACTTTAAAACAACCAGAAATAAATTCAGTCTTAATAAACCTAAAACAGACTGGCTGAAGCAGCAACTTAGACATTCTGCTATAATAACGAGAAGTTTCTGTTACCTGAGAACTAAGAGCTGCAAATTCTTCACTTTTAGTTCTGGCCTGCTGGAAGAGTGTTTGCACAGAATCTGGGAAATCTGGAAATCCATCCTGTGTGTTAAAGAATGAGTCCTTTATATTTATAGCTTATAAAAAGACAAAGAATAACAAATAAAGAATAACAAAGAATAACAACAACGCTGTTATCAAAAACTCAAAATACAAAGCAAAAGCTAGGTGCTGGTGGGCTCTTGTCTGGAATCCTAGCGACTCAGGAGGCTGAGATCTGAGGATCACAGTTTGGAGCCAGAGCGGGCACCTTCCACCAAAGCTGGGAGTGAAGCTGTGGCTCAAGTGGCAGAGCACTAGCCTTGAGAAAAACAGCTTAGGGACAGTGCCCAGGTTCTGAGGTCAAGATCCAGTACTGGTTTAAAAACAATAAAAACAACAAACAAACAGAAAGCAAAAGTTCCACCTTACTCTCATTACCCAAATATATCTTATTTCAGTCTTTCATTTTATGACACAAATACATTATTTACTCCAGTTGTAACTTCAGTAAAAACATAAATGAAAAGGATGAAAAATGCAGTAAATTCCATCTTTCCTCAAAAGAAAAAAGAGTAAGGGAAATTATCTATCAGAGTTGCTTGTGAGGAACAAATGAAATAAACCAGGTAAGACATACCTTTAGCAACTAATGACTACTAAGAATAGCAAAACCCACTAAATTCTTGTATTATACAGGGTCTACCCTATTTGGAGAACTCTATTCCTTAAGACTTCAACTTAGTTTTCTGTTTTTTTCAGTTGTGAGGTCTGAACTTAGGGTCTGGGTGCTGTCCCTGAGTGCTTTTGCTCAAGGCTAGCACTCCAGTTAGAGACACTTCCAACTTAAATTATTTGTTTTATATTTCACATATATTTGAGTTAATCTACCTATTACTAATGTCAAATTTCTTTTGACTATTTATTGCTCCATTTGAAATTTAAAACAACAAACAACTCTAATGATTTTGTAAGAAAAGCTATTAAAAAACTCAAAGAAACATATTAACTATAAACATGTATTTCACCAAGCTGTTGGTTCACACATATATATGTTAGCTACTCCAGAGACTTAAATCTGAGGATTGGGGTTTGAAGCCAGACTGGGCAGGAAAATCCATGAATGTCTTATGTCCAATTAAACACCAAAAAAAACAGAAGTAGGCAGAATACTAGTCTTGAGCACAAAAGCGCAAGTACAGTGCCCAAGCCCTGAGTTCAAGCTCCAGGACCCACACGAAGCAAACACGTTGTTCTTTCCTTTGTTTGATAAACGATATTTGTAACAGAGGGTTACAAAAAAAACCCCAACAGTTCTTATAATAACATAATAAAAAGTACTAAAATGTTTTCTTTGAGATATATGATATTGGTTCAAAACATTGTCGTCAATCACTTTTGAAAAAATTATTACTGCATTGTAGACCCTGTTTTCAAATATTTCATCTAAAAATTAACTACCTAAGTAATAACTAATTTTTTTTAATTCACATGATTTTTGTTTTGTTTTTGGTGCCAGTACTGAGGCTGGAACTAAGAGCTAGCTATCCTAGAGCTTTTTCCACTCAAGGCTGGTAAGGCTGAGTACAACTCTATTCCTGGCTTTTTTGTGGTACACTGGAGGTAAGTGTCTCACAGACTTTCCTCCCCAGCTGGCTCTGAACCTCAATCCTCACATCTCAGCCTCCTAAACAGCTAAAGCAAACAGTGCCTGGCCTTTTGTAGCTATATAAAAAATTAGCTCTTGATCCAATGTACTCTTTACTGTAGCAAGCCCTCCACAATTCTAATGTTCAGTGAAGTAGGCTAGAAGAGTTGGAACAAAAACATCAGTTAGAGAATAACCAATTTTCAGGAGCCTATAATGTACCAGTTTGGTGTCATTTTATGGATATTATCTCATTTAATTCTTCCTACACACAAACCTAGATTTACCTCATTTTATTACCTCATTCCAAGTTTGTGCTCAATTTCTAAAAACCTAAAGTGACTACATCTGTAAAACTCACAATAAAAAGACTTTTCTTATAGTCATTTTTCTTGAGTCAACATCAAATCTATCACCTGAACTTTTGAAATCCAATTCTACTATTTACTTCTATTTCAGAGCACATTATTTCACCTCTGTGTCTGTTTTTTTTTATCTATACAAGTAGACAATATAGTAGTACCTAGCTAACTTATAGAATTGCTTTTAAGAAGGCAAAAAATTTACTGAAAATATTTAGTACAGGGGTTGGCACCTAAGAATTATTTACAAAATGTTTGTTACTAATACTTGCTAAATTTACCCCCTAAACTACCAGATTTACAGTAAAGCAAATGGCATCCTATAAATGATTTTTGTATAGCTTTTTAATATATATGTGGAGAGAAAAAAGGATAAATTTCAGGGATATTTATATAATATAGATATCTTAGAATGAGTAGAAACTAGACATTTAAAACTAAATATAATGAAGCATATCAAAATGGACTCCAAGAACTGGAAACAAAAGGTTCATATTATATTGTTTGCCTTTATTTCTGTTTTGTTGTTGTTGTTTTTAGTTTTCTGTGCCCTTTATCTGCTCTGTGGAAGGGAAAGGGAATCACAGAAACAGCAAAGGATGAATTAATACAACAATGATACTCACTGACACTATGTAGGAAATGAACTTTACAACTTGGGGGGAGGCACAGTGGGGAGAGAAAAGGAGAGAAGATAAGGGAGAGGGTAACTATTCAAAAAGAAATGTACTCATTACCCTATTTGGGTAACTGTAACTCCCCCCCACCCCAGTTCATTACCTTTACACTAAATAACAAAATTTTTTTGGGGGGGTCCAGTCGTGGGACCTGAACTCTGGGCCTGGGTGCTGTCCCTCAGCTCTTCAGCTTAAGGCTAGCACTCTACTACTTGAGCCACAGCGCCACTTCCGGCTTTTTTTTTTTTTTTTTTTTGCTTATGTGGTGCTGAGGAATCGAACCCAGGGCTTCAGGCATGCAAGGCAAGTGCTCTACCACTGAGCCACCTTCCCAGCCCCAAAATAACAATTTTTTTTAAAAAAACTAAAAACTAAAACTAGAGCAGGCACCAGTAGCTCATGCCTGTCAGCATATTTACTCAGAGTACGACTCAAAAGATCTCAATTTGAAGCCAGTCTAGACAGAAAACTCAGAGATTCTATTTCAAAATTACAAGTAAAATGCTGGGCTGAAGCATGGCTCTAGTGGTAGAGTGCTAGCCATAAGCAAGAAATACAACTGAGCAATAGTGATGGGCCCTGAGTGTACACACACACTCACATGCACTCACACAAACTAAAACCAGCAAGAAAATACTGGGTACAGTACAGGGAAATAAACATGAGAAATCTAGAATTTGTTTATTCATTTAACAAAATTGTCACCTAAATGGTTTAAACATGATACAGATATGGGGATACAATGGCAAACAAGAGAGGCATGCCCTCTTGACAAATATGGTCTACAGAAGGAAAAGAATCAATCCAGGGCACAGGTAAGGTACTCTGGCAGAGGAAGTTTCTGAGAAAATATTATGTCTAAGCTGAAGTCTGAAGGAAGAATAAGAGTAATTTATTTAAATGCTTGGAGGCCAAAGGAATTTTCTCTAGAAACTCAAATAGCTTCTGGATACTGAGAAAGAGGGAGTGGCGAGAGATGTTAGACATGCAGGGACAGCTTTGTGAGGCCTTAAAACTATCACAACGTACAGAAAAGTCATTTTACTTAGCAGGATGAGACCTACCTGTATGATCACAATTTAAAGCCAGCATGGGAAGAAAAGTTTGGGAGATTCCTTCACCAATAAACCAACAAAATACCAGACTGGAGTGTGGTTCCAGTGGTAGAGTGCCAGCCATAAGCAAGAAAGTCAAGAGAGAGCATGTGGCCATTATCTCAAGCCCTTGTACCAAAACATTAAAAAAGAAAAAAAGCCACTCACGATCTTGGAGAAGCAATTAATCCTATGTGAATTTTACAAAGGCCACTGAATACAGGGGTCAGGAATGGTGGTGTGGAGCCTAGTCAAAGGGCTGTGAAGACCTAGTGTGTCCTACTCCTAGACACATGTGGCATATGTAATCCGGAAATAAATGAATTCCCAAGATTAAGCAATTGGGAGTTAGGTGGTGACACTTATCACAATAATGTACTCCAGGGCTACGAAGTTTAGGGGAGGGACCAGAAAATTGATGTTAGTTGGGGATATGCTGAGTCTACAGGCCGATGAAATTTGCCTGTGCATAAACCAGGTAAGCAGGTGTGCTGAGTTTAGAGCCTGGGGCAAAAGCCGCGCTAGCACTTCAAACTGGAAAATCACTAGCTCATCAGTAAGTTCTGAGTGTAGTGAGCCAGGCAGAATCCCTAGATAGTCCAATATGTCACACTGTTATTTAGAAGAGGCTTTCAAAAGGAGAAATGAGTTAACTAGTTATAGTCTTCTAGTGCTGGAAACCAGATGTGTAGTTTCAGGAAAGAGAGTTAACCTCATTATTTCCAGTGCTCCAAATCTTTTAATGGAGATTAGACCACCTGCTTTATCTGTCTAGTGAAGATCTGTAGAGCCTATATGAAGTAATGCAAATGGTAAATTGCCAAATATACAATGACACCATTGTGAGCATTATTCAGCCATGAGAATGTTGAAAAAGTGGAAAGTCTGAAATGTGTAAACCGGGTACTGCTCCATAATTAATAGAGAAATAAGAACCTGCAGTGAGTAATAAAACAACAATATACTAGTAATCACTCATCTGTCTGCAACTTAGTACATTGCTCATGCTGACTTTTCTTCCCCAATCTTGACAGTTTTCTGTGGATAGGAAAAATAAAATAGGTTTATGCTATTCAAAATATATGCCTTAGAAATGAAAATGACCCAAGAAATGGGTCTCTTTTACACTGGGTTTGGTGCAGGACTTTTGTTATATGCCTCTTATGCTTTTTTTCCTCTCAGGCACCAGCTGTACCATGCTATGAGCAATTTATCTCCATGTCATATTCTTGGCTGCTACAATTAATCACAGTGTTCCCTTGCTGATGAGACTCTGGATCTGAACATTGAGAATATAAAAGATCTAAGGTGGGCTGCTGTTCATGACCTAATTATTCTCACTCCACTGGTCTCCATTGTCATTCTTCATCCTCGTCACCAAACACCAGCAAGCCGCTTTAAAGCCACTGCTTAGCTGTCTTTAAATGACTCCTTACAGCAGATGTTCTCAACCCCACATGTGCATTTTCCTTTTTTTCTTCACATTTTTCTGTATGAATAGCAGATTGTAATGTTTCTGTTTTTCTGATGCACATGGTGGAAAGAATCTATATCAAATCAGATCAGCATTCTTTTCAACGAACTTAGTACAGCGTAGGTGGATATTCTGACCCTCTTCCCTCCCTTTCTTCATGACCTTACCCCCACCCTGCTGAAACTGCTAGCAGATGTTTCTTCTCAGTCTTTCTTCTTCAAACTCAAGCATTCTGGGCTATAAACAAGTTTCATTTCTTTCAGTCACTTCTAACTGATCTGTACCCTCAATCCCACAGGGTGACTAAAAGTATCACCTCCCATCTTTGTCACAGCAATTCTGTGAAGAAAACTTACAGATGCCATACACACAGTAACAGTCCATCCAATTTAGTCAGCTGCCATCAACATCAACAGTCCTAGGACTGGTAGCTTCTATGTCTTTCCTCCCTTCTAAGATGCTCCTTATAACACTAAAGTTCAGGGTACGTGATGAACTTACTGAAAAATCCAAGTCACTGAGTCTACTTTTAGATAATATTTTTTTAATTTTAAGAAAAAAACCCCATCACTTTGGCTCTTGATCCTTCATGTCCTTCAACTAGTTGTCAAAATAACCTAAAAATTCATGCTGTCATAGGTAGGGTACAAATACTTCAGACTAGTTTTTCTCTGTCTATTCTATCTGACAAATGTTAACATATTTAGTCATTACAAACAAGCGGCATAGCACGTGGTACTGTTTTACATATAAATATACTTTACAGTTGCCATTTCAATTGTTTACTAGACAAGCTTGTCTGGATAGAAAATAGTAACTATATATATATATATATATATATATATATATTCTCTCCTTCTTCAAATACCATCAATTCTATATACATTTTGCCCTTTCTATCATGTGAATAGGAGGAAATAGTGCTTTTCACACATTGGTACCCAGAGGAACACTACATTGAAGTTTGGAAGTGAGACATACGTAAAGCCCTGCTCTGCCACTGGACAGCAATGTGGCAACTTGGTCAAGTCACTGAACCTTTTTGGGGCTGCAGCCATAAAATGAACATCATTAAGCTTATATAGTGTAGACAAGGTTTGTGACAAAGAATTCTAAATGCCTACAGCAGGAACTCATACATAATAGCAACAATAAAAAACTATCATTTTTATATTTTCCTCACAGCTAGATTTATGATGTTGATGAAAAAGAAAGAGAACACATTTCAAGTTAGCTAAAAGTGGACTCAAATCAGCTGCTCATTTGTCCTGGCAGATGTTTCCCAAGTCTGCCTTACTAACACACAGGATTCAAGAGGTACTTTTCCTAAAGCCCAGATCTTTTTCTCTGTGGCTCAAAGTCCCTATATTTTAATGTTTAACATATCCTATAAGGAGGAGTTGTATTTAAGGCCAACACATTATGTTTCCAATGTGTATACTGACATTAAAGAAATCATACAGTAACTATCTATCTGAAAGAACACAACTATTTAATAAGTGTTTTCCAGAGGAATTAGAAAAATATTAAAACTCCATTCCCCCTAACTCTTTATATACAAAAATACAGGACAATATTACATTTAACAACAAGATCCTATGAACTTGAACAATGTACTGCTTCTACTAAGATACCTAATGCAGGCAAAAAAACATTTCTCTCTTTTACATGTCAAATTATTTTGCTGTCACTTCTACCTTATCTATTGGGCATCTTATTTCTTTTTATTCATTGTAAAAATTGTCTTTTTAAGATGGAAAAATGTGACCAATTTGACATGTGTGCTTTACAAGTTGATGCAGCAGATTTAAAATATATAAAAGATGAAAGTGAAGACATATGGTCATCTCATGAATTTGGGCCTAAATAATGAATCTGTTTATGTTATTGTCTTTAAGAAGCTACAGACTACTAGAGAAATAGTAAAAGCAAGAGTAAAAAAAATATTCATAGAGCTCTAAATTCTGTTGTATTTAAGAGGTCCTTTGTGTCAATCACAGCTCTAAAGAAACTGTTCTGCTGTTATCAGATCATATGTAATGTTTTGGTTATCTCTGTATCTTTGCTTACAGTAGTCTACCTTTACAATGCCACCTACCCACTATTCAGTATTCCTATCTTCTGAAATCCTACCATTCTTTTAAAACCCAACTCAAATGATTTATCTCCAATATAATTCCCTACCCAAATCTTTTCTCATGTCAGACTGTCTTCCTCTCTCAGCAGCCACATAGAAGACAGACATAAATAAAGCACTAATACACTGGGTGATAAGTCTTAAGGGAGTAAAACTCCTTTGTAGCCAGTTTTAATCCACTCTACTTGGAATCAGCTTTCGAAACCAAATTAATATCTCTGGTATCTGAAGTCTGAATTAAAATTTACCATAACAGATCTAGATTAAGAATGATGAACTAATTTTTATTTTTTTGCTTATACAGGGGTTTGAACTCGGGATCTTACTTTCCCGTCAGTGCTCTATCACTTTAGCCATGTTCCTAGTTCTTTTTTTTTTTTTGGTCGGTTGGGGGGGCTTGAACTCTGGGCCTGGGCGCTGTCCCTCAGCTCTTCAGCTCAAGGCTAACACTCTACCACTTGAGCTACAGGTAGCTCAGTGGTACAGTGCTTGCCTTGCATGCATGAGGCCCTGGATTCAATTCCTTAGCACCACTTAAGCAGAAAAAAGCCAGAAGTGGCACTGTGGCTCAAGTGGTAGAGTGCTTGCCTTGAGCTGAAGAGCTGAGGGACAGCGCCCAGGCCAAGAGTTCAGGCCCCACGACTGACCAAAAAAAAAAAAAAAACAAAAACAAAAATAAATAAATAAAAGAGTTTCACGGACTTTCCTACCTGGGCTGGCTTTGAACAACGATCCTCAGATCTCAGCCTCCTGAGTAGCTAGGATTACAGGCATGAGCCACTGGCGCCTGGCTCCTAGTTGTTTTTTTTTTATGTTTGAGTTTTTTTTCAAGTAGGATCTCAATTTTTGTTCTTGAGGCTAGTCTGAGACCACAATCCTTCTACCTAGGGCCTCTCACATAAAAGGGATCATGTGCATACCACCTAGCCCAATTTGCTGGTTGACATGAGGATCTCAGTAACTTTTTGCCCAGACTAGTCTCAAACTATGATTTTCCCATTCTCTACCTTTTGGGTAGTTAGAATTACAGGCTTTTGTCACCTCACCCAACCTACACTCTTTTTTTTTTTTGCCAGGGGGCTTGAACTCTGGGCCTGAGGCTGTCCCTCAGCTCTTCAGCTCAAGGCTAGCGCTCTACCTTTTGAGCCACAGTGCCATATCTGGTTTTCTGGTGGTTTATTGGAGATAAGACTTTTGTGCCCATTGGCTTTGAACCATGATCCTCAGATCTCAGCCTCCTGAGTAGCTAGGATACAGGCGTGAGCCACTGGTGCCTGCCTCCAACCTACGATTTCTTAAAAATGTGTCCATTTGGAAACAAAATACTTTTCTTCTTTGAAAACTATTACATTAGGATAAAATCTTTATTAGTCAAAGCAGCTTACTCACAGCCATTCATTATTTTTTCCAACAGATTTTATTAAATGAAAGACTGTGTTATAAACTCAGTAAATAAAGACTCTGTTCTCCTTCACGTGCAAATTTATATTAAATTAAACCCAAACATATACCGGTTCCAGAGCTAAGCAATATGAAAACAAACAAAACCACCAGAAAAACCATCATAACTATGGTTTTACAGAAAGCCCCTTCAGAAAGGAAGGCCGAGGAACTGTGACCTATAGCCAAAGAAAACAACTCTTTTTCAGTGGGTTCACTCTGCTTGATTATTTTCCACATTCTTCCAGTGATGGTTTGACAGTTATTTACCAGTTTACTCTTGGGGAATTAAAAATGTAATGTTTTTCAAAAAGAAAAAGAAAACAGCTCTAGGTAAGGGAACAAATAAAACAAGTGGTGAATACTGAGGTACAAATGAGTTTGGCAAGTTCTAGAATAGAATGCTGCTCAGGGTTGCTACAACACATGAGGACATGTAGGAACAAACAAGATAAGAGAGGTTAGCTGGAATCAGATCATATAGGGTCTTTAGAAGTGGTTAATATTCTTACAAGATTATTGTTGTATAAATAGATACTTAGTAATATAATATAATCTATTTGTAGAAATTTAGGGTAGTCAAAAATTACTTGCATAATTTGAAAATAAATAATAGCATGTCTAAAAGAGTACCAATACTCCTCCTCAACCCAAGAGAAACAGGAAAAAAGGAGAATCTAATTTCAAATTCCACTCTGCTATAGACTAGATCTTTCAAATAAATATTCAACCCACTAAGGAACAGTAGTTCTGAAACCACTTTATAATTCTAAGAGCACATTTTTCTTACTCAACTGTCACCTTACTACTTTCAAGTCTAAAATCAAGCCTAAAACAAGTTTTATTATGGAAAAGTTTCCAAAATTTGTAGCTACTAGATCATCATTTCCTGGAGGCCTAACAGTGGTAGAGCGTCTGCTTAGCCATCACAAGACCCTGGGTTCAAACCCCAGCACTGCCAAAAAATAAAATAAAGCTACCCAAACTGTCACATCCATCAGATAATACAAACAAATTAAAAGTTCATTTTTCTGAAATGTATGATGACTAATGACACAAAATTATAAGAGGAACTGCTTAACCAGTAAAGTTTTAGATGGTAAGAACACTAATTTGCAAGCTAATATTTGGTAACTGGATATCAATATACTTTCTTTTTTAAGAATTTTCTTGGTTACTAATTCAAATTACTATATATATTTCAGAGTAACAAAATTCTACAGTAAGATTCTACAATTCCTTTTTTGCCTGAATTCCATTTCTCTAAATAAAGATTTTTAAACAAACATTATTGAAATAATATATATAATCATACCTCCACTTTAATTCTCTTTGGGGATAATTCATCTCTCTCGCCACATTTTGATCTAGGGAAAAGTAATAAAGAAAAATTTGAAAAGGTAAAAATTTCATTCATAATTCATCTTATCTATAACCTTCCCCTAAAATATGTCACCCTGAAACCTCAATATGAAGAACGTATACATTAAAACAATAAAAGACTTTTCATTAGGAACATACAGACACATTTTAAAAGAACACCAATGTAAGGACTCTCCTCAGAGAAAACACTCAATAAATATTACATGATTATTATTCAACAGAAGAAAAGAAATACCAAGGTCAATATCCCTTTATGGTTCAGCAGGAACAATTTAAGATAAAATGACAAAAAAAACCCACTTAGAATATATGCTTAATAACATGAGATTAAAATACATTTTGTCTTTCAATCACTCACTATAGATGTAGTTACCCTAGATTAGAAGTCTTTCTACTGGGAACCTATCCCAGATGTACCAATATACCTGTGAAATACTACCTGATCAGTCATAAGACATAAAATGCATTTTACTTATATTCTGACTTGTGGAATTATAACTTTTTTGTACAACCAAATAATAAAATTTAAAAAATCCTAAGACATACATATTTCAGTTATCACTCTGCATTATACTTTTTCTTTTATTTATTTAGCCAGTCCTGAGCTTGAACTCAGTGCCTGGGTGCTGTACCAAAGCTTTTGTGCTTAAGGCTAGCACTCTACCACTTTGAGCCATAGCACTACTTCCAGATTTTTTGGTGGTTAATTAGAGAAAGAGTGTCTCACAAACTTTCCTTCCTGGGCTGGCTTCAAATCACGATTCTCAGATTTCAGCCTCCTGATTAGCTTGGATTACAGGCCTGAGCCACCTGGTGTCCAACTACATTATGCATATAAGAGTAGTGCCTCATGAAATTAGCAAAACATGTATATGATGTTATCTATTGTGGTATTGTTTCCAATAATGACAAATTATGAACAAGTATTTATCAATGCAGGACTGGACCAACTGATTTATAGTCCTTTTATGAATTTACCTAATATCAGATTGTAAGCACTTGTAAAAGGAACCATTTTTTCCCAAGAGATCAGCATGTTCATGTGGTGAATGTACAGATATGTCCATAAAGGCTATCTAAATCTCATCCTCACACTCAACACCAAAGTGTAAGGAAAAAAATGTCTAAACCATTACAAATAAAACACATTAATACTAAGAAACTATGCCTTTCAGACAGAGAACTGAACAATAAATAAACATCACTTTGTTGGATAGGAGTAAGGTCTGCTGTGAAACATTATGCAGTAGGATAACTTGGGATAATAATTGTATTCTGTATTTTGTAAAAACCTAGATATTCTGAAAGAATATCATAAAGAAATGATAAAATGTTTAGAGATATGTTTTACTTGATTTAAAATTACAGAATGTGTATGTACTGAAATGATTACTTGGTACCTTGTTAAAAGTTATAATTTTTGTTATATGTCAGTTAAAAATTAATTTATTAAAAATTATTTTTATCAATGTTCTTAAAGGTCACTACATTGTTTAATTTTATAGAACTATAATCATACTTTTGCCTTTAAAAAATGATATATCAATGGATAATTTTTCAAGCTGTACTTCAACTAAACAATGCAAAGATATCACCAATTAGAACCGCAGGCGGTGGTATATACCTGTAATCCCATCTACTTAGTAGACAGAGACAGCACAAGTAAAGTTAAATCAACCTTAACTTACAAAGAAAATACAAAGGAAAGGACCAGAGGTGTGACTTAAGTAGTAGTGGTCTTGCTTAGTAAGTGTGAGGCCCTGGTTTGAATCATCAGTACAAGAAAGAGAAAATTGTCAATAACTTACTTGGTGGTTCTGTAAGTGTATTTATAGGTGACTTCTCGAGAAATCTGCCTAGCCAGGGCAAAAAGTTCATCTCTTCTTGTCAACAGGGCATTATCTTTCACACAGAGTTGAGCAGCCGCTTCATTAACAGTGAGCTGAATATCCAAAGTGCCAAAATAGAATTTTAAAAATTAGATTATTTCATCCATATATAAACTGACTCACTTAAGAATATAAAATCAAGAATAAAATTAAGCATATAATAAAATAATAATTTGTCAGAATCAGGGTGATACTCCTAATGTCAAAGTTTAAAAGAAAAATGATACCATCTTATGTCCATTCAAAATTATTATTACTATCTTGGCTTTATTCATATGCTTTTTTATTGTTGTTAGGAAAGAGGGCTTGTAGGCAGTAAGAAAAGAAATTCATTTTTTTAATATATTTTTCCCCTAACTAAAGGTAGAGAGTCTGATAGGATTGTTTTTAGGTATAAAGTATATTCACATGAAATCTGAATACTGAGCTGGGGATGTAGCTCAGTGGTAGAATGCTGGGTTTGACCCCTTGCAACAGACACAGACACAGACACAGACACAGACACAGACACAGACACACACACACACACACACACACACACACACACACACACACACCAGAGTTGCTAGTTAACCAACTTTAACCTTCTATTGAAATTTTAAAATGGTAAATATTATCTTAAACTCAAAATCTGTAGGATTGTTTTTAGGTATAAAGTATATTCACATGAAATATGAATACTGAGCTGAGGATGTAGCTCAGTGATAGAATGCTGGGTTTGACCCCTTGCAACACACACACGCACCCACCCAATATAGAGTTGCTAGTTAACCAACTTTAACCTTCTATTAAATTTTTTAAATGGTAAATCTTAAACTCAAAATCTGTTTAACCAAAACATATTTTCCTCATAATATTTTCAAAATAAATGGATACAGAATTACTAAGAGGTATATCAATCACCTTTTTTTTTTTTCTTTTTTGGTGGGTCATGGGGCTTGAACTCAGGGCCTGGGTGCTGTCCCTGAGCTCTTTTACTCAAGGCTAATACTCCACTATTTTGAGCCACAGCACCACTTCCAGTTTTCTGGTGGTTAATTGGAGATAAGAGTCTCCTCAGATCTCAGCCTCCTGAGTAGCTAGGATTATAGGCATGAACCACCAGTGATGGACTATCAATCACATTTTTAAAAAGCAAGAAATGTACTCGATCAAAACGTACTCAATGGCAAAAAAAAAAAAATGGGGCATGGTAGTAGACAAACCTGACAGGAGACCTGTTATATACACACACACACATTTTTTTATTGTAAAAATACTGTACAGAGGGATTACAGGTATATGAGCAAGGTAACGAGTACAGTTCCTATCATTACTTGTGTGACTTTGGACAAACAAAAACTCAGAGCTGTGGTCTTCTCAGAATGCAAGGGATGATGGTGCGACCTAAAAGGACTCTAAAAAGAAGTAAAGGAGGACATGGACTTGGCACAAAGTTTTTCTAGTGTTAGCTATTTTCATTTTAAAAAATCAGCTACTCACCATTTTTTCCTACTTAGGCATCTCACCTTTACTGATAATTTTTCTCATTAAAAATTTTTGAACACAGAGACAGATGAATAAATCCATAATGAAATCCTCCCATGAAGAATGACTATTAACATTTTAATCATCATTAAAATATTAAATCTGTGTGTCAATGATTCACTCCTATAATCCTAGTTAGTGAGGAGGCTGAGATCTGAGGATCCATGTTGAAAGCCAGTCCCAGAAAAGAAACTGTGTGAAACTTATACATCTAATTAACCACCAAAAAGCCAGACATAGGACTGTAGCTCAAGGGATCGAGTGCTAGCCTTGAGCAAAAAACCTAAAAGAAAGCACATAGGCCTTGAGCTTAAGCCTCAGGACAATAATAAATAAATTATTATAATTCCCTATACATATAAGTATGTGTATACATAGACTTGTAATCATTCTTTCACTTATATTATGATGTATTTTCGCCATGTATTATTAAGATACAAACTTGGTTTATATCAGCAATGTTTTAGACACGATGCTCAACAAATATGTTGACTTATTTGATGAAATACTTAGAAATTCCCTTTTGTCATTTTTACTATACACATAATATTCCATTATAGGAAAGAGCAGTATCATTTTAAAGCAACCAAACTCTATACATTACAAATTTTCCATGTACTACATACACAGATGCAAAGAATTGTTAAATGTACATTTTTTTCCAGTTGTGGGGCTTGAACTCTGGGCCTGGGTGCTGTCCCTGAATGCTTCAACTCAAGGTGAGTGCACTTTACTACTACTTGAGCCACAGCGCCACTTCCAGTTTTCTGGTGGTTTATTGGAGATAAGGAGTCTCACAGACCTTCCTGCCCTGGCTGCCTTTGAACCACAATCCTCAGATCTCAGCCTCCCGAGTAGCTAGAATTACAGGCATGAGCCACATGCGCCTGGCCCTAAATGTACAGTTTTACACAAGTATCTAGATACTTCTTTGACATGAATTCAAACAAATCACCTCCTTAAGCTATAGAATATACTAAATTTTAAGAAATTCATGTCCAACCAAATTGAATTCATAAGGCTATCAACAATTATATGAAAAGACCACATCCTAGAATCTTGACCAATTAGTTTTAAAGGTTTTACTAATTCATGTATTTTTAAATATATTTTGATATAATTAACTATTTGACTACAAAGTAAACTTTTCTCTATGCTTTTAGCTTATTTTAAAGTCTGCTTGCCTCTGGCATTTCCCAGATTCTTCTACTATAGTGTTTTGTTTTCTTATGGACTTTATTTTGATTTGAACTCAGGGCCCCACTCTTACTATTTGAGACATGCCCAGAGCGCATTTGGCTTTGGTTAATTTTTAGAAACAGCGTTGTACTTTCTTTTCTTTAATCTGGGTCAGATCTGTACTGTGGTCCTACTTATATCTTTGTAGTACCTGAGACAACAGATATGCACTACCACTCTGAGATTGTTTTTTGAGATGGTAGTCTTGCTTTTTGCCAGACTGATCTCAGCCCATGATCATCCCAATCTCTGATGCCCTAGTAGCTGAGATTACAGATATGGACCACAACACCTAGCTCCTCTAAGAGTTATTTATATACCAAGAGCCTTTTAGTTTTTGCCTTGGGTGCTAGGCATAGGAACACTTTTCTTATCCTAATAACACATATGTATTGTCCCAAATTTGAGCCTGATGTCAGTTTAATTTTACATCAACATATTTACTCTACCTAGAGTGTGTTATGGCATATGTTATGATATCCAGCTTCCTCCATATTTCCAACTGCAATTTATACTAGTTGTTCAGTTAAAATTAATTTGCCTATCCTAGTTTAAACTCATAGCTTTATATAAAAGTGTAATTGAAGGAATAATTTGTTTTCAGCCTTCTACCCTCTTCCAAAAGAATAATCAAAGACAATCTTTCCCTAAGTACTTTTTAAAGGTTCAATTTATTGTAGACAAAAGTGAAATATACTTTAAAGAATGATATCCTAAGTTAACTCAATTTCAGTAGCTGACCCTTCTCAGATTGCTTTTTTAATGTATCTATTTCCTTTTTTCTGTACTTACAATTCTAAATTTCTATGGAAAAACTTCTGATTGCCAGGAAGATATGTGAATTAACAATACCAACTTGCATATAGCCACAGAAAATAATGTCATCATAAACGGGAAACAATTTTCTAATAGGACTTCTATTTTCTCATCAGAAACTAAGAAAATTAAGCACAACACATTTTAAAATGTAGACTGTACTTAAGGAACCTTGCACCTGAAAGTTCAAGCTGGAAAAATAATTTTAGTTCACTACGAAGTTGTAATAAGAAGTGGGTTCATGCTGGTAAAGATGGCTTGAGCCACTTTAACTACCTGGGTTATAGAGATCGGAGGATGGTAATTTGAGACTAACTCAGGCAAAATAAAGTTTAAGAGATTCCATCTCCAGCAATGGCTGGGCCAGATGGCACATATCTGTCATTCCAGTGATGTGCAGAAGTACAAATAGGAGGATTTTAGTCCAAGCAGGACCCAGCATAATGAAAGAGATCAGATTTCAAAAATGACATCCCCCAAAAGGCAAAGTGGCTTAAATGTTACCGCATCTGGTTAGCAAGAATGAGGCCTGAATTCAAACCCCAGTACCACTAAGATGATAAGTAAACAAAAGCCAATTCATTAAGTCTTTTCCTAAAAAAAGTGTGTCTATCAGTGTTATCTAGATTTCATGTTCCCTAATTAATAAAAAAAAATACATATGACATTGGCCCACTGATGACCCTATTATATAGTTAAAAAGAAAAAGATGAAGAAAGAAAATCCCTCCAAACAGTAATTACTAGCTCTAACACTATATCAACTTTTTCTAAAATGCCAGTGTTCTAATTTCAGTAAAATATAAAGTAGTAAGGTCGGGTGGTTGGTGGCTCACACCTGTAATCCTAGCTACTCAGGAGGCTGAGATCTGAGGATGTAGTTCAAAGCCAGCCCAGGAAAGAAAGTCCGAGAGACTCTTATCTCCAATAAACCACTCAGAAAACCAGAAGTGGTGCTGTGGCTCAAGTGGTAGAGTGCTATCCTTAAGCTAAAGAGCTGAGGGTAGCACCCAGGCCCAGAGTTCAATGTCTACAACTGACAAAAATTTAAATAAATTAATAAAATAAAAATAAAGTAATAAGATATTCTCCCTTACTGGCTTCCTTGTTTCCTCCACTTATTTTCATAGATCAAAATTCCATTTCATATCTTCAAATAAAAATTTCTTAAAATAGCTATAATTTATGATTGGCATTAAGTGAATTCAGTTATCTTTATCTTCAGAAACAATAGTTAAATGATTCTATAAAAATTTTCTTTATAGTTAACTATCAAATTATTGTAATTTTCAATTAAGTATTGTTGGTATAAAAACACTCTCAGTATTATGAATGAAAAGCTCAAAAGGGACAATCACAATACTCTAGCACTCAGGAGAGCTAAGTACCATGACTCCTTACCTCACCTCCCTCTCAACAAAAGTTAAATAAAATGGTGGGGAAGATATTACCTTAAAACTGTCAATAGGCTGGAGAGTAAGAATAATGTAGGCCAAAATGAATGAAAATAGTATGTGAAAAGTGTAAGAACTGAATGAACTTGAGCTTTAATCTTCAGTTTCATGAGGCTAGGAAATACAAGAAGGAATCAAGGCAAAGCTCAAGCCACTGCATCCCAAAAAGTGAGAAATTTTAAGGCTCTTATCCGTAAACCTGAGACCTCAAAGTACTATAAGCTCAAATAAAGTTTAATTTTTAAAAAATCACCTGTAGTCCCAGAGAAATGAAAGAATTACCTGTCTTGAACATAGGTGTTAACTGGAAGAGAAAATAATATAAACTCTTGAAATGGGTTAACATTCAATCCTCTTTCACATAGATCCTCAGCTCTAATTCATGCTAAAAGGGGTGAAAATTTCTTTTCACAAGATCCAGAATTTTAGTGCCCTAGTTGCAAAATCAAATCACTTCCACAGAAATTCAGAATCTTCTTGGGCCTTCCATTCCCATAGAGTTCTAAGAAATATGAATTCAAAGACAAGTTATAAAAGTCAAACATCAGAAGTGAAAACAGAAGAAAAAAAGGGAGCAGAATTAAATTTTCAAAGGATTTCATTTGAAGAAATAAAAGGAGTTAAAATATAACTAAAAACATGGACAATTAAATATGAATTTGTAAGAAAAAGAGAAATAAATCAGAGTAAAAATTAACAGAAGATTTAAGAAGCAGAAAATAAATAATAAAATAATTATTAACTCTTAAAGAAATTGAAAAGTCAATGAAGGCTTTTAGGAAAATCATGGGAAATATAGTTTACCTCTAATACATACTAATTAAGAATGAGGACAAAATAATATTTTCTAGTGAGGTAGCAAAGGCCAAAGTTTTCCACCTTCAGTAAGCAAATTCTAAATCATGTACTTCACACAGAAGAAAACTAATCCCATATAATAAATCTGAGATATAAAGTGTGTTTGTGTCTGTATATATATGTAATGGGGAAGCAGTAAAATGAAATTAAATAGAGATTAATGTTTATAATTAATGATTATAATAAATGTAAATAGATCAAATGTTCCAAGTAAATGATGATGTCAGACTAGACTATAAAATTCAACCATTAGTATTTAGAAGGGACATACAAAAAACATGAATGTAGAAATGATTGTAAGATGATAAAAAGATGTAGCAAGCAATTAACAAAAAGAGACCTCATGCATTTATATTACTATCCAACAGAATATAGATTTTTTAAAGCAAAATGTATTGAAAGTTAACAAGATCATGGCATAAAACAGAGAAATGGACAACTCCATAGGAGATTTTTCACACAAAACACTTATTTACTAATATTACAAGCAAACTCAAAAAACAAAAATAGTAAGAATGTAGATTTCAACAAGTTAACTGTCTTATTACTACAGACTTCACTAACAACTGCCAAAGATACTGTTTCCATATGCATAAAAAATAATGACCATATATATACTGGACAAGCACTCATTTTCTTAACAATATTTCAGTTCAAAATCATTAGAAAAAGTAATGAGGGGCAAAAGGAATCATTCGTATTTAGAAATAAAGGAACACTTCCATTTCCAAGTAATTCATGGGTCAGAGAATCATGTATAAAAATGCAAGTAATTAAGATTAAAGAATTAAAATAGCCTCATATCAAAACTTGGGGAATAACATTAATACATACTAAAAATTTATGGCTAGAATTGCTTAAACTAGAAATATAAGGATGATGAAACATTAAAAACAAAATATTCAACCAAAGTTAAAAAGAACTGTATATTAATAAATGATAAAAATAGTACATACACATACACACAATATTAAATAAGCTAAAAGGTACTTCTTCAAACAGATTGGGGTTGGCAAGTTCTTTCTATAAAAAGCCAGACTAAGATGGGTGCCAGTGGTTAGTCTGTAATTCTAGCTGCAAGTAGAAACTTGAAGGATCTTAGTTCAAAGCCAGCCTGGCCAAAAAACCTGTGGGACTTTATTGCTAATGAACAAGCAAAATGCCAGACTGGAGGACTGACTCAGAGATAAGAAAGCCAAGCTAGAGCTAGAGCCTGTAATCTTAATTACTCAGGAGGCTGAGATCTGAGGATTGAGGTTCGAACCCAGCATAGGCAGGAAAGTCTGCCTAAGCTCAAGTGATAAAAGTTCCAGTCTTGAGCAAAACAATCTAAAGGACAACATTCAGGCACTGAGTTCAAGCCCCAGTATACCTGCTCACCCTCTACCCCACTACACACCAGAGACAACATTTAAGCACTGAGTTCAAGCTCCAGTAACACACACACAGACACATGCAGACACATACACAGAAACACACCCCACACCTCAGAGACTTTAAAATATTTTAGGATTCACAGGCCAGTCTATGCCATAACTAATAAACTCTGCCACTGTAGCTTAAAGGCAATCTCGACAGTACCAAAATAGGCATAGCCTATGTTGTGATAAAAGTTTATTTACAAAAAAAGGAGGTGGGCTAGGTTGCTCTCATGATTATCCTTTTGAGTATCTCTGACAAGTAAATAAAAATAGGCAAACCTTGTCAAGGCTTGCAGAGGGAGAGGAGAGAAAATGTTCAAACAGTAATAGTTCTCAAAAACAATGTCATTCCAATACATTTTTTTTTTTCCCGTTGTGAGGCTTGAACTCTGGGCCTACGCGCTGTCCCTCAGCTCTTCAGCTCAAGGCAAGTGCTCTACCACTTGAACCACACAGCGTCACTTCCTGGTGGTTTTATTGGAGGTAAGAGTCTCATGGACTTTCCTGCCTGGGCTGGCTTTGAATGGTGATCCTCAGATCTCATCCTCCTGAGTAGCTAGGATTACAAGCATGAGCCATGGGCGTACGGGCACCCAGCGCCAATACATTTTTTTTTTTTAAGGAAAGTTACCAAGTGATTCATAAAAGAAATAGACTGCCTTAATAGTCCTATCATTTTAAAAAAATCAACCAAAGGAAATGTCCAGCATTTTTTTCCTCAAGTATTAAGAGGCTGAGAGCTATCCACCCAAATCTGAGAGTTCAAAATAAAAAGTATAACTTGCTAACAATGTGCTCAGGTTTGTGGGCTCCCAGATTCTACATTCTTCTTCTCTCAAATTGCTAGATTTTCCCAAAATATTTCAGTTTTGACTTCTCAAGGCTATAGTGGCAACTGATCTAAGCTTGGCAACACTAAGTATTCTATGGGCCTGGGTCCTTACCTTGCTAACCTGTCTGCAGCTTAGTTGCTGCATTTTAAGTTTTTCATTCTCTATGACCTTGCTATTCTCAACTTAAAAAAAAAAATCTCTTGTTATTCATTAAGATCTGAGGCGCACTGCTTACCTAGTTTACCAACAACTATCTGCTTATGTACTTTTGGATAGATGACATATTCTGTCTGCTGGAAATTCTAATTCTTCATTGGGGTTTGTCCCTTAGCTTCTGCCCCATCCCATCAACTTACAGTTCTAAGCCTATCATCCCCAACACACTCTTC
Organism: Dipodomys ordii; assembly: GCF_000151885.1. NCBI lineage: Eukaryota > Metazoa > Chordata > Mammalia > Rodentia > Heteromyidae > Dipodomys > Dipodomys ordii. The sequence continues at coordinate 36,904,861 of NW_012267221.1, read as the reverse complement.
AAGGTATAACACCTATAAACTCTTCACCATCCGACTCCTATAAACAAAACTACATGGAGTCAATCTAAAACTATAACTGATTCTGCAGCTTTACAAATAAAACTGATGATTCATTCCCTAATTTTTTACTGTGAAGTATAAAATACATTGTAAAAACATGAAATGTTTACAGGAAGAAAATTACATGTATTTGTAAGAGTTAAAAAAATTCAGGTATACAAAGTTTCCAGATTTTCATCTACTAATGACCTACTTATAAAAATTTGTCTTTAAAGATGAAAAACACTATCCATATCTTCTATGAAGAAAATTCTCAGAATAGTTAGATTAAGCTGACAGTGAATTAAGACATAGTTTCTTATTTGGAAGCTGCTGATTAAACTAGTAGTATTCTTTAATCTTAGAATTTTTTTTAAATGAAGTCTTTCTCTGATTTAAATAGTTAAATGAAAAACATGCAATATCCTCATAATACTTAAAAGATACATTTAGGGGCAGGAATGTGGCTTAGTAGTAGAGCTTGTCTAGTGTCAGGAGCCCTGGGTTCCATTCCTCAGTATCACATAAACAGAAAAAGCTGGAAGTGACATTCTGGCTCAAGTGGTACAGTGCTAGCCTACAAAAGAAGCTCAGAGGCAGTGCCCAGGCCCTGAGTTCAAGCTCCAGGACTGGCAATAAATAAACAAATAAGTAAATAAAGATACATTTAAATAGTACCTTCTTTTAATTCCCTCAGTATTTCAAAATTTTTTCCATGGTCTTAGTACCAGTTTGAAGCAAACTTCTTGAGTCATAAACTTCTAGTGGAAGCTGTATTAGTGGACTAGATTCACAGACTTGAGTTCTAAGTGACAAGTGGTCTACATTAAATTTCAGAAACACAAGCCACATTTTTCATCAGTCCATCCCCACACCTCAGCTTACTCATTTTGAGAATACCCTTATTTGGGAAAGCCTAGAATGATCTCATTACTTAAATACTATCTGTATCTATTTACCTACAGAAGCAAAGAACCCCTTAGCAAAAGCAAAAAATAAAAAATAATTCTTTTTGAATTTTAAAAGATAGTCTAGGAATTTTTTAATAGTTAAGTTGATTAGGTTTATTGAATCTTTAGAAATATACTTCAATAGAAAACATCACTGAGATTCTACCTCACCCCAGTTAGAATGACTATAATGAAGAAATCTAGTAATAACAGATGCTGGAGGGGAGGGATGTGACCAGAAGGGAGCCTTACTGCATTATTGGTGGGAATGTAAACTTGTTCAACCACTTTGGAAAGCAGTATGGAGGTTCCTCAAAAGACTCCACATAGAGCATAGAGCTCCCCTATGACCCAGCAATCCCACTTTTGGGCATTTACCCAAATGATCACAAACAAGACCATACTAAAGCTACCAGCACAACTATGTTTA
>NW_012267221.1:36888862-36903392 GCF_000151885.1 Dipodomys ordii | reverse complement strand
TTACCATAGCTAAGATATGGAACCAACCCAGTTGCCCCTCAGTAGATGAATGGATCAAGAAAATGTGGTATATATACACAATGGAATTCTATGCCACCATCAGAAAGAATGACATTGCCCCATTTGTTAAGAAATGGAAAGACTTGGAAAAATTATATTAAGTGTAAGCCAGGCCCAAAGCAACATAGGTCCCATGGTTTCCCTTATTTGCAATAACTAGTATATGTCTGAGACAAGCAGAAAAGGTCAGAACTATGTACATATATGACCAAATAAGATGTTAAATGAAATGAACCCCAAGATAGGGACACAAGTGGTTTTCTCTTTCTTGCTATTGTTTTTAACATATATAAAATGTACTATGTGATTTTTTTTTTTGTTTCTCTTGCATGTTCTTCCCCCATGGGATAACCCCAATTGTCCCTGTATTTGATTCTGGTTCCTTGCATCTTGTATATACATTTTTCTAATTTGGGGAAGGGAAGGGAAATAACAAAATGCTGAAATAAGGATACAGGCTGACCCACTGTAACAATGAGATGTACAAGACACTATGATGAAAATGAACTTTACGGGCTGGGAAGGTGGCTCAGTGGTAGAGCGCTTGCCTTGTATGCCTGAGGCCCTGGGTTCGATTCCTCAGCACCACATAAGCAAAATGAAAAAAGCCGGAAGTGGCGCTATGGCTCAAGTGGTAAAACACTAGCCTCGAGCTGAAGAGCTAAGGGGCAGTGCCCAGGCCCATAGTTCAGGCCCCACGACTGGACTCCTCCCCAAAAAAAAGATGAAAATGAACTTTACAACTTGTGGGGGGGCAGGGGAGCAGGGGGGCAGGGGGAAAGGTTTGAGAAGTGAGGAGGGAAGGAATGACAAGGTAACAATGCTTGATAGGAAATGTACTCATTACCTTACTCATGTAACTGTAACCCCTCTGTACAGTATTTGTACAATAAAAAAACATAAAAAAGACAAATATACTAGACAAATACACTTTGATAGAGATACAGGCCTTTTGAATCAACTTTTATGTTTTATCTGTATGTTGGACAAACTAACTGAAAACTCAATACTAAAATCACCAATACGTTTTGTCTTTTGCTTTCTATTAATAACAGTCACATTTCAGCATTTTTCCAAGGCTCCTCCATTGACTAACCTGCATTATAATGCTAACCATGCATTCCAGATCTACTCAGAGGTTCTTGTAGTTATTATGTAGCAATAATGATACATAATTGCAAGTAACAGAAAATAGATCAAGTCAGAATTACAATGATGACTGAAGTTATTCTTGCTGGTCAGTTCTCTGCTCTTACCCTAAAGTATTCATATCTAAAACCATTTATTGTAAAGAACAGATGGCAAAATTGCTGAAACCAATATTAATATATAAAATCAGATAGTGATAGTCAATTAAAAAATGAGGTTTTTCATGTTAAGAGTAGAAATCCAGAAGAAAAGTTCTGATGTTAAAATACTGCTCTCAACTTCAACGTTTTTTCTGAAAATGTATTCCCTTCTTCTAAAGCATATATGGACATAAAAAAAACTATCAAATGATCTTGTTTTACTTCTGAAAATATATTTTCTAAGTACCTACTGGGTACATTAGACTCAGGATAAAAGGTAAGTAAGACCTCAAAGAAATTCAAAGTACACTGCAAGGGACAGATTAGGATAAAAATAAGTACAATAAAGTGTACCAAAGTTACTGTGATGCAAGTTTATAAGGGAATAAAAATTCCAATGACTTGGAAGGAAAGAGAACAGAAAACAATCTTATGCTCAAGCTGTATTTTAAAGATGGGACTGCCACAAACGAAGTAAATACAAAAGTTTATACATTCATATACAAGGTATGGATACAACACATATAGTATGTATATATAAACATATAATACACATATATACATAAACGAACTTAAGCAGGATGTTTCTGGATAGTGTTAAACTGCCTCAAAAATACAGAGTTTATGCTATCACTGCTTAATTTCTGACATTTTTTCTAACTCACCTTACCCTGCCTGTAGTTTCAAAGCTCAAACTCATTTGAGTCCAATACAAAATAACCCTAACACAATAAGGGACTCTTTCCACAAGAGTTGTAAGTACACTTAAATGTTTTAAAACAGTTTACAGGAAGCCTATCTCCATTCCTACAAATTGCTATCAAAGTCAACTTTACAAAGTAGCAACATACCATATAAATAAAGAAAAAATTCTGTTTCTTCTTACCTCATGAAGTGTGAGGTGTTTTCCATCCTTTCTCTTTGAGTCAAATCTGCCATATATTGCACTGTATTTTCGAATTTCTTCCTCTTTGTGTGGATCATCATCACTCATTTCAAAGATGTGACCGATCATTTTGGCCAGCTTCTTGTTGGTTTTTAGCAGTTCTCTGACTTCGCTCAAATCACTTTTCGGCAGTGTGGGTGCCAATCTCTCTACACACTCAGCCACAGAGAGCGCAGCGGCAGCATCTAGTGCCTCACTGCTTTCCTTTGGGGAAGCTGGGGAGCCAAGGTCTGCTGGGGAAAGACTATGTTCACTCTCAGTAGCATGGTGTCCTTGCCAGAGTCTGGAATCACCAACACTCTGCAGCGCTAGGCTCCCTACCACATCTGATTTCCCCTGTCCCAGACTCTGCACACAGGTGGTGGCAGCACATTTGGGGATTTTTAAATGAGGTTCCCGGGCATTGCTATTCCTTTCATAACTACTGCAGGATATTCCCAGCCATGTGGGTGATCCCTCAGGTAATTTATAGATGGGTATGCTACTGACAGGAAGGGAAGTCAGTGGCTGATTGAAAAGACCAGGATTTGTAACCCAGTCTCTCAACGCCTTCTGTAGCCTTCTAACATGAAGGGGCTTGCTAGCCATGCCCACAAGTGCCATGATTTCTAAAAATTCCTCTTCTCCAGCTTCACAGAGTTGCTGAACATCGTCACCACCTTGTTGGATAAAGGCATCAAAATAAGAAAGCAGATTGGCTTTTTGAAGTATCCTATACAGCTGCAACTCCCCCAGGGTCCTGGGTAAGGCTGAGGCCATTACTGTGGATGGCTTTAACCTACAAAAAGAACAGAAGAAAAACCCATCACACTTGCTTCAAACTTCTTAAACTAAATACATTAGACACCATAGGGTTAGGTATACAGCAAAGGAAGAACAAAAACAAGTGGTTGTTAAGAAAATATTCTTCCTGGGCTGGGAAGGTGGCTCAGTGGTAGAGCGCCTGCCTTGTATGCCTGAGGCCCTGGGTTCGTTACCCCAGCACCACATAAGCAAAAAGAAAAAAGCCGGAAGTGGCGCTGGGGCTCAAGTGGTAGAGCGCTAGCCTTGAGCTGAAGAGCTGAGGGACAGCGCCCACGCCCAGAGTTCAGGCCCACGACCGGACCCAAAAATAAATAAATAAATAAAAATAAAAAATAAATTTAAAAAAGGAAAATATTCTTCCTATATACATATTTTATGTCATTTTGAACTTCTAACAATTTTAAAAGTCAATAACTAAACTGACCTATTTTACCTACAGGAGAAAAGCTAGTAAGATTGAAACTAAGCAGATTGAAGACGGAACCAAGGCCCAAAGGGATCTATATCCCATAGTTTCAGCTATATACTTTTCTGTTTTCCTAGTATTAGACATAGTGGTGGAGTGAACATAATCAAATTAGCAGGAAATAAGAAGTGTGTTATCATTCACTGCTTATTTAGTTCCATATGATATAACACTTTATATCACACATACTATGCTTAATCCTTACAATAGCCAACCATGTGAAAAAAGTAGATTTAGTATCATGTATATATCATGTAAAGAAAAATTGGCAAGATTAATAAGTAAAAATAGGTTTTTGTATGAACTGAGGAAAATGGGTGACATATTTGAGAATTTTAAAAATGATGCAGCAACCCAGGAGTTGTGATCACTCAAGTGTCAGTGATAAGAAGAGACTATAGTTACTATTTTCTAACACTTTCTATGATTTGGGGAAGAGAAGAGTTTTATATGATTGTGCGACTGCATAGCTAAGAATCTGGGATTATGACAGATATAATATAGAAAAATTAAAAATACTGGGATTTCCTTTAAAAGGAATGTCACCCAAACACAGCAAACGTTAAAATGCTTACACAGAACTACCCTACATGTGAAATAGCAGACTGAGGTCTATCTATCAGGTTATCTATCAGAGACAAAGATACAGAATGAAATCTGAAATGTGGACAAGCCCTCCATGGCAGCAGCAGAGGGAACAAGGCAGAGTCACAGAAGAAATATACAGTCTAAGCAAGATAGAAAATCTCGTTTTAAAAGAGACCAAACAAGATCCAGTAAAGTACTTGACCTCTTAGCAGCCTTTAAAAATTGTTTGCAGTTGCCTAGAGATTTCCCACAGAAAAAGAAAAGTTGGCCAAATACTTCCATTTAAAAAAAACAAACTTGTCTAATCAATGCACCCTTCAGATTAAAAGGACCTTGTATCCTTCAATGGATAAAATTACAGAAGGCCAGAAAAAATACACACATCAAAGAAAAGCAGAAACCCCATTCTCAGCTCAATACAGAGCAACAGTCAACCGGAACACAAAGCAAGCAGAACAACTCTCACATCCAAAAATGTCACCAAACCTAGGACTAGTTTTTAAATGCCACCAGATAGAATGCTACACAAGAGCCTAACCTTGGTTACCCCAATCAAGGAGAATCGGTCTTCCTATCATTCTAAGACTAATTACTAGGAAGCTGTATCTCCTGTAATCTTGAAATCTTTGTATCATCTGCAATCTGTTTTAACCAGACAGTGACAGCCTTAAGTCTTATGGCATGGACTAGTATGATTATGGCCTGATGACTTTCTAAGAAACACACAAAAAAGATTTAACTTGTGTCCAGCAACTTCTGTCAACACTCAGGGAATCACCTCAGGTGCTTTTGAAAAAGTTTCCTAGGTCCCTGAGCTACATTCAGTAGACTATCAGGACTGGCATATACAGCAAACTACACAAGACTTCCTATTATGATATACCCCAGGCAACACAAACCTGAAGACAGACAACACAAACTTGTTCAACCACTCTAGAAAGCAGCATGGAGGTTCTTCAAAAGATTAAACACAGAGCTTCTCTATAGCCCAGTAATTCCACTCCTAAGCATTTACCCAATTGGTCACAAACCAAGGCACACTAAGGCTACCAGCACAACCATGTTCATCACAGCATTGTTTACCATAGTCAAGATATGGAATCAACCCAGATGCCCCTCAGTGGATGAATGGATCAAGAAAATATGGTAAATATACACAATGGAATTCTATGCTTCCATCAGAAAGAATGACATTGCACAATTTGTAAGGAAACAGAAAGACTTGGCAAAAATTATATTAAGCAAAGTATGCCAGACCCAAAGAAACATAGATTGCATGGTTTCCCTCATTTGTAGTAATTAGAATGTTCCTATAAATCTACAAGTAAACATATGGATGGTAAAAGTCAAGAAATTACCCTTGGACTGATAAACAAGACTCAGAGTGAGACCAAAGGAGGATATTCTTAGGAGAGGATCACAAGGGCATGTGATCATAAGAAATGTTTATCAAAATGAACTCCAAGCAATGGAAACAATGTTTGTTATTTGTGGTGGTTTTGTGGGTTTTTCAACTTTTGTCACTTTTTTTATTTCTGTATTTTTTGTCTTGCATGTAAGTTTATCTGTTTTGGGGAGGGTAAAGGGAAGCACAGAAATGGTGAGATAAAAGGTGAACTAATTCAGCAGTGATACTCACTAGATGATATGTTGAAATGAACTAGACAAATTGTGATAGAGGAGGGTGAGAGATATAATGGAGGGAAGAGGTGACATTGTTCAAAAAGAAATGTACTTATTACCTGACCTATGTAACTGTAACCCATCTGTACATTACCTTTACATTAAAAAAAAATCCTACTTGGGATACTGTATACTCCAACCAACACAAACTCTACAGGTTTGTGATTACCTTTATGTTCATACCTCCCCTTCTTCTGTCTTGTAAAATACCTAAGTGAGTACCTGCTTATCTTCTCAATCCAGTTGGACACTAGACACCAGAACACAGCCCTTGAAAGTTATAAATCCAAGTTTGTCCATCTTATTTCTATATCTCTGCCCACTCACTATTGTCTCTGTTTTGTGGCACTGTGGATTAAATCAGGGCTTTGTGCCAGGAGATGCATTGCTAACCAAGAACCCTATCAGAGAACCCCAATTTTATGACTCTATAAGCTGCAGACTATAACACAAAGGCTTCCAGAGTGTCTGAGGTGAAAGATAAAACTCTCTTACCACACCTAATGCACTCTTCACATGCTTCAACTAGCATATAAAAATGTTAAACATAAATATGCACATATAAATATGCACACTCATTTTCATAAAAGGACTGTAATTTTGTAAAATCTGTGGAATAACCAACTCCCTATATTTACTCCCCATATTATGAAATACAGGAAACAGATTTTTTTTATCTTATGAACAATTAGGAAAAAAAGTGTGTGTGTGTGTGTGTGTAGACAACAGAAACTTAAGGTAAATTAAAATAGCTAAATTATAGCAATGATTTTACAAAGTAATAATTTTCAAGCCTTATCCATTCTCTATCCTATCTAGAAAATGAACCTCTCAAGTTTTTAAGACAGAGCCCTCATAGACTGGTAAATGGTTATGAATTAACAGGAATGTCAAGATTAAGTGTAAATTTTCAAAGTCAAGAAACATATGAAAGACAAGGCAACTATTCAAAGTCCCAGGAGGTTTTCTAAAGGCTCACACTGCTCAGATTTCTCTCTAAGATTTTGCATTAGTAGGATATTTTAGTTTCCTTCCAAATCCTGCTGTAATAATTTAAATACCCATCACCTCGTTAACTTGATTTAACATAAAAGAAAAATCTTATGGGAGTTTTTGTTTTCACTAAATCTGTAACAATTGATGCTTCAACATGAAAGTCAGATATATACACTGGTAGCTTACAGTATACTGTCTACTCTTCTGAAAACTATTGTTACCTAACTTTTCCAATATATACTGAGCACATGCTGAGCCTGACGTTTTCATGAATTCCACAGTTCAGAAAAACCAGTTATTCATTCTTGTGTCCAAAAGATAACCTGAGGCATTGTTGCCGCTGTACAGCAAACATCTATTTACAACCACTTAAATGTTTGTCACTCTGATCAGTCCAGAAGAGAAATTAAAAAAAAAAAAAGTTAAGTCTGGGACTAGGAAGGTGGCTCAGTGGTAGAGTGCTTGCCTTGCATGCATGAGGCCCTGGGTTCCATTCCTCAGCACCACATAAGCAGAAAAAGCCGGAAGTGGCACTGTGACTCAAGTGGTAGAGCACTACCCTTGAAGTGAAGAGCTGAGGGATAGCGCCCAGGCCCACAGTTCAGGCCCCATGGCCGACAAAAAACAAAAACAATTTGTTTTTTCCCTTCACCTCCACAAGTTATACCAACATCAAATACAGTGAAAGCATGGGTTATACTGTGGGGGAGGGACATACAAAGCAACATAGAAATCATCTTATAAATATGTTAGAAACAATTGCATGAAAGGAAAAAAAAATTGAATATTTATCTTGGGGTTCATTCCCCTAACATGAACTTATCTGACCTTTTCTGCTTGACTCAGACATATACTAGTTATTGCAAATAAAGGAAACCATGGGACCTATGTGGACCCATTACAACAACGAAATGTACAAGTCCTTAGTTGAAAAGGAACTTTACAACTTTGGTGGGGGGTGGGAGGAGGATTGAGTGTGGGGGGGAGGAGTATGGGAAGGGATGGGAAGGGGAAACAAAGAGGAGGCAACAATGCTTGATAAGAAATGTACACGTTATCTTGCCCATGTAATTGTAACTCCTCTGTATGGTATTCTCACAATAAAAAAATAAATAAATAAAATTAAAAAAAAAACAAAAAAAACTCCACTTGTTCTTTTTCACTATTTTAAATAATGATTAATCCTAAAACCTTAAACAATATATCTCATTCTAACTCCTTATAAGTATAGCATAAATCATCTTACAGATTCAACCTATCCTGAAATAAGATTCTATGTGACCCGAAAATTATCTGCTTGTTAGGGAAACAAGGTTTTTCTGACATTCTCCAAGCTGGGATATAAAGATTTAAAGTATAAGAGAGGCCTTTCATGGTCTCTAGGTAAAAGAAGACTCATTCCTCCAAACTGGCCTTGATCCTACCTGCTTTCACCTCCCATTACTCTATCATAAATCTCCAGTTACACTGAGTTATCTATTATCTACCACCAGGGTCATTCTCTATCAATCTCTCTATGGTATATCATTACTCTTTGAAATAAATATTCTTCATCTGATTTTGTAATGTCATATTATTTGTGGGGTTTTTTCCCCTACCTTTTTACTATATTCTTATTGCTAAAGGTCTCTAAGGTTTCTGTTTGCTTTCTCGGTGCGGGGCAGGTATAGGGGGTGGAAAGCAAAGTATCTCATTTTGTTGACCAACCAGCCTTGTCTCAAGTGATCCTCTAGTTTTAAGTCTCCCAAGTGCTAGGATAACAGGCATGGGCCACTATATTCAGCTTCCAAGATTTCTTACTAACTTTATTTTCTACTGTCTGTCCATATTATCGCTTGATTGTATCTTCCACTCTGAAGCGTCAATTGTCTTAGTTTGAACTAACAAAATCATTCATCATCCAGGAGCTATGGAGTTTCTGCATGGTGTTCTCAAATCCAAATGCACACCAAGCTCTAGTGATTACTGAGAGGAAAAGATGTCAGGTATCTAAGATGCACTGTATACATAAACTACTTTAAAATGACAAAAAAAATCACATATCCTAAAAAATTAAGTGAAGGAAGGAGTGAGATGGAGAGGTGGGTGACAATGTTCAAAGGGGTGACACTGATCAAGATGCACTGTATTCATAAACTGCCTTGTTGAATGGCAACTCTTTTATACAACTACTTAAAGATAACTTTAAAATTTTTAATTAAAAAAATGTAAAGCATTTCTATTGTTTAAAAAGAAATATAAACTAATTTTAAACCTGCAATTGAATTTGTTGTTTTGAGAATATTATGATTCTCAATGAATAATGTTAAAAGTAAAGTTAGGATTATTTTTGTAAGTTTTTTTTTTAATTCAAAAAGGTATCCTCATACCTGAAAGTTTAAGAACCATCCATCTGAATTGCTCTCAACTATAATTTAACATTCTACTTGAGGAGTGTCAGGACTTCAAGTCTGGCATGTGTAAAAGAAAATGTATTATCTCATTTCTTCTCGTCTGCCAGATTCCCAAATCTACTCTTTGAGACCCCTTGGTCCTTTTAGTTTCAGTGCTCCATTTCTGCTTCCTAGATTAAGAAAATTCTAGATCCTATCTTTGTTTTCTCCTCTTCTTGTCTCAGATCTACATATCCTCAGGCCACAAACTCAATCTGATCTAGCTCAAATGTACCTAATTCTGGTTTTCCTTGCTTCCTGGCAAATGAAAAACCACTTTCAACGCATCCCATATTGCAATGCCAATTTTACCTTCCTAAATGATAGGTATGGCTTTTCAATTTTCTGTGCAAATATTCCCATAGCTTAAGAAAAGGCAACCCAAGCTTCTCAAATAGACATCCCAGATCAAGCATACCTTTCAAACATTCTCTCTGGCCCCTTATTGCCAAACAAACCCACTGGGCATTCCTCAAAAAGTGCCTTCCACTTTGCTGTCCTGTGCTAGACATCCTCCCTCCCAACTTCCACAAGCCTTTACCTAAGGCCTTTTGCCCACCCCCTCAACTACAGATGTTCTCTCCCTTCTTTGAACCCTGTAATTCTTTCCTTCCCTTCACTGTCCATTTTTTTCCATCTCCCCCCCCCCCGCCTTATTCAAATATGCAAGCATGAGCTGATCTATGGACACTGAGAGGAGATGGTCTTTCATGAAGACTTACTTAAGAGGAAGGAGATGAACACTTGAGCACTGTGATAAATGCTAAGTAAGCAATTACACATAAAGAGCCACAGAATAAAGATGACTTAACCTCGCTCTGCAGAACAAGTTAGTAGTAGGTATTAAGCACCTTAAAGATAGAAAATAGGTCTCGTTAATCTTTTATTCTTCTTTATTCCTAACAAAGTGTTCTATGTAGAATATCATCTCTATAAAGATTGCTGTTTAATGAAACTTAATTGCTTCAGAAGCCTCTTTTCAGATTTAGAAAGGGACACCTTCTGAATAAATTGGTGACCCAATGGAATAGCCAGAACAGCCTGTTACAGCTTGTTGCTTTATCTCCAGTCCTTTTCAGTTCCTTATCCTCAGTGTGTCCATAGAGTATCTCAGAATATGACTATTTTTCCAAGACACCAAAGGATATGCTCCTGCAAGTAAATATATGTGTATTATATGCATACAATATACATAAACACAACCTTATTTATATGTGTTATTATATAATCAAATATAACATAGTTGGAATTGTAACATGGTTGGTATGAGTTCAGCCATGAGAGCAACATTTTTAAAAATTCAAGTTCAACAAGAGGAACTTTAGGTCCTTCTTTTTTCTTATTCATTCTTAAATTAGGTGCTGCACTTTCGTCTACAAGTAATATCAACCTCAACATTACATTCAAATTGATTCATAATCTCTATTTTTAGACAGCTCCCCTCCATATGTTGTTACATAAACATACACATTTACTGTGTAATATGTATGTGTGTATGCACACATATACTTATGCGTAAGTATGGACATATATGTACATGTATGTGTGTGTTTAATATGTACAGACCAACATAGACATTTTTATGAAGTCTATGCATTCCAAGGAAGAGAATGGAGAAAAACCAAAAGCGAAATCCAAATAAGGTCTGACTTATTTATGTACAGGATAGATTTCTTCCTCCCTGCATAACCTGAAATTTTTACTTTAAAAATATCCAAGCTAAGAGAAACCCCTTTCAGACTTACAATATAAAAAAAAAAAGCTTGGTTAGAACTTCTGAGTCATTTACAAGATTAAGATGAATTAGTTCCACTAGATTGTTTTTCTCAACATCTAGATGAGATATGCTGCATACTAGAAGGGAATAAAAGGCTCAAATGGGAAATGGGAACAAAAGGAAACTGTAAGTCTACAGACAAAAAACTACATTTAAAGCCTGTATGTGTAGGATAGTGTAGCTTGAAAGAAAACTGTTAGAAGGATTAAATGGTTGTACTTAAAGTTGAAACTGAAAAGATTTATTAAAAAATTTTTTGGCTTAGGGAAGGATGAGCTTCTAGGAAATGAATTCTTTTTAAATTTCCCACTTGTTCCATTACTAAGTTTAACGGAATAACTCATACTATTGTACAAGTTATTGAACATGTCACATCAGAAGGAAATTTGCATTTAATATAATAACTACTATTCTACTACTACTCAAAAAGTGATTAAGTATAGTTCAGTTATATTTCATGAGTTACTTAAAATTACAGGGTTGACCTAGATATTAATTCTCGTGTGTTTCAAGTTCCAAAAGAGGTACGTTTAGTAAGAAGCATGTAGTGATACTTTTTTTTTCTTTTTTGTGTTGGAGATTGAATCCAGGGGCCTCACGCAAATAAAATACATACTATTGAGCTACATCTCTGGCCCCATAGATGTTAAGTCAAAAACATTTCAGGTCTTATTACCCTCATAGCTATGAATTTAAGCATATAGCTTCTAATAAATTAACAGTAATTTGAGAAGCTTAAACTGTTCTCCCCTATTTATTCTTTTCAGAATTCTGAATATAGCTGGAAAAAAATGTAGAGACCCTCTTAAAATTTATTCAAAGTGTTCAGTGGAAAAGTACTCATGTAAAGAATTCAATATTTAGAAAAAGGTAAATCAGATCCACTAGCTATTAAACAACAACTATGCATTAATTTAATACCAATATGCACAAACTAGCATTTCATATAGTCCAAACATTCAATAGTCAAGTCCTTCAAAAATCATTAAGAACACTGAGCACAATGTATAAATTTTATCTTTTCAAAAGTTTCTCTGTAAGAATTAACATGCCATGAAAATTAATGTGCAGACCCCTGAATACAATGTATTGGGAAATGACAAACTATTTGAAAACTTAATGTTATGTTTTAGCTGTGAGAATTCTCACAAGATGAGGATTAATGCTCACCACCTCAAACAGACACACACACACACACCAACTTTTAGAATTTCCCACTTGTTCCATTATTAAGTTTAGGGGAATAATTCATACCATTGTACAAGTTATTGAACATGTCACATTAGAAATGAAATTTGCATTTAATAACCAACCGTACTACTCTTCCTTCTACTATTCAAAAGCATTAAATTAGCAGCTCATGTAAAAATAAATCCAAAGAAGGGAGAAACCATGTAAGATGCTCAGACATGGTTTAATCAATTCCACAATAAAACTGCAGAGACAAGGTAACACATTAGCATCATCTGAAACTGTCAAACGGTCACTTCCATGTAAACAACACAAACATATAGTGGTTCTGGGATATCCAAAATGGAGTTTCATACACAAAGGTAAATTTTAGACTTTTTCATTTCTAAAAGTGCACACAAATGGCAACAATAACAAAAAATGACCATGACAATACAGGCTTATGACTGGCACATCACCATGGAATAGACGAACCCTAAGTTTTAGGACAATTTTAACCCAAGTATAAGGTTATAGAAACAAAAATCTGACATACTGTGCTTCCATCCAACCCTCATTTATGTATATGGTTTTTTTTAAGGCTTCCACAGTGCGAATCCCCAAAGCCTTCAATGATAAATCAATATTTTCAAAGGATTAAAAGAATAACAAGAATTAAAATATATTTTTCTTATAAGGCAATGGATGTTATTTACTAGTCATAAGAAATGTTTTAGTTTGACTAACATTACGTAAGTGTGTTAATTTTGATATGAGAAAACACTGGCCATATAAACTTGTAGGACACGTAAATTCACTAAATTTCTCTCCAGCATCTATACTATTCCTAAGGACTTTGCCATCTGAATTACACCCATTTAATCAGATGAAATGAAAATCTACACTGCCTACTGTTACAAAGATACATTTACATATAACAGGAGATCACCGGAGCCAGAATATTTCTTTTCCAATGTGATGACACATTAGCTTTAGTAGAAAAGTTTTTAAAAAATTATGTATCTTCCAATGATTTCTTGAAATTGCTGTTATTGAAGACCATCATGTTCCAATATCTAAATCCAAAACAGAAATAAGGAAGACTGACCTGACAGGCAAATTCAAATTCTCAACAGTATCTTTACTAGCAGTTAATACTTAGGACAAAATAACCTTTTAAATCCAATAAAAGAACAGTAGTACATGTCTTGAATATATAAATGAGGAGGAAAAGAAAAGACACTTCTGAATCTCAGAGGCAAGGGCAGTTAAACTGGATCAGAAGCAGCGATTTCAGGTCTTCAGAAAGACATCCTCCACCCAGAACACAAATGCAAATCCTAGGGTATCCTATCTTCCCCAATATTCTTGAGACCCGCACATAACATACGAACATCACAACCGTTTATGTCATAAATGGGGGGAAAAAAACAGCCTCAAAAATGAAAACCTAAGAAGGTAATTCAATGAGTGTACACTTTTCTAACAAAACAGCTAAGCAATTCGTATGTGACTAATCTATTTTACATTCGGTTTCCTCTGCTCCTATGCAATCTAATATTGCCTATTAAGACTGCCAAAATATTTTTTAAACAAGATCTGAGAATTTCCCCCTCAGCTTCTGATCTTTGTACTCTTTTAGAGTTGGCACACACGTCATTGTCACTGGCAAACCAACTGGTAGTGACAAGTTACTACAAACTGGCTCTTTGGGATGAAATGGTAAATTAAACGGTCACCCCCAAAATTTTCCAAGCGGCCAGTATCTTTCAGGGAACAAAGGATCAGCATATGCAAACCTATGATCCTTCCAGATCACCTGCTGGAAAACTTGCTCTGCAGAATCTCCCCACATAATCCAACTCTACTCGGCTTCTCCCCAAGATTCTGCAACATTTAGGCTTACTTAAGAGGCACACGTCTCCTATCTCGTGCACCCCGAGATGGCAGATGGCAAATATCTGGTAGTCTCTCGACCTTTCTCCCCGACAAGAGCCCCCCCTCGGCATCCCAGGCTTCACGATCCCACATGCTGTCTGCCCACTGGACCTTAAAGGCAACAATGAGAGACTCGGGCTTCCCGGCACCTCGGTGCCAAGTTTCTGAAAGCCGCTTCCAAGCAAAACTCTTCTTCCACTTTGAGGAAGCAAAAACTAGGTTCGGAAGGGAGGAGGACGCTAAGGCAGAAAATTCAGACGTGGAGATCGCACTTTTTTTGAAGTAAACAAACGGAATCTGCAACCTCCCCCCGCCCCACCCCCAGCCCGGCGAAGGTGGCTTTAAAGCGGCGGGGCCGCCGCGCGCCCCGGCCCGCACACC
>NW_012267221.1:36826141-36888103 GCF_000151885.1 Dipodomys ordii | reverse complement strand
CTTCCCCTCCACCCCCTCCCTCCCTTCTTCCCTCCCTCCCTCCCTCCGTCCCCGGAATCCGGAGCGCGGCCCATTCACACGGCAGCTGGGAGGAACCAAGTGGGCGCCCGGAGGGGGCGGCTCCCGTGAGTCCGGGGAGGAGGAGGGGAGCCGGGGCGGAGGCGGGGAGGCGCGGGCGCCGCCGGGGCCTGCTTCCCCGCCGGGGAGGGCGCTGGGCAGGCTGCTACGCTGCGTGTGTGAGTGTGCGCGACATCCCCAATACAGTATTCCAAAGAACAGCCCCGCCGAGCCCACGCAGCAGCGTGGGGGTGGGGGGGGCGGAGTCAGCCCACCCGCGCCGGGCAGGGCCGCCGGTGGGCAGCCAGGTGGGCCAGGTGCTGCGGGCCTGGCGTCCGGCGGGAAGTTGCTGCCCGCGCGCGGAGGAGGGGCGGCAGGTGCGCGGCGCGGGAAGAACTCGCCCCCCCCTCCCCCAGTCCCTCGCCCCTCCACCGCCTCGGCTTTGGAGGAGGAGGAAGGGAGGAAACCACCAAACCTGAGGTGCAACTCTCAGGCCTGACGAACCTCTGGTTTCGTCGGGTCATTTAATTCCAGACCTTTTCGCCTTCTCAGAAATCTGCCTGTTATTTTACTAGGAATGCTTTCTATTTAACCAGGTGTACACAAACGGTGCTGGTACTCACTGCCTTGGTGTATGCCAAAGTAAGAGTTCCCAAGGCACAATTTAGATTCTTGTTTTCCAGCTGGGTTTGCATTAACTTTTCTATCCAGAGAAAGTATCAAAACACCTCCAGAAATGTTCTTAAGCTATTGCCAGAAATCTTGAGGAAAAAGTCTTAAAAATCTGTTTTTCCTTCTTTTTTTTTGATAATTAAAAAAAAGGGCATTCCAAGTTTTAATGTTGGGTTCCTAAAGCATTGGGGACATTAATACAGAACTACTGCAATACAGGTAGAATCCTGTTTCAACATACATAATAAAATCCAGTTTTATATAGGAGGCAGTTCCCACATTCTGGCTGGCCTCCCAGAGTGTGCCTACTTTGCTGACAATGCCTTGCGTTACAAGGCATTCTTTGAGATGAGAAATTCTGCAAACCACATCTTTATGTTGCAGCTAGGGACGAGATGATGATTTTGAAAGAAAAAGACATTAAAGCACTGGGCCTTTCTCCCCACTTCCCCTTTCTTTTTGCAAAAGCCAGCAGGAATGAGTAATGTCACAATGGAAAATGTCTTTAGCATTAAGGTTGCATCTTTTAAGTGTTAGTGACAAGGTCTGTTTGTTGTAGTTATGGTGAAACTTCCAATAAGTGAGTATGTTTACTTCCTGAAACTATTCTTTTAGTAAAAGAAACTTCTGCTGGAATTTTCTCTAACGTTTCTAATTGTCAAGGTTTTTGCAGCTCTAGAACCTGTTCTGCTAAAGAGAAAGCAAATTTAGATTATTACAGTTCAATAAAGTCTTGAAGTAATTTGTCGGTTGATTGGGAAAGACAGGTTAAATGAACCTTCAAGCAAAAAGATCTGCAAACTTCTCTTTCTTTCATCCAGATGATTTGCAAGCGCTATTGTGAACAACTAGGGAATAAAGAACTTCCATAATGATGTTCAATCGGTGATTCATGAATTAGGCAATGAGTGGTATTACCTGCACTGTTGAGCTGTCCCCTGCAATTGTTTCCAGAGTTAGAATTGATATTACAAGCTCTCCCTGAGCTTGTAGACAATGCCTCTGAATGTGATGCTGAAAAAGGAAATGTGTCAAGGTAGAAACTCTCCTCCGACTTTAACTGGTTGTTTCTTTCTACAGTTAAACACTGAGATCTTTCCTTGTTTGTTTTCTGGGAACATTTAGATAGTGTATTCTTCCCACATTAAGAATGGCATTTGGGGCCCACTTTGCTTTGCTTACATGCCCTATGGTGCTGGGGGAGGTGGTGGGAGGAAAAAAATGAAAGAAAAATAACATTTTAAGCTTTTAGGCTACCAATTCTCCTATCACTGTGTGACAACACTGTAGTCACTATGACTGCTCCCCAAGAAGGACATATTTACCTATATACAACTCAGAGGATCCAGCACTGAGTCTTTGTTTTACACCTGATGACTTTTGCTACCCATGCCACCAGTAAGCACCACCTCCTCCCCTTCAAAACACACATACACACTCTACTTCTCCCACTCACAGGTCCTAGTGATTTGTTATGGGAAGTATTAGAGATGCGCATTCCATCCTGTAAGCTAACAAAGTGACTGATTCTTCTCTGAAGGTCCTCTGGAGGAAACCAATTTCAGGATTTTAGAATGTTCTTGGAGGCAATCCCAGACAGGTGTAAGAGAACATGGGAACAAAAATAGTTCTTATTCAGACCATTTGGATATCTCTTGTTAAACATGCATATAGTCGTTTTGATTTCTTCTGGTGCACTTTTACTATAAATACCTATATATCTAAGTTATTCGTTTATTTAGTATATCTTGCTGAGCACAATTCAATTAGGTACCAGGTTTAAGGTTGAATTTGGGGAACACAAAGACAAGTATAAGTCATGATTCCCTTATCTCAGGGCTTTTCTATAAAATTAAAAATAACAATGAAAGGAAGGCTAAGAGACAAAGAAAAATATTATTTGTTGTTTCTTTTATTATGTTTTCATACACACTCAGATGAATATATACACTGCTATCAAGGAATAAGATAATGGCATTCTTGTAACATCCCTTTGAATCCAAATCACAATAAAATAATTTTCCTATAAATGGATGCCTTATATCATGAGCAATATATCAATGATATCCAAAAGGCTACTGGAATGTAATTTCTAAGCTGAGTGATGTTTTTGTCTATGTGATCTTTTGTTCACTGCTTCAGTACCTAAAATAGGGGCTGGCAATAGTCAAATATTTTTGGTGAATAATTAAATGAAATGGAAAATATGAATTGAATAGCCAATGGAATGTTTGTTTTTTATAGACGTTCTTAGTATGAATTACATTTCCTAATAAAAGTATCTAAGATTTGTGCTGCCTACTTCTGATTAAATAGATATTTCCAACAAAATATATTTTTTCTTTTTCTTTTTTTTTTCTTTTCTTTTTCCAGGGCTGAGGACCGAACCCAGAGCCTTGCGCTCACCAGGTGGGTGCCCTTCCGCTGAGCTAAACCCCCAGCCCCTTCAATAAAATATTGAGAGTAAGAATGTTTTAAATTAGCATGGAAATCGCAAAGTAATTTTAGCAATTTCTAAAGTAATTCATGTTAAATTTTCAAACACAAATTTATTTTTAATTAATTACAAGGTTAATAGATACACCAAGTTCTGAATGTTATCACCACTTGGAAAGTGGCCTAAGGAATATATCATATTCTGTTTCTCTTTGGCTAGTAATTTGTGCATATTCTTGGAGCATCACTTGCAAATGTCATCCTAGGCTTAATCTCCTGTCTGCAAAGGAAGGAGAATATGGATCTAATAGCAGCTTAAATATCATTTGTTCAGTTTCAAACTTTGAAAACACTTAAAAAAATTAAAAACTCCAGGTATCAGTAGCTCATATCTGTAATCCTGGCTATTCAGTAGGCTGAGGTCCAGAAGTATTGTGATTCGGAACCAGCCAGAAAAGTCCAAAAATATTTCCAAAAATAGCTAGCAAAAAGCCAAGTTGGAGGTATAACTCAGGTAGTAGAGCACAAGCCTGCAAACTCAAGGCCCTGAGTTCTGATTTGATTTAGGTTCATAGTGAAATCCTGTGGGGAGGAAAGGAAGGGGAGGAGCTGAGAGAAGAGAAGAGAAAAGAAAAAAAAATGATTAGTACATTTAGCACATCTTTAAAACAAGCCAGATAGTTAATAAGTGAAAATAGTTCTTCCCTTTATTTTTTAATAGCCCTCTAAAAACATAGGAAACATGCTGAGCTATTTTCAGTTGTGAATAGATGGTAGAATTAAATAGCTATTCCCTTTTCAGTTATTCCCTTTTCAGTTCTCTTTCAGTCCTAAAAGAAGAAGAAATCTGCATGCCCTCTAATCTGCCTAACACTTGCTGAATTCTGATTGCTTTGTTGATGGTGAGTTTTGTTTGTTTTATGAAGAGAGATCCACTCAGAAATCTCAGCAGGACTCAGTATGTAGCTACAATTTAATAGAACTGCTTTCCTGCATTTACTTTTATGGCTATCTTCTATCAAGGCAAATGAGAATCATTCTCCATTTGGAATAATTATATCCAAGTATTTTCTTAAACAGACTCAATAAAGCACAAAAGAATATTGCTAAGGTAGAAATACAAATTAGGATAATCACTGTAAAAATTCTTCAAAAATTTAAAAATAGAGCAACCCCACTACTAGGTATGTATTCAGAGGAAATGAAATCAGTATGTTAAAGAGATACTTGCACTTTCATGTTTTCAACAGCCAGGATATAGAATCAACTCCAGTGTCTCACAAGTATATGAATGGATAAAGAAAATGTGGCATATGTACACAATAAAATATTTTAGCAGGCTGGGATGGTTGGAAGGAGTATGTGGAGAGATGGTAGAGTAAGTCTGTGGTGTCTGTGCCAAAATATTTTTGAAAATTCTACAAGAAGACTTACAAAGTGATATGCAACATAAGTCAACTGTATTTGGTCATTCCCCAACGTATGTATATTGTTCTTTAAAATGTATTGTGTCTTTTAAAAATTAAAAAAATAAAAATTATAAAAAGTAAGCATACCTAACAATCGTGAGGTAGTGGGTTCAAAGCATCAATTCATACCCCACTACTACTCTCTCCTCCCCCCAAATATAAAAGCATTATGCAAGAAAATAATAACTAACACTTATTGAGGAAACAATATATACTGTAGAGCTTTAAAAGTATTAATTCACATGGTTCTTGCTGTACCATTGTGAAATATATATTGTCATTTCCATCATCATCTGTGTTTTTTTTTTGGTGGGGGTGGGGGCTCTGGTCGTGGGGCCTGAACTCTGGGCCTGGGCACTGTTCTTCAGCTCTTCAGCTCAAGGCTAGCACGCTACCACTTGAGCCACAGCGCCACTTCCGGCTTTTTTTCTTTTTGCTTATGTGGTGCTGAGGAATCGAACCCAGGGCCTCAGGCATGCAAGGCAAGCACTCTACCACTGAGCCACCTTCCCAGCCCACCTCATCTGTTTGTAGACATCAGAAAACCAAAATGCTGAGTACTGAAATGCTGTTGAAATCCCATGGGAGAGCTAGGCTACAAGGCCAAGAACTCTTTCACAAAGCCTTTGTCTCCACTATCACACCAAAGGGACCAAAAATGTCAAGTCAGTTCTAGAGCTTTGGAATTGCTGTGTCACACTTTTCTCCCATCTTTGCAGGCAAGCTGTAACCTCCCTGGTCCCCATGTCCTTCAGTAGCCTCTGTCTTCCCTCACTCCAGGTACATATATCTGGGTGCCACAGGGAAGGCTCAGTTATTTATGTGTCTTTAATATCTTTATTGATGACAAACATAGCATAAGCCTCTTGGGAAGAAGAGCCAGCCATATTACATCTTATACTTAAATTCAGTAAACACAGTTAACAGGATTTTTAAAGTATTATTTTAAAGAATAATGATGGGTGCATTCGCAAAAATAAATACTTTTGACAAAAATAACATTTCAGCATTGTAAACCCAACAGATGGTTTTAGTGAGAAAGAAAAATGTAAAAGGTAGTGATTCTGACATTTGAGTGAAAATTTTGCTGAAAGACCATTAATTTATTGCTTTAGAAAGATTTCTTTAAAATGCTTCAATGACTCAAAACAAAAGAAAGCATAATAGATTTAAAGTGCTCTTCAAGGAGAAAAAGAATAACATTATGGCTTGTGACCTATAAGACCTAAGATATAATATAATTCTATCATCACATTCTTCTGTTATTACCTCAGAATAATTCTATACTTAACGAAATTTCCACTGTGTGTGGCAGAGGCCCTGCAATTAACTGAGTCATGTACAATATTCATATTACCAGAAATATAATTTACATTTCTTGTATTTAGCAATATGAAAATTTAAACTTTGAAAACCTATTATAGACTAAATAAAATTTAAATGCCTGGAAGCTTGAATATTCTTTCAAATATGGACATTGTTTAAAAGTTTCTTAAAGGTAAATTATTTGGAAAATATAATAGCTGATAATATCAGGAGGTATGACTTTTAAAATAACCACTTCTAAAAATAAAAACCAGGTAAATTGTTAAGCATTGCATTTCATTACAAGATCTTATCAAATTTTAAGGTGTAAAGGATTATAAATTCCACCTATTTCAACATCCTTTGTATATTCAAAATAATTTAAATACTGTGCAGAAAGTCAACATACAAGTAGCTTAGTTTCCAATAATCTCTTTATAAGTTGGCAATTTTTGGTCTTGCAATGAAATACAGGTTGGAAAAGAAACCAACAAGTGAAATAAGATTTAAATTCCCAGAATGGACTACAAATGCTTATAAAATGCAAGGGAAAATATTCTATTATAGTCTTTGGGAGTATTAGGTAGTCATCTAATCCAGTCAATGTCTATAGCTAAGGAAATGTATTATCTTGCTAATATAAAAAGCATAAAATATTAGATAGTAGTAGATACAGCTAAACCTTTAATCAAAAATAATTATGGTTTTCTTTTAAAAAATACTTTTATTGTCCTTAGATAGTTGTACAAAGGAGTTGCCATTTAACAAAACAGTTTCTGAATACAATGCATCTTGACCAGTATCATCCCATTCAACATCTCATCCATCCCTCCCAACCTACCACATCTTTCAATTTTCTTAATTTTGTAGAATATGCATTAACTATTTTACTGCATTCTTCCTCTCCTTATTTTTTAAGTTTCTTTTTTAAGACAGAAGAGAATATTAACAGAAATGTTTGAAAAGATGTCTAAGTGGAATTTCTTAACATTTTTCAAGGGTTAGAGCTTTGTTTTGTCTGGCTTCCTCCTGTTATCCCTTCTATTGGTGCCCCTTTCCTTTCTGTACAGTGTCACTGTGTAAGGAACTGTTCTGAAGCACTATTTTAGATCTCACTGACACTGGCTACTGTCATATCACTTCTCATCATTATTCATTTTCTGTTAACTACATACATTTGATTGAAAAGAAAAAAAAAGCTCTATCCATCATCTCTGGAGTTTATTCAAGCCACCTGCCATTTGCACTCATTTCTTGTTACTCATAATCTCATGTTTGGCATTACACTCTCCACTCAGTTTACTAGGAATGACATCAAGTCTATGCCTACTCTCCCACTCCAAGCTTGACTCTTGCTCTGTGGTCTATAGTTTGCAGTCAACAGACCTACCAGCTGCATGTAAGCAGTCGTTATAAATGAGGATAGAAGATTATATTTCCTTAACAAAAGGTGTATATTAAGAACATGCAGACCAAATTTAGGGCTTTTTTCTGGCTTTTGAAAGGAACAAGGAAATAGGAAAAAAATCACACGAAAAGCAAACAAACCTTAAATTAACTAAATGGGCAAGAGTTGGAAGAAGGTAGGGAGAAGGAGAATAGAAGGTATCTGTACTTGTAATAAACTAATTAAAGTAGACCTAACTGTTGTCTGGGATGTGTGATACAAAAGAAAAAGTACCAAGTTAATGAAGACTAAGAGTTACTCCTTTATTCATCTAAGGTAGCCACAAAATTGTGTTTGGGGTCTGGGACAGGTGGGAAAGATGGTATGGAGTAGCTGGGACAGTCCCACAGGGAAAGGTTCAGAGAAGCAACAATCTGCTATCTTCACTTCTCTTGTCTTTTGGTTGAGCAGGGAGAGATAGTATATGTATCTAGTAAAGGCATGTATTGGGAAAAGGAAAGAAAAGCAGAAGGGGTTCTGCATCTCCAAGTGCTTCACTGTACTGGTTTGCATGTAATCTGAGTTACCTGCTCAGCCAGCCAGCTATTGAAAGTGTTCATACTGATGAATCCATTAGTTGTCACAATAAAGTACTCAACACTGACTAAGAGCAGTCACTTTGAAAGGACAATGCAGATCCTCAACAATAAGAGTTTTACTGAAATAAAGGAATATCAAACACGGTTTGATATTCACATATCATTATATTGTTAGGTCTTCACATATCATTACATTGTTACAGTTTGAAAACAGCATAACTGTTTTGCTTATCTAGACTTATACATCATGACTCATTGACTTACCTACAATTGGCAGTTTTGACTGCTGTGTCAAACTTTGTAAAGACTTTGATTTCCTTCTTTGTAAGGACTTAATTTTCTATGTATTCCTTGCTTCCTCCTGATCCCCATCTTTTTTTTTCAGTTCCTGCTGTAATAAAGATCTCTAATAGTGGTAAAAAGAGATTTTCCCCCCAAAAATGTGTTCCTTAAATAAAATTTTAGGGAATGTTTTAACTGTTGACAAAAAGTAACAGCTAACCTGGGTTGGTGACTCAAGACTGTAATCCTAGCCACTTGAGAGGCTGAGATTGGAAAGGTGGTAGTTCAAGGCAGGCCAAGCAAAAAGGTCAAAAGTACCTATCCACCAGTAGTTGGGTGCAGTAGTACATGTAAGTAGGAGGATCACATACTAGGCCAGCCATGGTGGAAAAATGAGACAATATAGAAAAATTTTAAAACACAAACGGATGGGGAACAAGTCTCAAGTGGGAGAGCACCTATCTAGCAAAAGTGAAGTCCTGAAATCAAATCCAAACAGCCAATCACAACAAAAACCTACACAACGTTTATAAGGGCAATCATAGTTTTACAAATTGATCAAGAGTCTCAAAAGTTTTTTGTAGGATTTGACCTTAGAGATTTCCTTCTAGGATATTATTCTAACTTCATAAACCATGAAGAACGTTTATTAATTTACCACATTATTTATAAAACTGAAAAAATCCAAATATTCAGTTGACTAATTCAGTTATATCACATCTACATAAGAGAAAATGTTCTATAAATATATAACATCATATTAAATGCTTATTTACATATTAAAAATAGAACAGGGAAAAACAGTCTATAATTTTTCTACCTAATTAAACATGGAAGGAATTTTGCTAAAATGTTAGCAGTAGTTAACTTTGAATAACAGTATTATATAATATTTTTATTTTCTTCTTTATACTTTTTAATCATTCTTCAAAATTTTAAAAATAGCCATGCATTATTTTTGGAAAAAACATGGAAATTTAAATATCATTTTGAACAAAGATCCTGTTTCAAAAGCAAATTTTGAAAACAAAATTGTACTATATTCACCCACTTTTTGAAGAGAGAGCACTTAATATGCAATCAGCCTATAGAGCTACATGCTTTGAGAATCTACTGTGTACCATATACATACATATATATGTACATGATAGATATCTGATACGTTTATTACTTGAACACTTTAATTTGATGCTATAAGTTTAGTCTTTTCTTTCTGATTAATCAGTCCAGCATGCATCTGCATATAGATATGTACACATATACATATGTGTACACATATATATATATATATATATATATATATACTCCTATACTTCAGGAATCTAAGCAGTCTCAGGAATTTTGCAGTTCGTGAAGTGACCCTGTAGACATCCCTATCAGCACTGTAATCCCTGTTTATTGTCTCTGTGTAACACAAAAAGCTGGACCCACAAGCACTTATCCCAGGACCTGCTCACAAATCAAATCATTGTGGTTCCTTAGGGGACCCTCCACAACTGCAGCTTGCAGACACAGTACTCGGCTTGATCATCTCCAGACCCAAAATTCTCTCCACATCCCATCCCAAGGAAGAAACCACCCAGCCATGGCTCTCTTTCCACCTTTCACAATAGAAGGGTATCAGTTATTGACCACTTGAGAATATATTTTATTTTTGATAGTAGTTTTTCAGGCTTCAATCAATTTTCAGCCATTCTGCTCATTCCTGTCCTTCCTGCTACTGGGTCTGCTCAACAGTAGAAGTTGGTTTGCATGAGGACTGTGGATGCTGCTGTAAAGTTTCCCATGGCCAGCTGCCCAGATGCTTATGATCTACATCCTCTGCGTGCCCAGGCAGTTACAGAAGGCCCTCTGTGTGGTGCATTGTCGCCCTCCACTCCTACTCACACATACTATGGATGGGTAGGAGTTTTGATGCTAGAGTAAAGAAACAAGTAGGTTACTGGCTTTTAAAGATGGTATTTCGTAGGCAAGAATGGAAATTCAGAGGAACAGATGCAAGTGAGGAAAATTAAAAGCAGGAAAAGATATAAAAAGTTGCAACAGTCCAGGTTTCCCACACAGTACAGTGGTCTGACTAGTGGGAGCCCTCTTTGGGCAAAAGGGAGGCCTAGTGCTTCCTAGAACACTCTCATTGTTCCTTCCCCTGCAGGGCTATATAGCAGAGCTTGGGGCAACATTACCAGCTTCCTTCTCCCTCTCTTTAGTGTTTCACTCTCAGGCACCCAGTGAGCTCCTCGTGTCTGAGTTTGTTTCCTGATAAGGAAGAGTAAGATCTAATCCAAATATACCTGGAGGTGTTAGGATTGTTGTATGCTACTTTTCCAAGATGTTTCTATTTGGAGCTTACTTTTTCATTCAGTAATCAAGCACTAGCTGAGGGACATGCACTCACTAAGCCCTATATTCATACGTATATATGAATGAGAGAAAATATATATATATATAGTTCAATGTCCTGGTCTAGAGAGGAGACTAGATATGACAAAGGGCAGTTGCACACCTTATCAGATGTTTTTAGTCACACAGAAAAAAAATGATGTTTTGTCTTGGGTGGGACAGAGAGGTGAAAGTGATCAGGTCAACCAAAAAGCCGCACTAAACCAGTCTTGATAGATGAATTTAATAGAAAGATGGAGAAAGTGCAGACTCACCTCAGCAACTGCAGAAATACAGGGGGCAATGACACAGCATGAGCAGTTAATTAGAAGGATAATTGCAAAATGAAAACATGGCTACTTTCAATAGCTTGATAATGAAATGTAAAGAGGGCAGAAGATGAGGTTGCAGACACCAGAACTGACAAAGGCCTCATCTGATGCACTAAGCATTGCAGACTCCTTGCTGGAGCTGTAGTTCTTATCCCCAGTGAGTGCAGGAAGCACATGGAACCCTTCAGAAATCTGATGAGGAATACAAGGAAGAAGGAGGAAATTGAAAGACAAGCAGGAAGGCTTCTGAAGTGTTTGAATGGCTTTCCTTACATAAAGGAAAGGCCATAGTTACATGGATGTTCACATTATAATAATGTATTTCTGTGTTCTGTATCTTTCTTACTATGTGCTAGACTTCAAATTTTGAGGGGTAGTAAGGCAATACTAGAATTTAAACTCAGGGTCTTGCACTTTCAGGCAAGTACTCTACTACTTGAGTCATGCTCACAGCTTTAAAAAAATAATCTGGTCTTTTTCTGGACTGGTATAGATCTTGATCCTCTTATTTACTCTTCTTGTATACCCTTCTTGATCCTCTTATGTACCCTTCCCTTACAAGCAAGCACCACTCTACCTAGCTTTTTATGGACTAAGATGAGTTCTTTCAAACTTGTTACCCATCCTGGCCTTGAATATGATCCTCTCAATCTCAAGGGAATAGCTAGGATCACAGGTGTATGCCACCATACTTGGTTCACTTTTTTGTTGTTTGTTTGTTTTTTCATTACAGAAAAATGTTTTAATGTAGAAAAGATGAGCATTTAGTAGCTTAATGAAATATAAGCAATTCCCATACACAGTGAAACTGTTAAGAACTAGTCTTTCCCCAGGTTCTTAGAATCTGAGTATAGATTCTAAGTGACTCCTCCATGAACATACCCCCATGAACCAGTGGCAGCAACTGTGACAGATTCGGAAGAAAAAAAGAGTGACTCCAGAGTGGCAGAGGACATGGCACACTTTCTTGGAAAGTTCTAAACTCTTCAGTTTAGTTGTCTCTTACCTGCCGCTCAGCCCATCTCCTATAACCACCATCACATTGGGACAGTTGTCTGCCTTAAAACAATATTCTCTCCTAACACTACCATATTTTCTCTGCTTTAGAGAATAGTAACAAATGGCTTTCAATGAGGTCACCAGGATTCAGAAAGTTTGAACCCATAAACTTTCCATGTCATTAAGACTTGAATTACTATCATTGCACATCCACCAGTTCATTTTTTTTTTTTTTTGGTCGGCCGTGGGGCTTGAACTCTGGGCCTGGGCTCTGTCCTCAGCTCTTCAGCTCAAGGCAAGTGCTCTACCACTTGAGCTACAGCGCCACTTCCGGTTTTCTGGTGGTTTATTGGAGATAGGAGTCTCACGGTCTCTCCTGCCAGGGCTGGCTTTGAACCGCGATCCTCAGATCTCAGCCTCCTGAGTAGCTAGGATTATAGGCATGAGCCACCAGCGCCCGGCCCACCAGTTCATTTAAAGGCACTTAATACTCCAATTTTCAATATTGGTCTGTCTTCTCCTGTGATAATACTGCTGCACTGTTCATGCATCCATGTCCATGTTACAACACCTGTGCAGCCCTGTATTCTTTCACTGATTCTAGCTCCAAAGAGATCCCAACAAGCATCTTGCCAGACTGGCTTCCAGATTAAACAGGATTCCCATCCCAGGTATAGCACTATGAGGCACTCCTCATGTCATTGTGGAGATAATCATTCCTGTTTGCACATGGATCACATTTAGACAGCTATCAGCTCCTATATGTGTGTTTGGTTTTAAAGTTTATTTTTTAAAGCATTTGTTGAAAACACAGATTCTAGTGCCTACTCACACTCAGACATCTGATTGAGTAGGCCTAGTCTAGCATCTAGGACTATTTTTTTAAGACTGTGTCCCTTCGTTATGTTGCACAGGCCTTAGCTCATGGGTGCAAACAATCTACCTCAGACTCCTGAGTGCGAGCAGTATAGGCATGATCCATTACACTTGTCTAGGTGTCTACATTTTTTAAAGAAACTATTGCCTTAGGGGATCTGACACCAAAGAAGCCCACCTACTAGCCCACACTTTGACAACCTTTTAGAGATATTGAGAAGGCAAGATGTAAGCAAGTTGTTAAGAACAAGGATTTCACCCCCAAATATGCAGATAATAAAGGAAGAAGAAATTGGGGATGGCCTTCATCTTCAACCAGGTCTTGTGATCCATTCATTTTGTGCTTTTGAAGGTGATGAGATAAAGTACAAATGATACTAAACTTTTTAAACTTTTCCTAAATGAAAGTATTTTATCCCAGCATATTACTTTCTTTTTTTATTGTGAAAATACTGTACAAAGGGGTTACAGTTACAGTTACATGAGCAAGTTAATGAGTACATTTCTTTTTTTTTTTTGGTCGGGTCGTGGGGCCTAAACTCTGGGCCTGGGCGCTGTCCCTCAGCTCTTCAGCTCAAAGCTAACGCTCTACCACTTGAGCCACAGTGCCACTTCTGGCTTTTTTTTTTTTGCTTATGTGGTGCTGAGGAACCGAACCTAGGGCCTCATGCATGCAAGGCAAGCGCTCTACCACTGAGCCACCTTCCCAGCCCCAATGAGTACGTTTCTTATCCAGCATTGTTGCCGCCTCCTGGCTAAATTCAAGGTACAGTAGAAGCCCTTAAGGTAGATATTTTGGGACAAGAAGCAACTTTCTAGAATTTTTTAATGAATGCATTTTTAGCCTGTGAGAAATAGTCATTTTGCTACTGACCCACTATCATTATATATGTTCTGAGTAATAATTTGCATGGATACAGTAAATTCTTTTTCTTGTGGCCTTGTAGAATCAGTGAAATATTTTTGTGACAGAAAGCATCCAGCAACATGGTATGCTTCCATATCCTAACCCATATGGAAAATATGACAAATTGTTTTGCCAAGTGGTTTTTTTTTCTATAAAGATGAGAATGTTTCAAACCCAAAGGAAAAACCTTACTTGGCCTTAAATAAAGAGAAATAAGTAAATTGCCTTAAATGGGAAAGTAAAAAATTACTACATAAAATCAAAACACTTTTTTCCTTATTATTGAAACACTTAAAACTATCTTATGATGTTTTTAAACTTGCCCGACTATTACTTGTCAGTGAAGTGCATCCATCCTTCACATGAACAAAAAATTTTAAAGACTACTGTACTAAGAGTTGACTAGGGTGAAGTTGACCTAGGAACTTACATACTTCTGTAAGAGAATACATCAGTATGACTGCTTTGTTCTACACACACTTGTTCTACAGTCTTGGGAGTAAGTGCACCAGGCTGATCACTGAAACAGCACACAGCTTCATGGGCAAGTGTGGACCTTATTTACACTCCTTATGTAGAGAATGTGAAGAGCCATTGGCTAACCAAAAAAAGATCTTAAGAATATCAATTACCTCATATGCCCTAAGCATCTACAGCACGTCATGAAAATACAATGGTTCACGGTTTCATGTATATTCAGTGCATCATGACTATTAGGTGTTCCATGTTTTTTTCTATCCCTTTCTGATTGTATTCCTTAACTACTATTTAGTCCATATATGTCTAACATGCCTCAAAAGTTACTTATTCTTATTTAACATTTTTATGAATTTTGCCTGTCTTGTGTTTTGATTCTTAGTTTCATTTCATTTTTTTTCACCCTATGCATTGCTCTTTTTCCTTCCTTTGTTTCTTCCTTCATTTCTTTCTTTATTTGCAGTACTAGGGTTTGAACCCAGGACTTTATGCTTGCTAGACAGGTGTTCTACCACTTGAAATACACCTTTAGTCCCTTTCTGCTGGACTGCGCTATAATCCTTCTACGTGTGCTTCCCTGTGCCACTGGGAATGAGAAGTACATGCCCCAGCACTCAGCCATTTGGGCTTTCTGGGAGCCAGGATAAAAGGTTCATGTTGCCACACCCAGTCATTGGTTGAGATGGAGTCTCATAACTTTGGGGCAGATTATTATCAAGCTGTAATTCCCCAATATTTGCTTCCCAAGTATATTTTTCTCTAAGTTGCTAAAACAGAAGTGATTATTCTTTAGGTTTTTTTCAGCAAACATACATTATTACTACATGTAAAAATGGTTAAAAATACATAAATGCTTAGAGTTAAAGATTTTGTTAACTATGGTAGAGATCAACGGGGTATGTTAATTTTGGGTAGATAGGCCTTTAATTATATGGTAATATATTATTTCTTAATATATTTTTTATGTATTTTGATCTCATCTTAATATAGATTGGAAGTGTATGGACATTTATTATTCATTATAACTGTTGTGCATCTGAACTTTTCAAACTAAATTTAAGGAAAGCTTTTGAAATTTTGAAATTATATATACAGTACTGAGATTCTTACATGTAATAAGCTTCTAATTATTTACAGGTCCTATTCTGAACACTAAATTATCTTTGTAATATTTGATATGTAATCTATATTAAGGTAATAAAATATTGATATAAAGATTTCAATACAACACTTTCATTAATGTATTTATATGACTGGTCTCTGACATCATCTATATAAGGTTCATTTCCTAGGCCAAAAGGACTTTGATGTACTGTCATGTAGACATCTTGGTCAGAAATCAACATGATCAAGTATTTCAGTTGATGATGTCCTATAAGACCCATTCCACACAACCAGCAGGATGAGGTTAGATTGTATAATAGGCCCACTGTTCCAGTCGGCTTCATCTGGTCAAGTTTGTAAGCCTCTTGGAGAGTTCTTTCCTGGAACTCTCATCTAACATCTTCAAAAGAATTCAATCTTGTCATGCTTTTAAAATTCTTGAGATTTTTGAAGCTGATGCTCATGGCTGGCTCTTACACTATAAAATATAATCTTTAAAGTAGTACTATCAACACTGATTTTAAACTGAAAGCACTGTTAAAGAAGACAGTGTACCTTAGGAAAATATTATACACTTGACCTAAGTTTCTCCACTAGACTGAAAGCTCTTAGGAGGTAGGTGCAATCTAATATCTTTTGAGTAACTTCGGCATTTAACAGCATATAAATTTCCCCACAGATAAATTATTATGTTTTGGAGGGGGAAGGGGGTCAGGTATAGCTAAGAGTGCTTGGAACCATTCTGGACCAAAACCAGCTTCCATTATTTGAATATATTATCTGAATGTGTCTGGTTTTAATTACAGTTCAGATATTTATTTTTTTTGGAAGAACTTCCAGGGTGGTTGAACAAGTTTACATTTTCACCAACAGTGTATTAGGGTTGCCTTTGGCCACATCCTTGCCAGCATCTATTGTAATTTGTTTGCTTGCTAATGGCCATTCTAGCTGAAGAATCGAGAGTCGACAACAAGATAAATAATCTGCAGAAAGTGAATGGCAGAAAAGAACCAATCCTAAGTCACCAGTTCTAAAACACAGTGGTTCTGTGATTTTAATGACACCCAGAAATACTGAAGCTACACGACAAACCCAGATGCTACTGTGCAGCTGCCAGGAGAGCAGCTGGTGGGTCTCGGAGGGCTGCCGGCTGGGGTGGGCCCTAGTCGGAGGAAGGAGGCGGTGGGAGGAAGAGCTCAATGCGAGGGTGGAGGCAGCCTGGCCCTGCTCCCCACAGTCTGTTGAGCTCTGCTTATTAGCCTGGCACAGGGATTGAAAAATGTACGTCTAAAGCTATTTCTGGATTTAAATGTGTGAAGGAAACACGTAGCTTTATTATTTTAGTTTTCTCAAGTTAAAGACAGAGAAAGATGCCCCCAGATTGTTTGCATTCTCTTAAACGGTGCCTATTCTCTGGTGTTGCATCTTTGGAGGCAAAAATCAAGGACAAATAGGTCATCTCCTCTATGTCTTCTAGAAGAATATTGGCAATGAGAAGAATATTCAACACTGGTGATTAAAGCAGATGAGGGAAATAAAATCAAGAAAGATGTTAAATTAAAAAAACTTACGGGAAAACAGTGAATTGCTAATATAATACAAATATGTTATTTGTTCATAGCTAGAAATATAGTAGGTATAAATAGCCTTGAAAATTTTAAACACATGAACAGTTGTAGAAACTCCCTCATCAGAGGTGTCTGGAAATTTTTAAACTTAATCTCCTTTGTGAATGGTTAGTGAGAGGAAATTAGAAATGAAAGATGAAAAAAGAAAAACACATGACCAGTACAGTAAATACATTCCTGAAAGGAATTATTCTGATAAATTTAACATCAATAGTAGTACCATACAGTCAAAGAAAAATCTTAGGAAACACAATATTGTGGCAGAAAATTCTTTAGATAAGGTGCCATGTGCCAGCTGTCCTTTACACATTCCTGTTCTCTGCCCAGCCTTGAGTTGAGCAAATATTACCAGAATCACTAGTTTATACAGATTGATGGGACCTAAGTAATCTGTCAATTTAGACATTTGTTTTACATTGAAGAAGTGGAGGCCCATAATGTTTTATAGGTGAAATTTCTCTCACTCTTGGCCCCTGTTTTTGTTCTCTGAAGAGAGTAAGCATTTCTTGTCTTACAGGTCCTTTTAAAAGGCTCAAATTATATAGCATAACAAATGTAGACATTAATCCATTTTAAATGGATTAAGAAATCTTTCTCAGTATTCCCATGTTTTTTTCCCCAGAAATAAAATAGGAAGTCAAATGCATTTTTTTAAGAGCTAAGGTCTAATTTTCAATAGCTAATCCAATTTTTTCAGGAACTGTTAGCCATGTGATTCCTATTACCATAAAAAAAACTGTCACATTGTGTGATACCATCTGCTTAAGATAGGGCAGATATGCTTGGAAAATACAGAATAATGGAAATTCACAACTACTGTTTGTTAAAGAGGTTATCAGTACTAGAAGAAGCCACTTGAGGCATCAATTAGATGGACCATTTGGGTTCCATGCCTATCTGTGCTCTAGACTATTCCTGTGAAAACTGTGTCCTTTGGGTGTCTGACCTGCAGTTGCACTGTACTGTTAGCACAATGCCTACCACACACAAAGGTGTTGTGACAATTGCTGGATTATATGCTATAAGGCATTGTGAACAATTCAAAAGAAGGGTGCTGCTTAACTATCCCAAATCATTATACACCCACAGCTACAGCTGGTTTAATATGGTAATGTGAAAGGCATTCCTCTGAATTTATTTAAATTTCTCTGTGTGTTTCATCCCATTTGCTCTTCATTCTAGCTTTCAAATTATTACCGGGGTGTTAATCTGGCACCAATTTGATAATTATATGTCACTGCTATGGCCTGATGGTGTTCCTCTCCCCAAAATTCCTATGTTAAAATTTTACCCCACGGTGCAAGGGTATGAAGAAGTGGGGCTGTTAGGAGGTGGTTTGGTCATGAGAGCCTAACTCTCATGAATCAGATGAATGTTCTTGTAAAAGAGACACCTTCCTGCCATGTAAGAACAATGAGAAGACCAACTGAAATCTATTGAGTAGGAAATAAGACCCCACTCAACACTGATTTTTTTTTTTTACTTTGATTATCTTGGACTTAGCCTCCAGAACTGGGAGTAATCAATGTATTTTCTAAGACACCTGATCTATAGTATTTTTGAATTACAATGGCCATCATCATTTTAAAGAGAAATTAATACTTTAGTTTTCTAATGAAAGAACACTTCATTAAAGACAAAACCCCTGTATGTTCATTTATAAGGTGAATGAATTTGTTATTTCCCATCTAAGTCTAGATAGTTGTATCATGGAATCAGATATGTTAAAATGCATGTATAGAGGTCTATTTGCTTTTTGACTTGCTTTAAAGCTAAGAAAGAAAGGGAAAGAGAGAAAGGGGAAGAAGAAAGGAGGGGAATAGAGGAGGAGGGAGGAATATAGGAATGGGAAGAGAGAGAAGAAAAGGAAAAGCACACAGTTGCTCATAAGATAATCAGTACAAATACCTTACAACACTGAATGTGCCTTAAACCTTTATATATGTTTCTGTTAGCTCTCTATTTCTTTTTACTTCTTTCATTTTAAAATAAGCTATAATTCATATATAAGAATCCTTCTTTGAAAGTTTCCAATTCAGTGATCTTAGTGTATTCACGAAGTTGTTCAATAAGCACACAAATTCCATAATATTGTCATCACCCCCAAAAGAACCCGATGTCTGTTAGCAGTCACTCTTCTTTCCCCACTCTGGAGCCCCTGGCAACCACTAATCAACTTTCTGCCTCTATGAAGAATTTACCTACTCTGGACAGTTTTTATAAATTGTATCATAGTATTTGGCTTCTTTCTGCATAATTATTTTAAGGCTCACCCAGTTCATTCCTTTGTTATGTTTCATTTGTTTATTTATTGGCACTGCTGGAGGTTGAACTCAGAGCTGTGGCACTGGCTATGTAAGTATTCTACTAACTAAGCTACACCTTAGCCCTTTTTGCTTTAGCTTGTTTTCCAGAAAATATCCCCTGACCACAAGAGCCAGCCTTAGACTACAATCTTTCCACCTTCATCTCCCAAGTAGCTGAGATTACAAGTATGTGCCACCACTTTGGAACCCCATCTTTATTCCTTTTTAGGGCTAAATACTTATCTGTATTTGGTATATATACCATATTATATTTCTCCATTTGTCAGCTAGAAAACATTTGATTTGCTTCCACATTTTAGTTACCATGAATTGTGCTGTGAACATTTGTGTACAACTTTTTACATAGCATGTTTTCAATTCTGTCTAGCTCTCTAAAACTAACAATTCTAAACAGTATGGTAACTTAATGTTTAACTTTCCAACAGCAGTTTCCAAAGTAAGAGAATCATTTTGTATTCACATCAACAATGAATAAGGATTTTCATTGGTACAACCTTATCAACACTAGTTACTAGTGTTACATATTTACCATCCATCTTTTTTGAAGGCTAATAGCCATTTTAGTGGATTTGCATTTCTATAATAACTAGTGCTGAGTATTTTTATATATACATATGCATATATATAATATACACATACATAAATACACACACACAGCCATACATATAGCCTGTGTAAAGAAATGCCACTTGCTGTGTGTGGGCTTGAACTCAGGGCTTGGGCAATGTCCCTGAGCTTCCCCACTTTCTGCCACTTGAACCACAGCTCCATTTCCCACATTTTTGGTAGCTTATTGGAAAGAAGAATCTCATAGACTTTCCTACCTGGACTAGATTTGAACCACAATCCTCAGATCTCAGCCTCCTGAATAGCTATGATCACAAGTATGAGCTGCCAGCACTTAACTTCTTGCCCATTTTAAATGGTTTACTTCTTTTATTTTAAATGATAAAAGTATAGTAAATTTACATGCAAATTTCTTATCAGATACATAATGTTAAAATATTTGATCACATTTTGTGTTTGTCATTTCATCCCAAAATAAAACACAGTTTTATTGTTGACCATGTCTGAGTTTTGTTGTTGCTAGTGCTTTGGTGCTTGACCTGAGAAATCATTACCCAAGACAAGATCACAAGATTTTTTTATTGTGAAAATACTGTACAGAGGGGTTACAATTACATGGGCAAGATAATGAGTACATTTCTTATCAAACATTATAGCCTCCTCCTTCGTTTCCCCTTCCCATCCCATCCTCCCCCTCCCCCCCAACCCTCCTCCCCCCACCACCAAAGTTGTAAAGTTCGTTTTTGACATAACGACTTGTACATCTCATTGTTGCAATGGGTCCACCTGTATCTCTATTTAAACGATTTGTTTTTTTCCCTTCCCCTCCACAAATTATAACAACGTCAAATACAGTGAAAGCAGGGTTATACCGTGGGGGAGGGACATACAAAGCAACAAAGAAATCATCTTATAAATGTGTTAGAAACAATCACATAAAAGAAAAAAAACATTTGAATGCATATCATAGGGTTCATTTCCCTAATATCAACTTATCTGACCTTTTCTGCTTGACTCAGACATATACTAGTTATTGCAAATAAGGGAAACCATGGGACCTATGTTTCTTTGGGCCTGGCTTACTTCACTTAATAGAATTTTTTCTAAGTCTTTCCATTTCCTAACAAATGGGACAATGTCATTCTTTCTGATGGAGGCATAGAATTCCATTGTGTATATATACCACATTTTCTTGATCCATTCATCTACTGAGGGGCATCTGGGTTGGTTCCATAGTAAATAAGGCTGCAATAAACATAGTCGTGCTGGTAGCTTTAGTGAAGATCACAAGATTTATGCTAATATTTTTTTCTTCTAAGATTTTTATAATTTTAACTTATATATTTAAGATTTTTGTCCATTTTGAGTTTATTAAGTGTCAGAATTCAACCTCTACTTATCTCAGCTTCATTTATTTTAAAGACTAGAACTTCTCCTTATCTATCTTGACTGATACCCTTCTAAAAATCATTTGACCATAAATGTGAGGATTTATTTCTGGATTCTCAATCTATGGCATTGATCTATATATCCATTTGTGTGTTGCAACAACACTATCTGCAGTTTTTCTAGTAAGTTGGAATTGTGACAGATGGACCAATTTCTCTTAATAAAACAAGGTATCAGAGTTTGGTTATGCACTGATACTGCCATTAGCAATATTAAGTCTTCCAGTCTGTGATGTACTTTAATTTTTTCTACATGTACAAATCTTTCAGTTATTTTGTTAAATTTATTACAGTTGTTTGCTTTTTGATGTGATGAATGAAATGTACATTGTTTCTTGTTAATGTGTAGAGGAATATTAATTTTTGCACATTGATGTTGTATCCTGCAACCTTTCAAAATTGACTAGTGCTAATCATTGGTTTTTTTTCACCTGCAAATTAGGAGAGCTTTACTCTATTTTTTTCTCACAAGGCTAGATGTCTTTTATTTCTTTTTATTGCCTAATTAACACATTTGGAGCCTCCAATATGTGTAGAATACAAGTGACAAGAATAGACATCCTTGTTCAATCTTTTAACGTTGTGTATGATGTTAGGTGTTGGGACTTTGTAGACAAACTATTGGTTCTGGAACTTCCCACTAGAAGCAAATCTCTCCCTCCCTCCCCCGCTTCTCTCCCCCTCCTGATTACTTCCTCATTCCCTCCCTCCCCCCAAAAAGGTTGAGTATTGCAGAAGCAACTTTACTCCTCTTGCTTTTTTTCTATCTCTTAAGTATTCTCCTTATCTCTGCCCATATGAAAGCACACAACCAATTATAGTGGGTAAGTATAATAGCTTCTTTCCATTCTATCCTTATGCTTGTAGAATGTACAGTACATTTGTGCATGAATTTTGATAGTACATATGCTATGGATGTTATATAAAATAAGCTGCAGGAAGTTAGTAAAGGTGTCAAATCATGAAAGCCAGCCCAACAAACTTCTAAGACAGAAAACTTTTAAAAGGAAAAGATATTTACAAAATCCAGCTGAAAATTTAGTTCTCAGGTCATCATCTGACATATTAGGACTCTGCATTCTGGAAAAAGCAATTGTTGAGCCATATGTAGTAGCTCAAGCCTGTAATCCTAGCTACTTAGGAGGAAAAGATTAGGAGATTACTGGAAAGACAAATCCATGTGAAAGAGACAGAGACAGACAGACAGACAAACACAGAGCAGGAGAAGAGAATGAAAGAAGGCAGGCAAGAAGAAAGGAAGAAAAAGAGGGAGGGAGGGAGGGGAAAAAAGAGGGTGGGAAAGAAAGAGAACGAGAGAGAAAGGAAGAGAAAGAGAAAGAAAAAGAAAGAATGAAGAAAGAAAGGAAGGAAGAGAAAGAGAGGGTTATACAGACTCCATCTTAACCAATGGCTGACTGTAGTTGTGGTGCATGCTTATCCCAGTGACTGGGCAAAGTACAAATGAAAGTTCAATCCAGACCAGCCCAGACATAAGGGAGACTCTACCTCAAAAAATAACTGACTTAAGTGGTAACGTTCCTGCCTAACTGATGCAAATCCCTAAGTTCAAAATCCCCATATCACAAAACAAGAAAAACTAAAAGAGCCCCCAAACTCTTGACATGGCGATGCTGAATCATTTTACAGATTAAGAGTTGCCAGATACTAGGTGCTACTTTAAAAAAGGTGATACAGGGACTAAGAGTGTGGCTGAGGTAGCAGAGTGCTTGCCTAACAAGTACAAGGTCCTCAGTTCAACCCCAGTAACACCACCACAAAAAAAAAAAAAAGGGCTGATTGTCAAGAAGCTGGCGATGCAGGCAAAAACCAGTTAGTTCCAGCCAGGGAAAACACAGAATGGCAGAACTGATTGAATGATATGCTATTTTCAACTTGCTATTCCATTCCCCTCTGTGGTATTCATTTCCTACCCTAGATTTTTAACCCTTTGCTTTTAGCTTTATGTAGTCTAGGGACCAATGAATACTTAGCTTGGCTGCCCTATGGATCTTTGCCTTAGCTGGCAGATTGAAAACACTAGATGTCTCCTATTAAATGATCCTCACCCTGCATAAACCCCATGTCTGACTTTTCTCCATTTTTATTTATTTATTTTATTGTGTCTCCATTTTTATATGACAATTTCAATCTGAAAAGCAAGCCATAAAAATCCATTTCATGTGATTTCAAAGACAAGCAACAAATGGGTTGTTGTAAGTCTTAACGGCAGGCCCAGGTTTGATCTTTGAATTGAAACTACTCTTGCTATTTATGATAGAAGAGAAATGAGTCTTTCCATTCCACCAGCTCCAACATCTGAGGCAATTATAGGGATAAGAACTTTAAAGAGCAAAGAATCTTTCATCTATCAGAAGAAACTGTAATTCAGTATCAAAGTAAGTTAAAAATTAGATAACTGAATTGTCTACTTTGTCCAAAGATGGCATCATTTATCCTTAGCCTATAAATACTACTTGGTGGGAGGAAAAGAAAAGCTGGGAGAAGCCTGGCCTTGGGGTTGTAATGCTTAGAAACCCACAATACTATCTGTACTTAGTCATTGCTTAGTGTGTGTGTGTGTGTGTGTGTGTGTGTGTGTGTGTGTGTGTGTGTGTGTGTGTGTGTGTGTGTGGTGGGGAGAGTGCCATTGATAGTTTTGATCAGCTATTAATATATCTCACTGTTAGAGATGTACTGTGGTGCTCCATGTTAGTCTGGAGGGTCCACACACTGCTGGAAATTGATAAAAACTAAGGAACTACTTAGAAGACCTGGCAAAAAGGATGAAATTATATAAACAAAGGCTGATGAGACTTGATTTGCTACAATTGAGACCTATGCTAGTCAATCAGAATGCAAGGTGATCGTCTAACGTTTGATGAGGTGTCATGCTGACAAGTTATAAGTAAAGCCTAGAATCTGCCCTGATCTTGGGCCTCTGAGCTAACTACACTATGAGACAGCATACATCTTGTTAGAGGGCTCTCCTGTGGGTCCCCCTATGAATACTACCTAAGAAAGGGATCTTCCATTTGGCTATTGGATAATATCATTCAGGTTTCAATTTTCAACCAGTTTTAAGTATGGCAGTTTAAAGAGCTAATACCATAATGAAAGCCTGAAAAGTGGAAACTATTATGGAAATGGTCATGAATCTCTAAAAGCCATTTCCAAGACTGTTATAAAAAATGTAGGCTAAATACTTGATGGCAATAGTCATGGTGACAAGGATAAAGAAGATGATAGTGTAACCACAGAAATAACCTCAATTCCCACAAAGTTACCTTAAGAAAAACGAGTCCCTACCCTAATGGAAATGTCAAAGCATTTTTTAAGTTAGTAAGTTCTTTTCAAGGGCATTTGAATTTGTGGATTTATTCTAAGTAAATTTCCCCAGAGAAATGTCTGAGTATGTAAGAATATAAATAGTGTTAGAGCAAGAAATGGAAATGGCACTCGGGTATTAAATAGTATTCAACTGGAATTCCATGCAGATGAAATGTCCTTTAGTCCAGAGAATATTCCTAATTTCTCTGGTGAGATAATTTAATTTGGGGCAGGGATGGAAATGGGATATGAAAAGATGGAGACAGAAGGGAAATCTGGGTATCATCAAAACCATGAGACTACACAGAGGAAAAAAAGATGATAAAAATCAACCCTTAAATTCTTCTATCTGGATTGTCCTATAACATTTCCAAATAGAAAATACTTTCTCAGGAACAGTTCCCAGGTAAAAAAAAAAAAAAAGAAAAAGATTACTCAATCTCTCCACGGTGCCTGACTTCAGATAATGCCTTGAAAGACACTTGGGTAGTAGACTATAATTAGAACTGTATTATAATGAGTTAAATATAGAGATATTTATAAAGGATACAGGATGACCCATTGTAACAATGAGATGTACAAGACATTAGGTTGAAAACGAACTTTACAACTTTGCAGGGGATTGGGGAGCGAGTAGTCAGGGAGGTAGAGAGGAAAGGAATGGTAGGGGAAAAACAAAGGAAGGGGTAACAATGCTCAATAGAAAATGGACTCATTACCTTGCTCATGTAACTGTAACCCCTCTGTACAGTAGCTTTACAATATGGAATATATATTTAAAAAATAAATAAAAATAGAATTGTTACTGGAAAAAATATATATATTTATAAATGTAATGATTTAAATACCTGCAAGGAAAATTAAAATTTCCACTATTTTAATTCCAGATTTTTAGGAAATATCTTTAGGAATAAGTATTATGGAATAACATTACAGTATACCATTACAATTATTAGAAACTTAAGGAAAAAAATCTAGTCAGGCTTTAAGAGTAGACACTCAGCACTGCCTCTTTCTCCTTCTGTTTCTTTGTATGCAGTTTCAAAACTCTTGGAATTTCTAAGCAATAAATTCCTTACTGCTTATTCACAAGAGACTGATAGATAGGGGCTCCGGGATAGCTGTGGATGGGCACTACTTGCCAGAGAAATAAATCATGGGATTAGAGTTTGAACCTTCATCTCATCCTTCGACCTGGCAGAGGATATTGTGGCTGATGGTTGAGTTAATCACTAATAGCCAATCATTTAATCTATCATGTTTACATAATGAAATCTCCATGAAAATCCAAAACGGGTTTAGAGAGTTTCTGGGTTTCTGAATACATTAACAATGCTTAA
This sequence comes from Dipodomys ordii, assembly GCF_000151885.1. NCBI lineage: Eukaryota > Metazoa > Chordata > Mammalia > Rodentia > Heteromyidae > Dipodomys > Dipodomys ordii. The sequence continues at coordinate 36,862,185 of NW_012267221.1, read as the reverse complement.
ACAACAATAAGTCAACCCTATTTAAGAATACTTATAGATGTAAGTAAACATATCTTCAGACAGGACAAATTAATGGCTAATAATCACATGAAAAGAAACTCAGCATTGTTAGTTATTACAGAAAGCACAAATTTAAATTATGGTATACCATTTTGCTTCTACTAGAATCCAATTAGCCATCAAAAAGATAGATATTAACAGTGTTGATAAAACTATGGGCAAATTTTAACTCTTTTTCCATTGCTGATTAGAATCTGAAGTGTCATAGCCATTGTTGGAAAACAAAAAACTTCAAATAGAAACAAAAATTAGAATAGAAATATTGTAGGCTCCAGCAATTTTACAACTAAGTGTGTTACTCAAAGGATTTAAAACAGGGATTCAAACAGAGATGTGTGTATCAACTTCATGGCAGAATGATTCATCATAGTCAAAAGATGGGAGCAGCCCAAATACCCACTAATAGATGAATGCATACACAAAATGGAGTATATGCATACAGCGAATTAGTCTGTTTCAAAATGGAAGCATATTCTGACACATGTTACACGTTGAGGACATTAGGCTCAAGTCAGTCACTAAAGTACACATGAGCTATAATTTTACTTATATGAGGTACCTAGAGAAATCTGATTCACAGAGAAAGAGGAATGTGGCACTCGTGAGGGGTGGAGGAGAAAGAAATGAGGAGTTAGTGTTCAGTGTTCACAGACCTTCAGTTTGGGGTGATGAAAAATTCTAGACATGGATGTTGGTGGCAGTCGCGCACAATGTGAGTATTCTTAATGTCATTGAATTGCACAGTTAAAAATGTTTAAGATTATAAAGTTTTCCATCTGCATATTTTAACATGTAATATATATATTACAAAAATAAAATATTAATTAATTTAAAAATGTAAGGGTAAGATCAGAAATGCTTTGTCTATGATTATACTGTCTTCACAGCTAAATTTGGGATAGTGTGATTTTAAGGGTTAAAGGATGGCGGTTGTCAACCTTGGCTAAATATTAGGATCACCTTGGAAGAATCATTTTTTATTTGAAATCACATAGTAATTCATACTGTCTAGGCTACTTGGTATTTTAAAATCTCCATGGACATACTAATAAGCAAACATGTTTGAGATTTATGGGTCCATATGAATGTAGTCCATAGCTTCTCTACCCATTTGGAATTTTCCCAAATGGCTCATCATTTACACTTTCCTGTAGGACTGTCCCTCTGTTTATATTTGCTCTCACATTGCCAAACTCTACTATTGGGGACCCTTTGTCCTGTCATGGCTACACCTGTCATGGCTACACCAGGTGCATCTGCTCAGAACCCTGGAAGGACTGATTTCACATGGTAACCTGTACTGTGGACCTGCACACTTCCCTGCATTCACAGTAGGAAGAAAGTCGCAGAAGGAAGTCAGCACCTAGAAAGAAGCCAATGCCAAGATAGTGTTCTTTAATAAGATATCATGCATGCCCAATCAAATAGCAATTTTAAGTAGATGCAGTAAAAAGAAATAGCATGTTAGTATAAAAATTAAGCTGTTTAGCGCATGTGGTGTGTGTGTGTGTGTGTGTGTGTGTGTGTGTGTGTGTGTGTGTGTGTGTGTGTGTGTGTGTGTGTGTGTGTGTGTGTGGTCCTGGGGTTTGAACTCAGAGCCTGGGCACTGTCACTGAGCTTTTTATGCTCAAGGTTAGTGCTCTACCACTCTTGCCACAGCTCCACTTCCAGCATTTTGTTGATTAATTGTCCTGCCTGGGCTGGCTTTGAAGCACAATCCTCAGATCTCAGCCTTCCAGCTGTCAACATTTTTACGGGCCGTTATTATGTGCCAGAGATTGTACTAATGCTTTACTTGAAATTTCTTATTGAATCCCCAAAGCAACCCCAGGAGAAAGTACTATCATCTCCACATTAGAAATGAGAAAATAATCACAAACAGGTAAAGAACTTGTTCAAGATCACAGCTACTTTGCAGCAGCACTGGAACATTCATTTGAGTTCCAGAGTCTTCCTGGTTTGAAGACGAGCATAGAGCAAATAAGACATTACTGGGAATTTAAAGTGTTGCTTCTGGCGGAAAAAGAACAAGAGGTCACAGACAGAAAAGGAAAACTGAAACCTTTCTTACTCTGCTCAGGCCTAAGCTTAACTGTGAGTTGGTATTACATTTACAAAACCAAGATTGGGAGGTGGTATACATGAAGGTCTTGTTTCTCAGCTATACTTACCTATATTTAACCCACCAATATTGGCTGAAGCTCTGTGGTACGCAAGAACAGTACAAGATGTCTGAGTTCCAAGTACAGATGACATGAGATCTTTTCCCATAAGGAGTTCTCACTTTGGTGAGGACGAATGATACTACCAATGAACATTCCAAGTACAATGGTATGTGTTCTTATAAACAAGGTATGTGTTAAAAAGCTGTGGAATACAAAGAAACTTATGTTCTCTGGAGAAATCAGGAAGCATTTTATAAGCAGATATGAATTTGTCTTTGGTGTATGAATAGACGGCCACATGGGAAAAGTAAGTGAAAAGCTGAATGTTTGCAAAAGCATAGGCTAATATTTGGGAACCAGCCAGTGAGCCAGGGTCACGGCAGATGTCTTAATTTGTTTTGTGCTGCTATAACAGAGTGGGTAATTTATGAAAAACAGATATTTCTTATCATTCTGGAGGTTGAGTACTTACAGTTCAAATCCAGGGTTGATGGGCTTGCATCTGATAGGACCTTATTGTTACACTGTCCTCTGGGGGAAGGTGGAAGGGCAAGAGAGCATGAGGAGGAGGCAGAAGGAATGCGTCCTTTTATTTGAAGCCCACTCCCAAGATAATGGCACCAACCCATACCAAGAGCAAAGTCCCCAGGTCCACTCACTTCTTAAAGGTCTCATTTCTCACCGCTGTTGTATTGGGGATTAAGTTCCAATACATGAATGGCAGGGATAAATTTAAGCCATCACCTTAGTGAATAATAGGGTGGGTAAGGGCCAAATTGTGAAAGGTCTTCTATACCCTGAAGGAAATATGCACTAGGAGATCTGATTTTATTTTATGTATTCATAAGCCAGAGACTGACATAATTAAATATGTGTTTAAGAAAAAAAATTGTTTTGAAAGAAACATGGAGAATGGATTGAAAGAAGAGTTAGGACACCCACAAAATGAATAATGAGAATCCAGAGTTAGATTATATGTGTGTATAACAAATATACATATATATACATACATGTATACATATATATGTATATATGGTAGCACTACTGTTGCCAGGCAACATTAAAGCATGTTTATGAAGGGGAGTGGTATATTGGACATGGACTTCGGAGCAGAAGAAACTCAAACTTCCTGACTCTGCCAGTTAGTACTATGATCTCAAGGGTGTGACCTAACCCCCTGTGAATCTCACATATTAAATTGAGATAATATTAATCAGTCATAATGATGTGTTCAGATTATCAACACTGTGTGCAAAATCTTAACAATACCAGGTTGAGTTGGCACATTGTCTTTTTAAAATTTACTTTAAAGGAATTTTTTCAGCTAGGGTATCACACTTCTGCCTGGGCCTGCCTCAGACTTTGATCCTCCTACTTCTGCCTCTTAGTAGCAAGGATTACAGCTAAACACCATCATGGCCAGCATACTGTAGTCTTTGATGTTCAACTACATAGATGGGAATGGTTGAGGTAAAGTTGAGGAAGGCCAGTGACCTGTGTGCAAAATAGAGAAAGAGGCAAGGGAAGAGACTGTTTGGCTAAAGTATCTGAGTTAAGGCAAGGTGGAACTAGTCCTAGAAAAATAGATCTTTATGTTCTAGAAGTAGGTGTTTGTACTAGGAAAAAAAACACTCACCTTTTCCACACTTTTTCTAAGGAGCATTTTTCTCTGAGAGTTTACAGAACAATCCTGGAAGCCTCCACCTTCCAGACTTCAGCACCTACTGCAATTCAATGCACAGTGATGCACTTCATGAAAGATCTCAAACCCATGAGGGAATGAAAATGTAGTCCTACAGGACTTCCAGTGTGGGAAAAAGTGGAGGTGGCAATGGGGTGATGCAGAAGGTAAGGGTCTGGGAGGCAGATGAGCTTGCCACAAGCAAGCATCTTTATTAATTTCCCCAATGACTGGGTTTGACCCATTTGCAGCTCTTAAATAATCACTGTAACAAGTCTAGCTGAGTTATCCAAAAATCCCCAAATGCCAATTCCTTTCCATTTTAAATAGCAAGCATTATCTGAGAGGGAGGGTTCTTTAGAACAATGACTAAGCCAAAAAAAATTTTTTTCCAGCACGGTTTTTGTGCGGGAAAAAGTTCATTGCTTCCATCCTCACTTCCCACACCCCGTGTTCCACACTCCTGGGTATAAAAATATTTGTATTTAAATAATTTTAAATGTCATGGGTTTATAATTAAAAGCAATTTTGTGCTCAAAACAGAAATTTCTGACTGTAAGTCAAGGCCAGGGGAGATGGGGGGAACAATACCTGAATTTTCCACGAAGGAAAATTTCATAAGATTCAAACGTAGTTTAAATCAAACTAAAGGATGTAGAGGCACAGTAGCTATAGGTGGTCTCTAGTGATCAGCTGTGTCTTTAGGGGGTTAGATAGGACATTTCAGCAAGAGCCTGTATTTCTCCAGATAGTCTTTCCTTTCTTCCTTTCCTCTTAATTATCCAGGAACTGTTTAAACACAAAATATGTTTGTTTTTTTATAAAACTATATTCCCCTATTTTTTTTAACCTCTGGTTGATGAAATCCTTCTAATGAACAGTTCTAGATTTTGTATGCTCACATTCCTTCTCTCACAATGAGAGAAATGTGTTCCCTTAGCCACAGAACTTTGTTCAGGCATGGACACCTCTGGAAGACAGGTCAGTCTAATCCTTGACAAAAGAATAAGAATAGAAAGGTGAGGTAGAGGACATTCCTGGTGATGTTAGAGTATTCCTTAGATTCTGCTCTTGCCTATCATAATTAGGTAATTTTGTGTTTCACCTTATAGACTGTAGCATCCATTTATTTGGTCAAACACCGGTCTAGATGTTGCTGTGAAGTCCTTTTACTTTGTAATGTGTTTGCTTTCATTTTAGATACAATTAACATTTATTATGTTAGTAGACTTTGGGTTAAACAGATTGCTCCTCACAATGTAAGTAGGCCTCATCCAATCCATGCAACAATTGAGATCTCCTAAAGACAAATTATTTTCCAGACTGTAATACAGTAACTGACTTTCCAGCCTGCTGTCCTGCAGAATTTGGACTCAAGACTGTAATATCACCTCTTACGTAATGGCCAGCCTGCCCTAAAGTTGCCCTACACATATGAACAAATTCCTTAAAATAAATCTCTCATCTTGTCTCCACAGTCTCTACCTTTCTCCCACTGATCCTTTACTCTGGAGAACTCTGATTATATCTTATTGTTTTCAACCTTGAACTAGTGACGTTTTGTATGTTTGTTTAGCCAGTTTAAATTGTGTTTCCATCTGAAATTAAGAATCTTAATATATATAAATAAATGTATATATATAAATGTATGGAATCCCTGATAGGTTAACAAATGACATATAAATGATTACATAAACATTTGATTTTAAAAGACATGCATCTGATTTTAAATACTAAAATAAAAATCTGTTTAAAATTGGTCCAAGTCCTGGCTGCAATTAGTGGTTAAAATAAACTGTAAAAGTTGGGACCTTGACTATTCCTAAAAACAATGTTAACCATTTGTAGTGTTTTCCTCTCATTTGTGAGTAAAATAGAAGTCAGGGCAAGATGTTAGTCTAAAATAAGAGTGTTACTTAAGCTTTAAATTAGGTATATTAATTTCTCCTCATGCTTAAAATATGAGGCTTGGTCATTAAATAGTTACACTACTAACTGGTAGAAAAGTCGGTTCTTTAATTTGACAATCACAATGAAATATAAAATATATTTCTAAAATGTAATTTCAATCATGCATCAAAGTGGTTTGCAAAGTTTAGGAGAAGAAAACAAAATATCTCCTGAAGCAAGTCCAAGTGGAAGGCCAATAGTGCCATGGTTAGGAAACAATGAATAGCTCACGAGCACTCCTGAAGGCAAAGGCTTGACTCCATTAAGGCATGCTCTAGAAAAGCAGTTTTAAATTAAAGCTTTAAATAATATGTGTACTATTGGCTTGCCTTGGAATAAGATCAGTTTCCTAAAAACACTTGCAAGCATATTTGAGTAATTCCTATAAAAAGAATAATTTGTGAATAAATATCTGACTTCTAGCAAAAGCTTCATTTCCTATGTCTCCCCTACCCCCGCCCCGACTCTCTCTCTGGTTATCTAACCTCTCTTAAAAAGTCTTCATATCACCCTAAAGCAGTGATATTTTCACCTGGGGGTGATTTTGTCCCTGGGATGAATTTGGCAATGACTAGAATCAATTTTAGTTGACACAGGGAGGAGAGGGACAGGAAGGGGAAAGGTGCTATTGGCATCTGGTGGATAGAAGTCAGGGATGCTGCTGAACAGCATGCTACAATGCATGAGACAGCCCCACAATCAAGGGCTGAGAAGGTGGCTCAGTGGTAGTGTGTTTGCCTTGCATGCTTGAAGCCCTGGGTTCAATTCCTCAACACCACATAAGCAGAAAAAGCTGTGGCTCAAGTGGTAGAGTTGCTAGCCTTGAGCTGAAGAGCGGAGGGACAGTGTCCAGGCCCAGAGTTCAGGCCCCACGACTGCCAAAAAAAAATTATCTTAATTGTTTAGAGACTGAGAAATGCTGGCTTCGAGTAGGGCAGGGGCATATAAATCACAAGTAAATATTTTCATACTTGAATTCTAACAGTCCTTTGAAACCCACAAAAGCTAGTAGCCTTATATATCAGCACTTCCAGGGACACTCAGGTTTCAAATTCGATGTGTGAGGAAAGCTCAGAGAAATCTGATTTTATATTATGCCTCAACTCGGCTTCTCAAGTGAAAGTTCTAAAATAAATAGAACAATTGGAAAAGCCTTATGGTAAATAATTAGGAAGATTGTTTATTTTATTCCAAGGTTTTTCAAAGTGTGGTTCTACCTCGGATGAATGTTCCTGGAGACAATATTGATACCTCTGTGAATATTCATCTTGGTCCTGAACCTGTTACTCTTATATGTTAACAATTATTGCTGCATAGACATTTTTTACCCCATCCTACTCTGTTCAATATTGTTTGGCTTATGGACTGTTTCCTTTTCCCTATCTTTCTTGCCCCGCCCTCCTACCTCTCTTTCCTCTTCCTGCTCACTCTCCAAGCCCTCATTCTGGACAGCCCATAATATTTAGGGAATAAATTTTCAAAAAAGTAGTTTTGTGGCCAGTAATGGAGTCTGATAATTACTAAGCTTCAGGTGACATGAACATGATTTGAATCATACCAACTGTCGGTTTTAGCAAGTATCTTGAAAAACCTATCACACCTCTGTTTTCCACCAATGCCCCCATCCCACCTATAAGAACTCTGTACTCACTGTACTCAAAGTCCCAGCCTGATCAATCTGCAACCTGTCTGTTACTTCCAGGTTGAACAGCGCCTACCCCTATGCTTTAATCCCACTTCAGGAGGGTTTGGCTCCTCTCAAGAGGCTTTAGAGACTTTCAAAGTACAACTGTCAGGTACTAGAAAAGTCAGTCATATTAGTAGATAGCAAGCAAGAAATTTACAGCAGAAAACACCAATTGGCAACATTACTTACCAATATCTTTCACACATGGCAAAAGAAAAAAATAATAAATATCTATATAATTAACGTACAAAATGACATGGTTAATATGGTTTGGAACAGTAAGAATCACAGAATGTTAAACTATTTAAGTGGGATACGTGATTAATTCTTGCTGGGGTTCTTTCTCCTTATTTTTCCCCCTTTATTGTGAGGAGGAAGAAATGAAGATACAGGGATGGGACCTCCTGGCCAAACTCACCCAGGGAATTAATCAGAGTCAGAAGTGGAACCACAAAATGAATCTTCCTCCACATCATAAAAGGTCAAAACACAAAGATTGTGTTATTCATATGCAGACTTTTCCAATTGTTTCCCAGTAGTTCATCTATTAGCCCAAAATTCTCAGTTTCTTGAACAAACTACTTTGCAAATTAGAAAACTTTATAAAATGCAAGTAATGCCTTTTTTTTTTAAAAAAAGTTGTAAACAGCCACAACGTTTTTTATGCATTGTAACAATGTCAACTATGTATATTCATGGGTGTATTGGGATCTATAAATATCGTTTTTGTACTCATATATATTTGCATGCTGGATTTCCAAATCTAACTGTTTTCCCTCATCTTCCAGAAAGATAGCAGCACCTCTGTTATTTTGGTAGCATATCCATAACCACACAGGTCTATTATAGGAGTTAAAACTGTTTATAGGCTTAGCTTGAAGGGGAAAATGCATGAGTTGATTGTTTCTTTTCAGTTATGTTCATAATCTTTTGCTAGAAAAGATGAAAAGAGAATCAGTCAGTGTTCTTCTGTGAAAAGGAAGGAGATCTAAATAAAAATAAGTTGCATCTCAGGTTTGACAAGATTTTCTAGAACATTATTCCTCCTCTCCCCACCCCCGTGCTACAGAGGGTCCCTGGCATAGGCCATAGTTACAGCTGCTGATAGATAAGTCTATGTGGGCCTTATTCTGTACTTTCCATAATCACCACCTAAAATATGCAGATGAAGCACATAATTTATTTTCATGTTCATCTCCATACTTTAAAATAAGCATTATTTCTTGGCAAGTATACTTGGCAAGTTTTCTACTTTAACTGCATACATGATATGATATAAATTTTCAAAATTTGTGTATGTGAGCAAAAACCTATATGAGTATTACCAAGATTTTAATGATTTTATTTCAGTAATGAGGCTTTTCTTTATACTTATATTTTCACAAAGTATATTTATTTGTTTAATGTTTAAAATGTATTTATTAGCACAGAGTTTATGCAAAGTTTTCCCAGTTAGGCATAGTAGTGCATGTCTGTAATCCAGAATTTGAGAGGTTGAAGGAGGAGGATCCCAAGTTTGAGGCCAGCCTGGCCTGCAAATTTTAAAGACTCTGTCTCAATTTAAAAAATTCTCACATGCAACTATTTGTCTCTCTGATTCACTAGAATTTTCACAGCTACATTCAATTAAAATTTATTGAACCTCTGCTCTATGCAAGGCTCTGTGCTAATAGCTCTCATATAAATTGTTTTACTACTTCACAAAGATCAAGCTTTTCAGCTAATAGATATTCATGGAATACCAGTTGGATGCTCTGGATGTACTGTAGAATAGATAATGTCTGTGTCACTAGGAGTTTATATCCTACAAACATGTAAAACAAAAAATAATATGACCATGATGTGTGTTGTGAAGGGTCTTTGTGGGTACTGTCACACATAGTGACTAGAAGCATGTGGCTGCCTCATCTGGGAAATCTATGGGAGTCTTCATTGAAGAGATCAAATTTGGCAGGTAGCTTTGTGATGACAGGACTTTGAATAAAAGAAACATCAAGAAAGAAACCAAGATAAGAACTGGCAGATTATAGTAAAGGAACAAAAGCAAACAAAACAAAACAGTGGAACAAAAGCAGAAGCCGAAAGAGAAGTCTTCAGACTGTGGAAACAAGTTTAGACTGATTTTGGTTGCTATGAGAAGTCATGGATAAGTCATTAGGAAAGAAGTAACATTGTCTAGTGTGCATTTCATGTTAACTGTTGTGTATCTGTGGCCTGACATAAATACCTTATGGGAGGAAATATTTGGTTTATCATTTCAGAAAGTTCCGTCTGTCATCCTTGGCTTCATTGATTCTGGACCAGTGATGAGGCAGAACGTCATGGTGATGGGGGTAGGTGGAGAAGAAGGATGTTCACCTCATGGAGGACAGGAAGTAGAGACAGGAAGGGACTAGGGACTGAGTATAATCTTCAGTGTCATTCCCCAGTAACTTCCTTCCTTAAATTAGGCCCTACCCACTAAAGTTTCCAAAACAACCCTAAATAATGGCACCGTATGAGGACCAAGTGTTCAACATATGATTCTGTAGAGGACATTTCATATTTAATCTATAACATATTTGATAAAGGTTCCATGGACATCTGAGCTAACTTTAGAATATATAGATCACAAATGTCAGCAGTAATACCAGTCAGAATGCAGTTGAAGATGCAGCTAGAACAGAGAGAAACACTCTAAACCTTAAATTAGGAAAATGGCTCTCAAATGGAAACAAAAAATTAGGTAAAGGGGGAGTCTATTTTTCCATTATGTAGCTAGTATTCCTTTTCAACTTTTTTCGTATAGAGTACAGCTAAGATCTCTCAGTATCTATTCTCCCCTTATTTTTCTTTATAACAGTGCTTCTTGAGCTCTATCTAGGTCATTGGGTTATAAACAACATTTCCCATCTCTTCTTAGTACTAGAACAATTAGGAAATGAACAGAAGTGATATGTGCAGGTTATCTAGGTTATCTCCTTAGGAACACAGACACGAGAGAGAAAACTTTACTCTTCCAGTGAGCCGGAACCCAGTTTTGACCAAAATGCCAACCTAGAGCATAGTAGAATATCACAAGTGGGGCACCTGCTTCCCTAAGTGACCTCATGGGATAGAACCCTCTGGATGGCTCCCACTTCTCACCTTCCACTTATATAACACCAAGGAAAAATTAACTTCTGTCTTCTTAGAGTCACAATGTATGCTGGGGTATTTTGATTAGTACCACTTATTTTCTATTCTGTGAGAAAACCTCTATAAGCATTTAAGTCAAAAATCTAGGCCAAGACCAATGTCTTTGTGGCTTCTCAGCATTTCTTAAATAAAGTCTCTTCAGTGCCTTCTTGTTTGAGATGAAAAGAATTTAGAGCCAACTGAAAGAAAAGCTAGTTAGAGACTAACTTAGCCAGAAGCCCGGAGGCCATCTTCAAGCTTGGGGAAAGTTCTAACCTCAGGCAAAATTCACAGTGCATAATAAAGGAATGTTCTAATAAAGAATTCTAAGTTGCTTCAATGTGTGATAAACTGATTTTTTTCTTTAAAAAAAAAGACACAGATAAAAGATTTGATTTCTTGGCCAGTAACTTTTGAGCAACTTTATGTTTTAGATTAATTACTCATCAGTCAAACATCTACATAGTAGGCTTTATGGCTCCATCTATATTGAATGCCACATAAAGTGGCTATAGCCCACTAGGCTCATTTGATAACAGTAAGTGGAATTTGAACACTTTTCTAAGGAATTAAAAAGGTGTTTCAAGGTTCTAAAGAGGTACTACATGCATGATTAAATTAATAATTTAGTTATGCTAAATAGTATAATAAAAAATAGTCTTCAGATGGGGTAAAACACTATCCTGCTTGTAAGTTTTTGTGAGGATTATAAAAAAGAATAAGAGCTGGGCACTGGTGGTTCACACCAAGCTACTCAGAAGGCTAAAATCTGAGGATAGTGATTTAAAGCCCAACCCACTCTGTGTGTGGTGTGTGTGTGTGTGTGAGAGAGAGAGAGAGAGAGAAAGAGAGAGAGAGAGAGAGTATTCAACTAGTCAATTAAAAAAATCAAAACAAAACAGAAGTGAAGGTGTGGCTCAAGTGGAGCGCCAGCCTGGAGGGAAAATACTGAAAGCGTGAGGCCCTGAGTTCAAGCTCCAGTACTGGCACAAAAGAAGAACAGAGGCAGGAGCTGGAGAAAAAGAAAAAAGTGAGGCTAGTTCTCAAGTGGTAGAGCACTTGCCTAGCATCGGCCAGGGCCCCTGAGCTAAATCCCCGAGTAGCAAAGTGAGAGGAGGAAGAAAGGAGAATCTCCCTTAAATCCCTGAAAGAATGAACGAAGTATCATCCTCTGAAAACAGATACATCAATTTTCTACATACCTTTGTTAAAGTAGAGAGGTAGGGCTAGGAATGTGGCTTAGTGGTAGAGTGCATGCCTAGCATGTATGAAGCCCTGGGTTTGATTTCTCAGTACCACATAAACAGAACAGGCCAGAAGTGGCGCTGTGGCTCAAGTGGTACAGTGCTAGCCTTGAGCAAAGGAAGCTCAGGGACAGTGCCCAGGCCCTGAGTTCCAGGCCCAGGACTGACAAAAAGAAAAAAAGTAGTAGTCCTACATGGATAGGACAGGAAATTTGTCTCCTACTCTCTGAGACCCCAAATCTAATAAGCTTCTTAGGCTCCAGAAGAACAACACCCTTCTATGAGGGTCTCCACAGCCAGATGAGTTGTTCACATGCTCTGACGCATGCAGGTAGAGCTAAGGACAGCCAAGAAAAGTTGTTACCAATTGATTTCCTTCCCCTACTACAGAATAAAAGACCAAATATCGATAATTTGGCATTAGGGGCCCGGGGGAGATGTATTCAGACTTTCCCCAAGTTGCCTATCTCACATATCTTTAGAGATATAATGTCACTTTCAGTGAAAGTCTCCTTTTTACAGTAAAAGTCTCTTTCCCTATGCTTTCCTTTGTCTGCTCTTCTTCCTTTCTTATCACAGGGACAGTGTTCTAATTTTAGACACTATTTTTGGGCTCTCTTCAGTCACCAGGCTCAAAGCCTTGTGAGTTTCAATGAGTAGCAGCTATGGCACATGCATAAAGACAAATGAAGTACTATATGTCAAATGCTGCACAACCTCATTTGGGAGGCTGAGAAAGGAGGATCACAACTTTGAGGCCAACCTGGTCTACATAGTGAAATATCGTATCCACACACACACACACACACACACACACACACACACACACAATATCCCCAAACCTGAATGACAGAATTATTGCATAATGAATACACAGGTCTTTTGTGGGCATGCTTTATAATACTAAGGGAGAAAAGAGTTCTCTTTTGCCTAGGTTTGAGTGCATGATTCTGGAGACTTTCTCTGTCTCTCTGACTCTCTCTGTCTGTCTCTCTCTCTCTCATATATATACACACAAAGACTCACAAGCACACTGCAAGCTGACATTATACCTATAGTACCGGGAATCTCCTGACCTGTAATTTTACCACATGGAGGCTGAATCACCATAGTAAATTTAAGAGGAACTTTCACAGCAAATTCTTTAAAAATATTCATAGCGATCAGCAACAAAACTAGATTCAATTAGGCTACCTAAGATCTTTGAGCTGTGTACAATGTTTACTATAATTAGATTCTTTGTCGTACCCATTGTGTCACCACCAATTGTGTCATTAAAAGGCACACTCTCCCATAGGTAATCAGAACCTGGTCCTTATAAGTATAATGGTAACTGGCAAAGGAAACACAAAAGTTCTTCCCCTGAATGGTAGGTAATACAATAGAAACAAATAGTACCAGAATCCTTCTCATTTCCATTCTTTTTTTTGTCACAATGTTTTTAGTATAATCTTGTTGAGTCCATAAGAGCATGTAACAAGAGTTATTGCTATTGATTTGGCCAACAATGAGCAGAAAGGTGCAAGAAAAGCAAGTATCATTCTGTAAGGCTCTTTGCTATGATTGTTGTTTTATAATCAGACTATTTTTCAGATAGGGATAGTGGCAAAGTAGTATGAAAAATGTGGTTATTTTATGGGTTCTAGTACTAGAGATAAAAACATATGAAGAAACAGAGACAATGGTTTATTCCTCGCAGCAACAGTACGTGAACCAAACAGACTGGCCTGCAGTTGCCATTAAGAGAAAAATAAAAGCCTCACACCCAGAAATGGATTGGCAAGAGTCCTGAATTTCAAAATAGGTCTATAGAACTTCCTTACCCTGGAGAAACCTGAGGGGAAATGATCCTGTTCTGCAGAGTTGAATTGAGGAATAAAATTGTCTTACTACAGACTGTGAATCAGGAGGAGGCGAAGGAGGTAGAACTGGAGTATACTGAGGAAGCCATTCCACTATTTCACAATTCTAGAAGCCCACAGATGGCTGGGAATATGGAAGGTTCATGAAAAGCCTTGAGTTCCCCATCCCCAAAGAAAGAGGTACCCTTCTTATGTGTGAAGCCTGGCTGTTCCTGAAGACAAGCCCATTATGTTCCTGAATGAACCATTTTTATCTGACTAGTGAAGCTTCTTTAGTCCTTCCCCACTTGTTTAGTCATTGAATCCAATTGACTCACCCTCAAGTAGAAAAAGCTTGACCAAGTCACAATGCTTCAGTGGGTCATTTAGTTTTGACATGAGTATAATAGTGAGATAATAGCTACTTTTTCAAAAGGGGTGTTCCTGGTAGCTACATCAGTGAAATGATGCATTTAAAACCCCAAGGGAAAATCTCTGGGTGAAGGGTAGTTCCCTTTGCCAGAGGCCACAATAATTTTTTACAAAGCATCATTATCATCAGTCTCAGAGACTTGTAGCTCAAAAATGTCCTTACAGTTATAGAACACCAAAGTAGAGAGTAGGCTATAACTTGCAGGTCATCTCTCAGACTGTTGATTGAGTCCCACTCAACCACAGAAAAAAGTCAAATAGAACTCTCAGGTGAGGCACATGCCATTTCTAATATTCAGAGTCCAATGTGGGACTCTTTTCTTGGAGGTAAGAGTTAAAGCACAGGAGGTTTTCTTTGAATGCCAAAGAAACTGGGTATTCTGAATTCATCCCTATAGGTCCAAGAAATTTTCCTTGGCCAGCAGTGCCCTGAATTTTGTTAAGGTTTATTAGCCACCTCCAAAGGTATGGTACTACTGCAATTGGGGTGATTAAGCTGAGGCTTCTGATTTGCCAATCAACTGGATATCATCTATATAATTTTTTGACAGCCAGAAGTAGAGGCACTTCCTAAATCCTGATGTGCACGCTGGAAACTAAATTTAATTGTCACTCCTATGGCACAAGTTGTTTGAGGCATTGTGATTGAAACCAAATCCATTTCACAAACTGATAGCAAAGCACCAGCACTTGAAGATCAAGATTCATATGCTGGGTATGTTGGACATCTCTATACTCCCAGCACTTAGGCTGAGGCAGGAGGATTCTAAGTTGGAGGTCAGATTGGGCAACATAGTAAGACCTTGTCTACTACACACACAAAAAAATAAACTCACTTATAGCAAAGCTTCCAATATGTATGTTTTAGTGCTCCTCTAAGAAGTGTCTAAACTCCTTAGAAATCACTAATGTGTATGAGTCCCTGCATATGCAGTTGCTCTCAACTAAAAGAATACCTCTAGCCAGACAGGTAACTACAGTATCAAATCTTTATGTATGTTGTCGTGTTGAAGCAACAACAGAATACTAGATTAACCCAAAGGGCCACATGCACAAAACCATCTTCCTTTTCCCTGTGAACCCTGCCTAAACCCTATTAGCTGAATCTGTATGTCTCTTCCTTCCACAGGCTGGGGTAGGTCTCTATATCTAGCAGCATCAAATTTGGTTTCCTTTATCTCTCCCAAAATTACTCAACAGAATGAGATGGCCGTGGATGGGCTCCAATTCTCTTTTGCCCACTTCTGATCATTTCTCTTTAAATTGGCTGAGATCAAGGAAGAGGAGGAGCAGTGGGAGATGGATGAGGAAGAGGAGGAGGAGAAAAGAAGAGAATCATTTTCTCATTCTCATTTAACAACATTATAAACTCAGTTAATGGTCTGTATCTTAGCCAATTCTTATTTATACTTTCCTATAGGAGTTTTTGTCTTTCAGAGAATTCCTACCCAAGAAAATTCCCTTTGAGCAGATAGAACTTACTACCAAAAACCAGTCTGATATCTTTCATTGTCATCTCAAAGTGGACTTCAGCCTCATATTATAGACTCGGGAAGGGCTGAGCTGTAAGGAAGACCAGATGTTGTCATTCTTTAATAGGCATCACATATCCACTCCCTCATTTCCTAAGCAAACAAGCCAAATCTAATGATGTGCCTAGGTTTTGCTCACAGTGATCCTGACTTGCCCTCCTTTCATGCCTACTGTAGATATATATATATATATATATATATATCTCTTTGATTTGTCTGAAAGAAGATGGCACATATCTGCCACCCAGGAAGAATCTTAATGCTCCCTCTTAAAATGGGGATGGATTTGAGGTTGACTTCCCATTTGGTGAGGAAGTTCCCCCAGAGGAGAGGTAGCTGCATGTTGGAAGTTATCCCTGGAACCTACTTCCTGAAACAACCTGTAGTCACTCCCCCAATTCTTTCTCTTTAGCAGGCAGCAAAGCAGAGGGTAGTTTATTCCTGTTGTCCATGCAGTTTTGTCAATTCATTTCTGCTTCCTGCAGACTTCCCCTGTCTTCCTCTTATGAGAGCTATGTCTTGTCAGCATGGAACCATCATGGTCAAAACTATAAAGGCTCTGAGATTTACCTAGTTGCATATAGGAAAATAAACTTGTCATAGTTTTATGGGTATTCATAGATACCTCAAGATTTCTAAGATAGAAGAAAAGTAGAACAGTTTTATGCTTATGTTAATAACAATATCCAGAATATCCAAGTTGTTTTGCATTTGTTCAAGTCCCAATTACAACAGAGTTATACAATAAGGAGCAGGTGATATTTGTCAGCTCAATAGGTTGAATTACGGGAAGAAAACTTGAACTTCAGAAATTCAAACCATATATAATGATAAAATATGCCTGTCTTTTACCCCAGAGAGGCACTGCCTCTAACTTTCAAGACTCTTCACTATACACATCATTTTAAAGGAATAAAGGGGCAGTCAGTGCTGTGCTCATAAAGTGTGCAGAAATATGAGATACCCATTAAAAAGTGTCTACATTGGAATAGAGAAACTTTATGAAAACAGCCCCAAGACACTAGGTGATTGGAGGTTGAACCAGCACCTTGGTGATTATGTATATAATGTACATAGAAGTATTGGGAGCTTGTGTTTAGATAAATCTTTACCTGGGGTTGAAATAAAAATCTCGTAATTCTATCTGATCTGTAGAAGGGAAAGGGAATCACAGAAACAGCAGGAAAGGATGAACTAATGCAACAATGATACTTACTAGACACTATGTTGGAAATTAACTTTACCATTTGGGAGGGGGAGAGGAGTAGGAAAGGATAAGGGAAAGAAAATGAGGGAGGGGGTAACCGTATTTAAAAGGAAACATACTCATTGCCTTACTTATGAAACTATAAACCCCTATTCATCACCTTTACAATAAAGATATTTTTAAAAATCCCATAATTCAGGAGGAAGTACCTCAACCTTAGGATGGACAGTAAAAGTCAAAGAATATTTTTAAATACTTTTAAAAGACACTAATTAAATGTAAAAGCTATTGATAATTATTTAATCAGGATAATGGGAGTGCCTTTTGACATTTACTCTATTTTTATGTGTTTTAAATGTTTACAATAAAGCATTACAACAAATAATTTGAAGTAGCAGAATTTGCCACTAAAGAGAAGATACTTAGGGTAAGAGACTCCATTAGTAGTGCTTGGTATGGAACATTTTCCCCAAAACCTGTACTATATAAGAAGGAAGAAAAATATGTGAACATTTTACCTATACATACATTTTCATAATTGAAATTGAAGATTCAGTTTTATAAATACTATATATATATATATATATATATATATATATATATATATGGAGGAAGGACCTGGAATAGCTGGATAATCACAAAACAAGACAATCTGATGACTAACTCCTATGTCCAATATATAAGAGGTTTCCTATATAACCTATGTTCCAGTCATCACTGAGAGAAGGAAATTGCAGATTTTATCTATAACAACAGATGAAATCCAAACAAAGTAATGTTTAGGGCTCTAGCCATTCATTCTTTCATTGACACTTAACCAAATATCAGATACTCTGCTAAATTAGTTTATTTTAAAGGAAAACAATCTTAGGCCAGGCATGGTGATTATGACTGTAATCCAAGCTATGTAAGTCATAAATATAGGGAGGTCAGTTTGAGGCTAGACCAGTCCCCCCCCAAAAAAAAAATGTAAGCCTTTATCTCAACAAAAAAGCTGGGCATGATTTCATGCAGTTGTGGGCCCAACTTTGAATGTAGGGAGGTGTATAAAAGGAAGATTGTAAGTCATGCTGACCTGAATGTGGGACCTTTTCTCAAAACCCAAATGAAAAAGCTGTGTTGAAGAGTAACCTTGAGTTCAAATCCAAATACAATAAACAGATAAATAACCAGACTTAGAATCTTTTTAAAAATCTTTTTATGTTATTTAGGATTTGACTGTGTTTTGAGAAGGAAACACAGAATGAAATCTGTAAATTACATGGTAACCAGTACAATTGGTGCAGTTTGGGGCTGATATGGTAAAATGAAGAACAAAACAATTGTTTTTTGTTTTTGTATGTGGATTGGAACTGGGGCTTGAATTCAGAGCCTTCTGCTCTTTCAGTCAAGGATGGCTGGTACCACCTGAGCCACATTTCTGCTTCTGGCTTTCTTTTTTCTGGTTAATTAGAGCTAAGCATTTCTGGGATTTGTTGACCCAGTTGGCTTTCAGCTACTATTCTCAAATCTCAACTTTCTGAATAGCTAGGATTACAGGCGTGAGCCACCACCTAGAAACAATTAATAAGACGAGGAGGGAAGGAAGAGGAGGAGGAGATAAAGAAGAAGGTCTACTTAAAAAATGTATAGAAATTTCTGACAACTTCTGGCATGGGCAATAAGCAGACAATGAGTCTAAAATAATTAGCATAGTCTATAATTATAAGATTATCACCCCTAAATTATCTGTGACCCCTAGAACTGGGAATTCAATATTGACAAGATTTCCACGATTTCCTGTATTTGCTGTAGCCCTGACCTTGTAACTTCCCCTATCCCAATAGCCCACTGCCCATTACAGCATCTGGAGGGACCTGAGGACAGTGAGGAGTGTCTGAGCTGTGCCAGCCCGATCCTTACATCTAGAGAAAGACAGGAAAAGATCCACAGACTCTAAATTAGGAAAAGGAAAAAGGAAGATTTGTGAGAAAGGACATCACCTAGAGCTGATGTACACCAGTATACCAGTATACCACTTGTATTCTGCAAGGATACTACGCTAAGGGTATGAGGTAGGGGTAAAAATGCCAGACTGGGATAAAGTCTAGCCTCCACTTCACAGAGCTGTTCTCTGGGTGCAAGGCTATTTCTGTTTAAAGGAAGAAGCACCATTCCTAAATTAATTGTCCACAGAACCACAGAAGTAGCATGTCTTTCCCTTTTTTTGTGGGGGTGATGTAGGGGTGTTGGTGATTGAGTACTAAGAAAGTACTCTACCACTCTGAACTATGCTTCAGCCCAGGGAGGGTACCATTTTTAAAAAATCTAAACACCTACACGGGCTGGCTGCAGCCCTGTAGTGAGAACATACGTGAATCCTAGAATGCTAAAACTCAGGGCACCATTGAAATTCTGTGAAAGTAGTTTAAAGATAAATAAAAGATGGCATTACTTTATACAGTGGGTAGTAAACATATGGAACTCATTATCCTCAAGATGCTGCATGGTCCACAAATATAAATAGGATAAAGAAAGATTCAGATAAATTCATGCTTGTTAGAATCATATGAGCTGCTAGAGCATTGTTAGAAACACATAGGGAATATCTCCAAATGCTTTCAGGGAAAATACCATGTTTGTCTTCAAAGTGTCCTGCAGTGCAGGGCTATAAACTGAACACAGCAAATCTCTGGCTATCCAGACATCTCAGGAAAATCAACAGCCAAAATACCAAGTTTTCTAAGTAACTTATAATAAAACTATCATATTATAAGTATTTTCTTTTTATTAACAAATTGTGTAAAATCTTTTTCAGTGGTTGTCTGGACTTTTTTATATGATCATAAACCAAATTTACCAAACTAGATCTTGCTTGAGAAATTAGAGTTGGCATAATGAATAACCATTGTTTTCCTGGGCTGTCAGAGTGTTTTCTTACAACACAGCATGTCTACTAAGATACGTGACATTGACTTTATCATCTCAGAGAACTATGTTGGGATTTTTTTCCTATCATTTCTTTCAGTGTTTGAACTTCAAATTAAAATTTCAGTTGTCTTTGTTCTTCAGTTCTTCTTCACTATTGTGAACAGGCTTTCAGAGAAAAGAATTTTGGTCTCTTCTTTGTCATGTCACTTCAGTGTGAAACAGAAATGTCTGTTACTTCTCTGTCTAGAACCCCAGAGAGCAACTACAAGCTAGCCTGAAGGTTATGGCATAACAGAAGAGAAGCATCTTTTAGCACTACTGCTAGGCTTGACTATGGATAAGCTTATTGATGGACCCAGGGAGGCCTGGACCCATTCCGAATGCTCCTATCCATTTAGTTCCCATCTCTGTTAAGCTCAATCCAACCACAGAAACAGACCAAAGTTCCAGTCCATAACCAGTCTCCAGAGATAAAAGGAGTTATCTCCTCTCTACCTCCTAAGCCCACTTCTTTGCTCATCATTTCATGATACCAGCATCTGACTTTCCTAAAATGACAGATAAATGGAATCATGCACTTATCCTATGGTGCCCAATAGATCTTATGCATCAAAGCACATAATCCAACCTCTAAATTATTCAACCTGGATATCAATAGGTCAAGCTTGGTTGAGCTCTACCAAGTCCCTGTTCTGTTTGTTTATGTAGTCTGTCTATAGGCATGTAATGCAAATCTTGCCTTCATGTAGTCTCCAGATTTTGCTTCTGAATAATAATCCACACCAATCTCTAAACGAACAAATGATACTCTTCAGACCTCATATAGTCTAAGTTCATAAGAAAACAGGTATGAGCTCAAGTGGCTCATACCTGTAACCTTAGCTACTCAGGGGGCTGAGATCTGAACATTATGGTTCAAAGGAAAGTCTGTGAGACAACTCTGATTAACCACCAAAAAGGCAGAAATGGAATTGTAGCTCAAGTGGTAGAATGCCAGCCTTTAGCAAAAAATTGAAGGGTAGCATCTAGGCCCTGAGTTCAAGTCCCAGTTTTGGACATATGAAAACTATAATACTATATACTACAAAACAGTCATAAAAGACTTAACTGCTGTTAAGTTGTAATACAGATGCTTACTAACAGTTACCCTGATGGAAAATCACCAATTCAGTACAATGTCTTGCTTATGCTTGTTTGAATACCTAAACTGCTCATTCTGATACTTTTTCCAAAATAACAGTGTTTTGTAAAGATGAATTCTAGGAATAAAAAATTTCCCATAGCTTTGAAATAATGGCGATTCTCCACCTTTCCTTTGGCCCATCATTTTAAAAAAATCTTTAAAGCCTCATTCAAAGTATCAAAGTAGGGGAGGTAGGGGAGGGAAGGGATAGTAAGAGAAAAACAAAGAAGGGGATAAAAATGCTTAACAAGAAATGTACTTATTTCCTTACTCATGTAACTGTAACCATCCATTTAAAAAAATACTCTAAAATATACTTTTTTTACATCTCGACATCCTTGAGTTCAGGACATTTTATAATCTCATTCAAGCAACATTTATGACAGCTGCCTCATAGCTTAGGAGAACTTTGTCCATTTGAGAAGCTGATATATTAGAAAACAAACCTGCCTGATAGATATTTCCCAAAAGATACGCAAATGGTCAACAAATTCACCCTTATTAATCATCGGGGAAATAAAAATTGAAACCACATTGACATATTATTGGACTATCATCAAAAAGATAAAAATAATAAATGCTGATAAGGTTATAGAGAAAGGAAAACTGTCATGCACTTTTCTTTTTTTAACGTAGGGCCTGGACACTGTCCCTGAGCTTCTTTTGCTCAATGCTGGTGCTCTACCACAGCTCCACTTCCAGAATTTTTTGGTAGTTTAGTAGAGTTAAGAGTCTCCTGCCTGGGCTGGTTTCTAAGCATAGTCCTCAGGTCTCAGCCTCCTAAGTAACTAGGATTATAGGCTTGAGCCAATAGAGCTTGGCTGTAATGCACTGCAGATGTAAGTTAGTACTGACCTTATGGAAGATAGTATGGAGGTTCTTCACTATAGTTTTTTTTTTTTTTTTTGTCGGTCGTGGGGCTTGAACTCTGGGCCTGGGCGTTGTCCCTCAGCTCTTCAACTCAAGGAGAGCGCTCTACCACTTGAGCTACAGCGCCACTATGGAGGTTCTTCAAAAACCTAGAAGCAGAACTACAATATGATCCAACAAACCTACTACTTCTTTATTTCCAAAGGAAAGGCCATCAGTCTGTTAATGAGATACCTATACTCTGTCTTTTATTGCAGCATTGTTCATAACAACCAACTTTATATCCTAAGTGTCTACAGATAGATGAATGGATAAAGAAATTATGTATATTTTTTAGCTACAAATGAATGGAGTCCTATTATGTTTAATGACATGAAGGATCCTGGAGGAAATTATGGTAAGTAAAATAAGTCAGGCACAGAAGGCAAGCATCACAAGTTGTCACATTCATGTGGAAGCTAAAAGAAAGGGCTGTAGATTGAGGGAGAATGAGGGGGGTGGATGGAGGATGGTTACTGGTTATAGAGGTGTACTTAGATATGAGAAACATTTTTCTAATGTCCTGTAATATAATTAACTATAATTGGGCAACAATTTTTACTTCAGGAGAACTGATTGAGAGGGTGTGGAATATTCTCAACACAAAGAAATGATAAATGTTTGAGATGATAAGCTAATTACTTGTATCTATATATACATTATACATAAATATTATACATATATGCATTATCACATTACATAATATATACAATATTATTTATAATACAATATATTATATACAATACATTATTTAATATATATACTATGTAAATGTATTATATAGGTATAACATAAGTGTATAAGTATATGTACATTATATACATGTACTGAAAGATCACACTGTACCCCATAAATAGGTACCATTATGTATTATGTACAATAAATAAATGGGTGCTCCGGAGGCTGAGATCTCAGGATACTGGTTCAACATCAACCTAGGCAGAAAAATCCATGACATTTATCTCAAATTAAACAGCAAAAGCCAAAGTGGAGCTGTAGCTCAAGTAATAGAGTGCTAGTCTTGAGCACAAAAGCTCAGAGATAGGGCTTAGGTCCTGAGTTCATGCACATAACTACATTCATAAATATATACATGAATGTGTACATACATACATCAGATCAGCAGCTACACAGTTTCAAGAAATAAATTACCTGGGGACATTGAAGGTATTTTAGATTTTTTAAGACAATGAGTATGAATCTATTATTTTCTAAAACCTCCTATGAACACCTTCTAGTAGGATCAAGCTTGAGAATCAAAACTTGCATAGTAAGGCATCTGTGGTTTGGAAGGAAGTCTTATAGACAATAATGGAAATCTCATTTAAGAAATGTTGCCTACCCTGTGCCCTAGATGATAGAATCTAATCCTCAGTAGAAAAACAGATTCCATGGCTTAATCTAAGTGTGACTCACAAGTTTCAGTCTTCAGATGTTCAGAAGTTTAAGACAATGCTTTATTACCAATTTATTTTGGTTAATTTACCTTCTTTGGTTTGACACATTTTTAAATCTGTGTTCAAATATCTTATTCTAAGTCATTTTACACCAAACATGTTTTAGTTACCAAGTAAGAAATTTGTTAGTTTAAGGCTGATATGTAACACATAATAATAATTTTTCCCATTTAAAATGATAGAACAGAAAGGTGCAATGACTATGTGCATCTAATCATATAAAATAATATTTATTGAAATGAACTCCAGGAAATGGAAATAAGAGGTTTTTTCTTTGTTACTGTTTTTCTTTTCTTTTGTCTTGCCTATTACCTTATCTGTCTTTGGAAATGTAAAGGGGCATAGGAATGGAGGGACAAAAGGTAAACAAATGCAGCAGTGATACTCACTAGACACTATGTTGAAAATGAAAGGAGGAGAAAACTGGGAAACAGCAAGGCAAGGAATAACATTGTCCAAGAAGAAATGCCCAGTGCTAGTGACTCATGCTTGTAATCCTAGCTACTCAGGAGGCTGAGATTTGAGGATCCTGGTTTGATGCCAGTCTGAGAAGGAAAGTTTATGACTCATATCTTCAATTAAACACAGAAAAAGCTGGAAGTGGGCTTCAGTGGTAGAGTGCTAGCTGACTTTGAGCAAAAAAGAGCTCAAGGACAGCACCCAAGCCAAGAGTTTGAGCCCCAGGACCAGAAAACAAAAAAAGAAATGTTCACCTGACTTATATAACTGTAACCCCTTTGTACATCACCTTTGTAATAACAACTGTTTTTTTTTTTAAAAAAAGAAAATGATGGGAATTTGGCCTTTCCCATGTAGAACATTTGATTTTCCGTAGTACATTACTGCTATTAAGTGGAAAATGTTGATTATATAACCACTAAGACATCGAACGCTTATGAGCTTTAATGAATAAATTTAACAGCAACTATTTTGTCTATTTGGGGAATTTGTTACATAATTAGTTTTGTTCCAGATGGACAACACTACTAGAGAACTAAAGTTGTGGGTAATAGAAGGATATAATTCTTACATTCTTAGTACAGTTTAAAATATGGTATACAACATTAGCTTCTGTCCATGCTGAGATGGGAAACAGGGTGGAATCCAACTACTTCTGATTCATTGAAGCAAAAAAAAAATGAATAACTATTTAGAGTACGGTTAACAGAGAAGACTACTCTATGTCCTCAAATGTCTTTTATTTGGCTCAAGATAATTCTCCTGCATTCCTTGACCAGTTAGAACAAGATCTAGACCCTTCATTGGACCCCTTCCAACATTGGCACTTCTCCCCAATCTGGGAAGAAACTAGAATGGCATTTAACAAACCATCCTACCCACATTACGCTTCTTTACCTGTCACAGAGTCTCACATTTTACCATTTTACCCATAGAAGCTTTCTCCTACAGGAGAAAAATGAAAAATAGGCAAAGTCACATCTTAAATTCTTTACTCTTAGAGGAGATCAAGACTACTAGGTAATGCAAAGTCTTAAGGAAATTAGGGAAGGTCCCACTGTGGGAAGCATGAGACAAGCAGTAGAAGGGAAGCTATATTTTTTAGATCATAGGTTGCAATTCTAATGTTGTCCCTGACTTTTAACCTAATACACCTCATTATCACCACTCAGACCTGCCCACACAGATCTTTTACTTCCTCTCATAAGCCACTGAAAAGAGCCAAATTATGGTTTTTAGATCACATCCCCAAATACCCTTTTCTCTCTCTTATTAGTGTTAATTTTGTGAATATATAGATGGGACATATTGAATTTTACCCTTTCAACCTCAATTCATTCTGTGCCCTGTCCAGGAAAATAAACAAATTACTATCATTGTCTGACTGTTTTCATCTCTAGCTTTGTTTCTTTTATGTTGTTGTTTTGGTCCTGGGGCTTGAACTCAGGACCTGGCCACTGTCCCTGAGCTGCTTTTGCTCAAGGCTAGTACTCTACCACTTAACCCACAACTCCACTTCCAGTCTTTTTTTGACAATTAATTGGAGATAAGAGGCTTATGGACTTTCTTCCTGGGCAGGATTTGAAACATGGTCCTCAGATACCAGCCTCTTGAGTAGCTAGGATTATAAACATGAATCACCAATGTCCAGCTTAGCTTTGTTTCTTCAAATGGCCTGTGGACAGCATCAGCAGCATCTTTTAGAATTACAAAATCCCAGGCTTAGGAAACAGAATCTTAAGAGCTCATCAGGTGATTTGAATGCATAGTAAAGGATGAGAAGTCTTATCAAAAGTGCTTAGAGAAGGAGTGACATTGATCAGGATGCATTATACTAATAATCTGCCTTCTGGAACTTAAACCCACTTGTACAACTACTCAGTAAAGTCAATTTTAAGAAACGAAGTGCTGGCTGAGAAGGTGGCTCAGTGGTAGAGCTCTTGCCTTGCATGCATGAGGCCCTGGGTTCAATTCCTCAGCACCACATAAGCAGAAAAAGCTGGAAGTAGTGCTGTGGCTCATGTGGTAGAGTGCTAGCCTTGAGCTGAAGAGCTGAGGGACAGTGCCCAGGCCCGGAGTTCAGGCCCCGCAACCAACCAAAAAAAAGGAAAGGAAAAGAAGAAGAAGTGCTTAGAAAGCTAGGGAAGTTCCAAGGATTGATGTATCATCTCTCAAATATGCACCTGTTAATGTGTCTAGAGTGGGCGGTCAACTAACATGTGAAAGTTATTCCTCATTGAAGGAAAAGTTCTAGCATTCTTTCAGTGCTATATAAATTTGGACTGGATGTCTCATAGCAATAGAAAGAGGCTACTCAGGAATGAATGACTAATGAGAGTTCAGACTGGTTTTAGGAAGTGGGTGCTTAAAAAAGGTGGGATGGACTCAAAGGGTACGGGTAGGTGAATGAAGAGAAGAAAAGGGGAGGATGCAGCCAAGAACTCAATGCATATCCTACAAAATTAAGAAGTGTGGAGTAAGAGAGGGATGGTGAGAATGTTGAAAGAGTAACATTGAGCAAGATGCATTGTATTCATAAACTTCTTTGTTAAATGCAATTCTTCTGTGCAACTATTTAAAGATAATTTTAAAACTGCAAAAAAGAGTTCTGACTGGTTTTAAATAAATATTTCTCCCTGATTTATAGCATAACATCTGTCCTCTAAATTTGTTTTGTTCTGGGATTACAATGAGTCACTTCTGTCTATGTTTATATGCTGTACATGCAGTCTGTCTAATAATGGTGTTACTCACATAATACACATTTTGTATATACTTTCATATCTAAAACACTTAATATTTAAAATATTATTAAAATAATGGATAAATCCATATCTAATCCTAGAATCATAACATCTAAGTTTTTACATAAAATTATTCATAGTACGTGTGTGTGTGTGTGTGTGTGTGTGTGTGTGTGTGTGTGTGTGTGTGAAAGAGAGAGACAGATAGTCTCCTTATGTAGCTCAGGCTAGCCTCAAACTAATGATGCTCCTGCCTCAGTCTCCAGAGTAGCTAGGCTTACCAACATGTGCCACCACACTTGGCTTCAGAATGCTTTAAATACAGCTTTATCCACAGGTGAATTTCTCGCCAACACCCGAAAACTGGGGAGACAGAGCAGTTGCTGAGGCAGGACATTTCCTTCAAAGATACTCCCTAGTGACCCATCTCTTCCACATAAGCCCCACCTCTTAAGTCTTAGTACTTCCCAGCAATGCCATCAAATTATTACTGTATCAGTGATCCAATCCCTTCCAAATAGCTCCATCAGTTGACATCCAAGCCTTTAACCAATGTACCTTTGGGGACATTTCAGATTCAAACCTAACAACGAGTTGTTCTTTCAAATGTGTGTTATAATATGACACAGACGACCTTCTAGGACAATTGCTTCTGGTTTGAAATAACTATAATTAGTATAAATTATTTCTCAGATTACTTTAAATTCCTCAGCTATCCATCTGTAATTACTCATTCATTGCAATTACGAGTTCTGCCCCATTTCTTTAACTAGTTGATGTATTTTTTGTGGTTACTTTTTTGAAAAATGAAGGCCAAGGCATATAAATACTACAGGAGCCTCTGAAGCCTGTCAAAAAAAAAAAGCAACTGAAGAAACCAAGACTAGACTATAAAGCGTTTTTCTAATTTACAGCCCCATTCATTAGACTTCCTGCCAAGAACTGCTTCTCTGTGACCAACACCATGATAACACAGGAGCAAAAAACATCATTCCCTGGGAAAGATCATGGATCAGGCTGTGGCAAAAATCCAGAAACTGTGTTCCTTCTTTCAGAGGTCAAACATTTGGTAATCATCCTGGGGTCCAATGGGAGGCCAGCAGCTACTATGGGGAGCGGATTTGTTCCCACAAAGATTTGACTCCCTGGCAGTTGGCAATCTCTCTTTGTGTAATGGGTGTTCCTGGCAGTCCATGAACAGTCCTCCCTTCTCTCCTCTGCACTCTTTTTTTTTTCCCCTTCTCCACCCCCGCACTCCACACCCTACGGCATACACACCCTCCCACTCCTACATCTATAAAACCACTCCCTCGCTTATGTTTCTTCTTAGTTCTTAGTTCTTTGTGAGTTCAAAACACACACACACACACACACACACACACACACAAACACCCTCACAGCTTCCTCTGCAAACACACCCACGTAACTCTCAGACAAACACCCAAGGGTGCTCTCTCTCTCTCTCTCTCTCTCTCTCTCTCTCTCTCTCTCTCTCTCTCTCTCTTTAGCTATTATTCTCCCCTCAGCCTTCTCAGAGCACCTTCACACTGTATCTACCACCCAACACTTCCTTTTCTACTCATGATCTCCTTGGCTTATTATTTTCACTTTTCCTCCCCACTAATCGCAGCTACTACTAGAGACCCTTTGTTCCCTAGGCCTGGGAATGCTGGTCTTATACTATAATCTCATTGCTCACATTTGCAATCTGTCCTTAGCTGGGAAGTGGTCAGTCTGCATGTGCCTGCTTGTCTTCTGCAGCAGACCTAAGAGGGAGGAAGGGAAGAAGCTGGCAGTCAGTTCTATTTTTGGAAATTACAAAGCTCTTGCTTTACCTCCTTAACTTACTAAAGGACACATTTCAGCTTTCCAGTGGTCACCATCATTCTACCTCATAGCCCTATGGCAAGGTGCCCCTTGCTCATTTTTTCCTGA
This sequence comes from Dipodomys ordii, assembly GCF_000151885.1. NCBI lineage: Eukaryota > Metazoa > Chordata > Mammalia > Rodentia > Heteromyidae > Dipodomys > Dipodomys ordii. Next base: position 36,833,633 of record NW_012267221.1, on the reverse strand, counting down.
GTTACTGTGTGGTATCTGTGTTCAGAGGCATTCCTCACTGATGACAAGTCACTCAAGGCCAGGAAACCTCATAGAGGGTAAAAAGGGCACTAGAAGGGGGGTATGTAAACTTCATATTTAACTAGAAACTTAGGTGATTTGAATATATACTAGTTCCCTGGATTGAAAAAGCTGGGCCCCCAACATACCGCACCTATCAGGATATAATTGGTGTGCTGTTAGCCTTCAGATGCTGTCTCTGTGTCCTAGGCCACATACAGCCTCACTAGGGTTTAAAAGTGATGTTGATAATGACAGCGCACCTCATGAAGGTTAAAATGTGTTTGTGACTTTAGCTAAGTATCACCATCCCACAATACTGTGAATTTTGTGAAATTTATGTAATCACTTAATCTCAATAAAAAAAACTCATCTTTGTCCAAAGACATTTTATACATAAATGAAAATGTCATGATGAAACCTCTTATTTTGTAAAATGTTTAAAAAGACATATAGAAACAAGGAATGAAATAGATTGAACTAGAATAAAGTTTAGGTATAATGAATGAATGAATGAATAGAATGATTTGGGGCAAATGATTTACCCCAGTTACCTGAGTTTTTTGTTATTCCTTGGTAAGATGGAGTCTTTATTAATTCTGTACTGAGATCACATGAATTTTTAATAACCACTACTAGTTACATAAATGAAATAGAACATTACATTGGGCAATAAACAAGTAGAGACTTTATCTCACTAAAATATATCATCTAAAAAAGTTTACATCACATACACACACACACACACACACACACACACACACACAAATGTGAATAGCCAGAAGTATTTTTAATGCTAAAAATTCAATTGGGGAACAGTTAGTGTGATTCATGTCTTTAATCCTAGCTATTCAGAAGGTGAAGATCGGAAGCATCAAAGGGTAAGGCCAACTGTGGCAAAAAGCACAAGATCCTATTTGAAAAATAACTTAAATAGCAAGAAGGACTGGGACCATGGCTCAAATAGTAGGGTTTTTGCCTAGCAAGTACAAAGCTCTGAGTTAAACCCCCACTACTACCAACACACACACACACACACACACACACACACACACACACATACACACATAAAAAACAAAAATGTTCACTGAGTCCCCACTTATGAAGAATAAAGCACTAGCATATAAATTTGTTCTTTAAGAACCTAGCAATCTAGGACCACTGCACCATTTTAACTCTTCCACTTTCTCCATTAATAAACACAGCCAGTGCTTTTCAATAGAATCTGGAGGCTGGGGACCTGTCGTTTCTTCATTATATCCCTCACAGTTCCCAGCCCAGTTGTTCTGCATAATGTAGTTGTTATATAAACATTTGCTGAAGTTAAGCTTCATGAGAACTAGGCAGGTAGAGTTAGAATGCAATCAGAATTTGAAAAGCTCATTGAATAAAGAAAAGGCGTGTCATATTGCCTATAACGTGCTGATTCTATTTCTACATTAAGTCATTGCCCTCTAAGCATTTTTTATGTCAATAGTGTTTTTCTGTTGCTATACCTGCCCAACAACATTCACAGATTTCATGGCTCTAGGATCTGCTTGTTCAAGCTCACATGTCCAGGCTTCACAGATCATTGGATTGGGTTTTACCAGAGGCTCAGAGGTTGCTATCATTACACGTATCCAAAACACACAGGAGACAAGTCAGCAATGCACAAGTAGAGACTGGAACCAGACCCCCAATAAACAAGTTAATTCAGTGTCTTCAGGGCATTGAGAGAGTCATGTTTTCATTAACGTCTTCTTTCCTATGGAACAGTTCTCTCCTATTTCTCCCATACCCTTAATATTTAGCTGCATTTTGTTGCTTCCTGTTTTCTTTAACCTGTGGAAAATATATTAGTTTAAAGACTCCTGTCCATACACAAACCTTGAAACCTGTTGCTAGGTCTAGGGAATATTGTTCCCTGACCTGTGTTGCAGTAAATGGAGTTCTCAGGCGTGAATATAGCCCCTTCGACAACTTATTAATTTTCTGTGACAATGAACACTCTATAGAATAAACCAAGGCAGGTGACCCTATCTCAAAAAAACAAACTACCCCTCTGTACAGTATTTTTACACTAAAAAACATATTAAAAAAATAAAAGGACTGGGAATATGGTCCACGTGGTAGAAGGCTTGCCTAGCACTTTCCAGGCCCTGAGTTCAATCCCCAGTACCAAGACAGTCAGTCAATGTTGGACATGGAGAATTTCTTGAATCAAATCTAATTTATTCTTTTTTTTATTTTTTTGGTCGGTCGTGGGGCTTGAACTCTGGGCTTGGGCGCTGTCCCTCAGCTCTTCCACTCAAGGCGAGCGCTCTACTGCCTGAGTCACAGCGCCACTTCCGGTTTTCTGGTGGTTAATTGGAGATAAGAATCTCACGGACTTTCCTGCTGGGGCTGGCTTTGAATCACGATCCTCAGATCTCAGCCTCCTGAGTAGCTAGGATTACAGGCGTGAGCCACGGGCGCCTGGCCTCATCTAATTCATTCTTGTGTGACTCATTTCACTTCCATTTGAAACTTTGTTCCTCCCCTAAGCACCTAGGTCTCAACTGCTCTCCAGCATCTTGGTGCCAAGAAAAATGAAAAAAGGTATTTGAGTTCATGAGCTCTCTGAAGGACAAGTAAGGGCTTGAATTGCAGCTTACTGTAGCTTTGACTCAATTTTTTTCTGTTTTGTTATCTTGCAACAAGTTTAAGAAAATAGAGGTTTTGTTGTAAGAATGTATGTCAAGTTCACAAATGTTAAGAAAACCACACAATGATGTAAATAATAATAGCAAAATAAAGCCATAGCCTTCTAAAGACAGCAAAAAGAGACAAAGATAGGGAAAAACATCTAATCTGCAACTTCCTACCTCAACAACATGAAGCAGAACCAAATCAGCTTTTCTGGGCTTTGCTTTTCTCCATTATATGATGGAGGTTTTAAAAATACAATCGTTCCCTCTTATCTTTAAGAATATATTTGCAAGATCTTGAGTGGAATCATGGATCATTCCAATCCCTATAAGCACTGTTTTTTTCTTATGATAAAATTTATACTGTAATAAATTCATGAGCTTCACTAATCTTGCATCTTGAAGCCATCATTAAGTAACTAAGAATTATTTAAACACTAGGAGTGCAACACAGTGATAGTCTGTAACAACTGAGACAGATACTTAGTGACTAAGAGATGGGTCATATATACTGTGCAGATACACCAGACATAAGGATGCTGGTGTCCTGGGCAAGACTGAGCAAGATAGCACAAGATTTTTTTTTCCCTCTCCTCAAAACAGCATACTACTAAAAGCTTATGGATTATTTCTGAAATTTTCCACTTAATACTTTTGGACTACATACTATGGAGCTTCAGACAAGAGAGGATTACTATATACAATGTTGCCAGAAATTTTAACAATAATGTATACAAATGTCTGGCACAAAGAGACATTTTGTTTTGTCAATCATGGGGCTTGAACTCAAAGCTAGCACTCTACCACTTTGCTTTTTTTGCTCAAAGCTAGTACTGTGCCACTTTGAGCCACAGTACCACTTCTGGTTTCCTGGTAGTTAATTGGAGATAAGAGTCTCACAGACTTTCCTGCCTGGGCTGACTTTGAATGGTAATCCTCACATCTCAGTCTCCTGAGTAGCTAGGATTACAAGTGTGAGCCACCAGTGGTTGGCATTAAGAGACATTTGAAATGGTAATTGTTATTGTAAAGAATGAATATTGAAGTTCTACCATTGGGCCAACATCTCATATACATACATCATTAATCTTGAGAAAACCTGCAGCAGTCAGTGCACTGCTAGGTTATGTTGCAATAATGAACAAACATCAAAGTCTTGGTGGCTTCAAAAACTCAAAGTTTTCTCACTCATTTGCAAATCTATCACAAGTTAGCTTCGGTCTCTGCTCTGGTAGTTTCTGGAATATTTCCAGTTACATAAAAAGGGAAAAGAGAATGGCAAATCATAGAGATTTTTTTTAAATATGCCTGGAAATAATGTATGTTCCTTCTGCTTCTACTGTATTTGCTGAAACAAGTGATAAGGTCATTTCTGTCATGATATTATGACTGGAAATTGCATTTCTAATGTGCATAGAAGATGAGAAAACAGAATATATGTCAACAGACAATAATTACAATATAAGATTGTGAGTGAAACACTTGTAGAATCAATTTACAATCAAGAATAAAGAAAGAATCTGTGACACAGAGAACATAAGAACTTGCCTTCATTTCTATAGCTCCAAGTGACAGAATAAAGAATTCAAACCAAAGTCCTGTATTGACTGAAAACTGAAAATATTCTACCTTCAAGGATCTGTGAAATTGTCTCCCACTCTACATTTATAGAAAAATATGCACAGTTTCTTTGGGAACAAATTGGTAACTGCCTTCTCAGAAACTAGTTTGGAACAAAAACATTAAGAATCATAAGATGTTCACATGCCCTTTTGACCTACTAATCTTAGTTCTGGGAATTTACCCTAAAGGAATCATCCCACAAAATAAAAAAAAAAATTATGAAAAGGTCTATTGTGACATTGTTTGAATGGTGGAAGAACTGGAAAGAATCTACTGTTTTAACAATGTGAAGAGTTAAATAATTTATTGCCTATACTCTCAACGAATATTGTACAGTTACTATTTAATTTTTTAAATTGTATTGCTTTATTTCAATTACTTTTTTATTATCCTATAGGGTTTTGGGGGGGATTTTTGGGGGTTAATGGTTGAGAAAGTTTTTCTGTGTAACCAGACTGGCCTGGAGTTCGCTATGTAGAGCCGGCTGGACTCAAGCTTTCAATCCTGTTGCATCAGCCTTCTCAGTTCTGGGCTTGCAGGTGTGAACCCCCATGACTGACAAAGTCAGTACTTTACAAAGTTAATAAGAGATTTGCATAATCTCCTATGGCAGAGACTGCTAACAGGTTATTTGTGGTTTTTTTCTTCCTCCTATTAATCCCAGGACACACATCTCCAGTTTGAGTGGTTACAGGCTTATCTGGCTCTAATTTCCAGCCTTCCTTGGATCTAGGCATTACTATATGATCAAATTCGTTCCAACGAAATACAAACAGAAGTAATGTGTGTGACTTCCCAGTTTTAGCCTCCCAAAATAATAAGGCATACATTCTGTGTGCCTTACTTACGCTTTCTAAAAGAAGAAACCAGAAATAACTGAAGCAATTAAGTTTAAAGATGAAGCATATAAGTTATGGAAAAACTCTTTGTTTTTATATATACATAAAAAATCTTCTGGCCAGGCATTGGTGGTTCATGCCTGTAATCTTTGCTACTCAGCAGGTTGACACTTTAAACAATCAAGGTCGAAAGTCAACCCTGGCAGAAAAGTCCTTGAGATTCAATGTCAAGTGGAGTTTCATCGCCATCTCAACTGATAAAAAACCCAGGCTGAAAAGTGTGGCTCAAACGGTAAGTTTAGCTCAAACGAGCTAAACACTGACCTCAAGCTTCAGAACTGGTGTGTGCACATGCACACACACACATACACACACACAGTCTTTAGTCCAATTTTTTTATTAAAATTGAAGTTTAATAAAGTTTTAATATAATTATCAAAGTATATCTTAGATTTTTTTTTTTTTTTTTAGTGGCATTGGGCCTTCTACTTGCTAGGTTGAGACCTGCCTCTAGTCCTCCTTTTTTGCTACTTGGAAATTGAGTCTAGCATACTTTTTCTGCCTGGACTGGCCTCAATAAGTCTCCAGATCTCAACCTGCTGAGCAGTTAGGCTTACTGGAATGAACCACCCTGACACCCAGCTAGATGTTTCCTTTTGAGGGGTGCTAACAGTTGCTTGTCCTAAACACGGGCTCTAACACTAAACTATACCTCCAACCCCAACATTTTTTTCTTAACAGATCCTTTCATATTTGTGAAGGTGTTTAAGGAAAATGTGCAGAAAACCAAATAAAATAGAAAATCAGAGATGCACATGAAAATAACATTTTACCACAATTTTGGATGTTTTCTCTTTTTGAACAGCCAGAAATCACTGCAGAGTGTAACTAAAAATTGCTATTTGTAGGTCTTGTGGTGCTGGGATAGATATCCCATGACCATGTACATCCCTGGGGCAAAAGGAGACTTTCAGACGGCAAGGGGTTTATTATTAGGGGCAGCAGGGAGGATATTACTGGGGATTTCCATTAAAAGAAATGTAGGAAGAAGTGAAAAAAAAAGAAACTAGTTATTGTTAAGTTTTATGAATGTCTCCTTTCCCTTCCCGCAAGCTACTATGGCATGTGACATTTACTAGTTGGTGTAAAGCAATGTGGTTTGTCTCCAGGAATCAGTTCTCTTCATTTTTATTTTTCCTTTTTTGTTCTCCAGGGCTAGAGATGAAACCCAGGGCCACACACGTGCTAGGCTATATCTAGGAATTATATGTTTTAATTGATCCATTGATTACACATAATTATGGAGCACAGTGATATTTTGGAACATGTATGTATTATGTCATAACTGATTCAGAATATTTAGGTAGCCCATATACTATTAAATATTAATTATTTCTTTGTACTTGGAAATTCTTAATAGAGAATCAGATTATCATGTCTATTTGTGATTTTGAAGAAAAACTACTTAACTATTTGTATGTTTGTTTGTTTGTTTTTGTGTCAGTCTTGGGACATGAATTTAGGGCCTGGGTGATGGGCCTGAGCTTTTATGCACAAGGTTAGAGCTCTCTACCAGATAAGCCACAGCTCCACTTCCTGCTTTGTGGTGGGTGGTTAATTGGGGATAAGGGTCTCATGCCTAGGTTGGCTCAAACCATAATCCTCAGATCTCAGCCTCTTAAATAGCTAGGACTGGTGCTTGACTGAAGGAAAACCATTCAAGAAAAAGTTATATTACAAACTAGTATTTGTTGAATATCTATTCTTAGTTTTATATATACATATACATATATATATATATATATATACTTCTAAAAACCTATTAGATACATGCATTACTACCATCCTCTTACCAAAAAGAGTCTTCAAGTACTTTTCCTATGCTAATAAAGGCAATCTGCTTTAGAATCCAAGGTTTTACTCCCTACTGGCACTGCTTTAATCATGAATTATTAAACCCAATGAAAATATGTAATCAAAGCTACAAATAATGATTTTGCTAACTGGCATTCATTGATATTTATGTTAGCCTGGTGGTATATATAAAATAACTAATTAACAGATTGGTTTTGTTTGAAGTGAATTACATAGTAGTTACTAAAACATGTTGTGAAGACTGCTGGTTCCCTACCAAATACCCCTTTTCTCTTTCTCTCTACTTCTATTGTAATATGACCGAGTTGCCACCACCTAAAGGACACAAGTGGCAAGCATGCTTGCAGCTATTTGTAGCCATGTGACTAGTTTCACAATGTGAAACCTAAATGGAAACAGGATGATGACTTCTGGGAAGTCTTCTTAAAGGGGAAAGGCATGCCGCCG
>NW_012267221.1:36717186-36825546 GCF_000151885.1 Dipodomys ordii | reverse complement strand
CCTCCTCCCTGCTGCCTGGGGTGTGAATGACCTGGCCTGTGGTCCCTGTAGAGCTGTTAGAACAACAGCTGAAAGTAGCAAGGATTGGTGGTGATGATGAAGCCACCATGCTAGACTTGGAAGGAATTTCTCTAGCATTCTATTTGCAGGAGAGAACAACCATCTAATTAATGTATTCTGAAAGAATAAGCAGAAGACTCATTTTTTTGTTCATTTTCTGGAAGCTTTTTAGAAACTTATTATTTTGAGTAGTGTTACACTCCTCAATGTACTTTTCTGTGGGTCCTTTTTGTTGTTGTTGTTGTTGTTGCGCTGAAAGTTTGGAAGGAACTCACTGTTGACACCTGTCTCCAGTTGTAAAGACCTGGGTACTTGGGGCTGGGAATGTGGCTTAGTGGTAGAGTGCTTGCCTAGCATGTGTGAAGCCCTGGGTTCAATTCCTTAGTACCACATAAGCAGAAAAAGCCAGAAGTGGTGCTGTGGCTCAAGTGATAGAGCGCTAGCCTTGAGCACAGATAGGCTCAGAGACAGTGTCCAGGCCCTGAGTTCAAGGCTCAGGACCAGTTAAAAAAAAAAAGATAAAAAGAACTGAGTTCTTGTGGTCTCCATTCGTCTGGGAATTCTTAGTCAGATTTCATACTTACTGGATTGATTCTCTAAGTCACATATCTTTTCTTATTGATCAGAAATAAGAAAATTTCATTAACTTTATTTTCCAATCCTTATAATGAAGATTTTAAATTCATATGTTTGATTTACTCTTCTCTTTTTCCTTAATTGGTCTTCTGTTTTTCTACTTTTATAGACACAGTCTCATAATTTGAAGGATATAATAGCACTTAGACTGTTTTTCTAGTGTTTATAGTTTTCTCTTGTATTTCTCTTTCTGTTTTTAATGCTGAATCCTCTTTTATAGGTTATAGATGTGTTTTTACATTTATATATTTTTAAATGAGTGCTAAACAGCTAAGGGGCTTTGTGTGGGTAAATGAGGTTATAGAGTAATGAGCATCATTGGGGAATGGTAGAGGAAGTATTCTCTTTTCTGGGTCTGTTTACTTTTTTTCAGAAAAAAATTCCTCTAATTTCTTGCTCAAGAAAGTGACTCCAGAATGGTTTTGACAGTAATAAATTATTTTCCATCAATTATTAATGGCTCATATCTGTAATCTCAACATTCAAGAGGCTGAGTCAAAAGAATGTCATGCTTGTGGCCAGCTTGGTACACAGTAAAACTCTGTCTCAAAAATAAAATAAAATACCAGAAATTGTTTTCTCTTAAGATGTAGTTACTTTACAAACATATGCAAAAAAGTTTCATGAAACAATATTCATTTTTCACACATATGATGGTCTGATATTTTCTATCTAATCAATTGCATTTTATCTTAATATGTGTGTTAGATCTTGAGATTCATTAATTAGATGTGTTGCAATGAAGAACTAAGTGTCAGTGTTGCTGAGGTGCAGTGTCAAGTGTTAGCTCTTTTAGAGCTCATCATACAGCTCCTTTGTCCAAGACCACACTGCTGTGGCCACAGCTATTGACAAGGATGTATGGGTTTGCTAAGGTTGCCAAAGCAAAATAGCACAGACTGGGTGACTTCAACAACAACATCGTAAACTTGTTTTCTCATAGCTCTGGTTGCTGAAAGTCTAAAACTAAAGTGTTGGCAGTTTTGGTTTCTCCAGAGGCTTCAAGAATATTTGCAGATGGCTGTCTTCTCTTGTGTCCTTACATCACCTTTCCCGAGTGCATGTATTCTTTGTGCTGAATTGATTTCTCTTCTAAAGGTCACTATCTTTGGGGATTAGGGCCCCACCCTAACAACTTCATTTTTAACTATATTAACTTTCCAAAGACTTTCTCTCCAAATAAGGTTATAGCCTATGTTACTGGGATTTCAACATAGACCTTGGGGATGTAAGGAGTGCTAAAACTGAATCTACACAGGAGATAAAGAGCTCGCCAGATTGGCCTTCACTGCAACATTTCTGGAGGCCTATTCTATCCTCGCTGCCTGATTATTGATATAATGGGCCTGGCGTCACAGCTTTGCTTCTCCTTTTGTCCAACTTTATGATTTCATGGATGTTAATCCCAAAATTACCTTCTAATAAACTTTCCAAACTCTCAACTCTTGAGGAACTACACCCATGAAAATGTTGGTTATGATCCATTAAACTGATTTTACAATCCACTAATTATAACTGATTTCACAACTCAGTATGAAAAACACTTGCCCAAGTTGGTTTAGTGGCCTGAAAGAGCAGAGCTTTGATTGTGAGACAGGGGAGAGAACCCGCATCATCCTCCATGGAGATTTCTAGGTTCACTGTTACATCCTCACTGCTGATCCACTGAAACCAGGCCTGGTTTCTCTGATGTTTGGCTTTCTTCTAGTTTCCTGAGAACAACCATCTTTCTCCAGAGGCAGGTGGGACTAGGTTGGCTGCTGTTTTGTGTGCCTGGGGCACAGTTATTTGTTCTCTGTATAAGCTTTCAACTTGTCTCAGACTTTATACCCATAACTCACCACCCACCAAAGCGATAGCTTCAAATGCTAATAATTAAGGTTCTTCACAATGGAATGTCTAATTTATAACTGGGTTGTGGCTCTTAAAATTTTTTCTTTTACTATTAGGACTATTAATCCTACTCCACTGTCTTCCCAACAAGTATTTGCGTTAGTTCGTTTTCTGGTGCTATTACAAAACATCTGAGTCCAAGTAATACATTAAAAAAAAGAGTTTTATTTCGATCACAGTTCTAGATCTAGGTATGATGCTGGCTCTGTGGGGCTCCTTGGCTATCTCACTTCATGGCGGATGATACAATGGAGCAAGTGTCAAAAGGAGAAAACACAGACCTTCATTCTGTCATCTTTAGTTAAATCATCAACTTGGCCATGAAATGGGACAGGAAGGAATAGTTTCTTGCCTTGTATGTATGGATATTTTTATGTGAGAAACTTTGTATGAGAATATATGCTTGAATCATATAGCAATCTGCTTTAAAAGCCTTGATGAGCCAATAAGAATTTAAGATTAAGTAGGATACAAGAGAGAAAAGATAAAGTATATAAAGTCATGTGTAAATTTCAGTGCATCAGTATTTACATTCAAAATAAAAAGACTGGTAGATAGAAACTAGACTAAAACCTGGCCATGAAGCTTAGGGCTACTAAGAGAAATTACCAGTAATAGGAAACAACTTTCTAGTTATGGACTGAGTATTACACGCCACTGTCCTCTACCTTGGAGAAATAAAAGGAGGAAAAATTGCTTCTGCCTTTCCTTAAGAGTTCACATCAGTTATGATGGAGAAAGCAAAACAGTCAAACAACAACAAAAATGCATAACTGCAAAAATCAATTGTTCACTCTTTACAATCCACTATTTTTGCCATTTTTCCTTTTAAAGAGTAGATTCGTAATATTGCAGAATCTGTTCCGTTCACACCATGTGGCATACAGTCTGAGCTCCTGAAAAAGATAAAAATAATTTCCATGAATGAGATGATACTCAGCAACATCTTTCTGATTCTCCATTCTTTAAATACTGACACAATTCAGGAATGAATCTAACATTGTGGAATGTGAGGCATAGCAATCAGGGTGATTTGGGGAAGGCCATTTTAGTAGCCTTAAAATCACAGAACAGCAGTAGGGGTTGGTCTCCCACCTCCTCCCCCCTCTCCTCCCCGCCGGGGGCGGCTCCACAGTGTAGGAGGCCTTGGCAGGGCTTTGATGAGTGGGCTGCTCCTTGTTTCTGGCTTTGGCTCTGGAATTGCTCTGGCATAATTCACAGCCAATTAATCTTGTCAGGCAGCCTGCTGATGCCAGCTGTAGCTCAGACCCCCAACATCACCAACCACCACCCTACGAGCCGCCACCGTCTCATGGGTACAGCCATTCACTACCAAATGTGAGGGAAATATTTTCATTTGGACAAAAAGATGGGGCATCTGTTCTCACTGAAAGGAGTTGCACTACCCAAAGTACATGCATTTCGGTAGAGGTTTCAAAAATAGCAAATCCAGTTCTATATATGAGGGAGTTGGGATGAAAAAAAAATCTAATAGTAAAATAGCTGTTTATCAACTAACTACTACTGGTGCGCACAGCTTGTCAAAGACTGGGGAAAAAAACTCCTAACGGTCATTAGGAACAAAACAAAATGCTTCCCTCCCTTCCCCCAGATCAGAGCTGTGCTTTCTTTGTCTGCTGAGCGGTGGGAGTGAGAAGACGTGTACCTGAGGGAAGAGAGAAGAGCGGTGCGTGGGTTTGGGGGAGAGCCAGAGAGGGGGTGGCGGCAGGCCGGGTCACTGAGCAGAGCTGTGTGGGAGGAGTTGGGAGCTGAGTCAGAGGGAGGGGGGCAGGTTCTGTGGGCGAGGGCGTGGTCAGAAGAGACAAAAGGCAAAGCCACTGCGAAAGTGATGAGGAAATACTCCCCAGGATTAAAAGTTAAAAAAGAAGCAAGCACCTTAGAAAACAAGCAGCAGTTCTAGTCAAAAGAGGGAGAGCAAAACTTCCCTGCTGCCATCTTGCAGACAGTTGTTTTTGCACTTTGTGAAATCGGGCTTTTCAAACAGCCTGACAATGAGAGGCCAACCTACCCGTGTCATTGAGAGAATGTCTCAACTTGTAGGAGTGGTTAAGAGTGAACTCAGAATTGCCTCTAGAAATTAGAGTCCCAGGGCAGAGGAGGAAAAAGACTCAGCTTTGAGGTGAGCTTAAAGTTTCCATCCAAATTAAGCCTAAAAGCCCTGAGAAGAAAATGTTACTTTCCTCTTTCGTTATAGCTATAAGATTTTTTTTTTTAATCTGCAAAAACGTCCTAAATGGTAGCTCAGAATCACAAGGTCGGAGTAGAAAACAGTTGTAGAAATTATCTTAATGAACCCCCAAATTTGCATGCTAATCTAGGTTTAGAGAGTTTAAAAGGGAGTTGAACAAGGAGTGGAAGAGTGGTTGGTTGAACAATCAGCTAATCGCAACACATGCAGATGAACTACAAGCTCTCATCCACAGCAGCCTTTAGGGATAAAGGGATGTGGGACAGCTCCCAGGCCCTGAGTTCAAGTCCCATGACTGAAGGGGGGTGGGGGAAGAAGGCATTCAAAGGTTAGAGCAAATGTTACGGTTTCTTTCACTTTTTTATATTATATATATTTTTTAGTATAATTTTTAATGATAACATGACTTAGAAGCAAACAAATGAATTCTATACGTACAGCTTTTATTCAACACACTGAAAATAAGAGAGCAGTAAGATATTAAAACCAGTTCAGTGCACATGTGAGAGAAGTCAGGGGAAGGGCTGATAATGGAATGAAGAAGTGCACTCTGGTAGTGACCACTACCCACAGGACACTGAACTTATTATTCGCCTCTGTCTCCTATTTCCAACCCTCTGAGGTATTCCCTGCAGCAAGAATTGTTCTTATCTGATAACTCTGGGATTCAGCAATTAAGTCACCTTATTCCTCATTGTGCCCAGCAGTTACGCATCTGTATGTGCATGTCGCCCTCTGCCTTTTTCCTGAGTCTACTTCTGTCTGGTGCCTTGTAGTTGTATAGAGCTGCTATGGCCTACTACTGTCAAGGACGCCTGGCTAGAACCGCCATCCTCTTCAGACTGTTCCTGCTCACTTTCAGCTACCTCCTTTATAAAAACTGCAGACTTGCTCTGAATCCCAAAATGAAGTCTGCAATCATGCACTGGCATATCTCCTGGAAGTTAGCTACGTCTCTGCAGAGCCATTCTCACCTAGTCATATATCCTGATCTGTCAGGTGTTCGATTACTCCCATCCCCCACTTCCCACCTCTCATGACACTTCTTCCCAAGACTGCTTCCCTAGACCACCATCTCTTTTGCTGACTCCCAGGATGTGATACCTTCCTAATTGCTAAATCTCACTTTATTAGGCCTTTCTTCAGCATTGGACACTGTTGGCTGCTTCCACATTGGAAATGTTTTCTCCTTCGGCTTAGGCAACCTTCCACTCTCCTGGATTGCTTCTCAGTTTCTGATGTAGGCGTCTCTTTCCTTCCTCCTCTTAAATGAAGATGCTCTTTAGGGTTCTCTTCTTGGCCTTCTTCTCTTCACTTCTTACTTACCCTGGCAATAGGATCTCCGTTCTCTTCGCTTCAATTAAGACTGCTGTGCATAAGAGTCCCAAATCTTTTCCTCCTGCTCACATTTCCCTCAATTTCAACTTTCCTATCTAGTCATCCATTAGATGTCTTGCCTATACTACAAAGTTATTTCCAAATGGAATTCCTTTTCAAGTGTATATTTTCTGCTTTCTTTCTATATGTGAATAGAGTGGCTTGCCAGAAATCCAAAACTTCCCTCATTAGAAATTGATAACTAGTTCTTGTGTCGTTTAGCTCCATTCTACTGCCACTGCTTTGCTTTGTGTTCTTTTTTAAAATATATTTTTAATTGTAAAGATACTGTACAGAGGGATTACAGTTACGAGTAAGGTAATGAGTACATTTCCCATTGAGCATTGTTACCCCCTCCTTTGTTTTTCCCTACCATCCCTTCCCTTCCCACCTCCCCAACACCTCCCAAAGTTGTAAAGTTCATTTTCAAAATAGTGTCTTGTACATCTCACAGTTACAATGGGTCAACCTGTATCCTTGTTTCAGCATTTTGTTATTTCCCTTCCCCTCCCCAAATTAGAAAAATGTATATACAAGATGTGGGGCACCGGAATCAAATACAGTGAAAACAGGGGTTATACCATGGGGGAAGAACATACAAAACAAACAAAAAAATCATTGTACATAATAAGTATATTAAAAACAACAGGAACAAAGATAAAACCTCTTCTGTCCCTATCTTGGGGTTCATTTCACTTAGCATCATCTTATAAGGTCATATTACATAGCTTTTGACCTTTTCAGCTTGTCCTAGACATATACTAGTAATTGCAAATAAGGGAAACCATGGGACCTATGTTTCTTTTTTTTATTTAATTTTATTTTGTTTGTGAACATACTGTACAGAGGGGTTACAATTACATGGGCAGGATAATGCGTACATTTCTTACCAAGCATTGCAGCCTCCTCCTTTGGTTTACCCTTCACATCCCTTCCCAGCCTTCCCCCTCCCTCCCAATCCCAATCCTTCTCCTTCCCCCCCTTCCCCCCGGGGGGGGGGAAGGGGTAGAAGGAGAAGGTAAAGCTCATTTTGGACATGACAACTTGTACTTCTCATTGTTGCAACAGGTCCACCTGTATCCTTAAACAACTGGTTTTTCCCCATCTCCTCCACAAGTTATACTGACATCAAATATAGTGAAAGCAGGGGTTATACTGTGGGGGAGGGACATACAAAGCAACAAAGAGATAATGAAAGAAAAAAAACATTAAAATACATATCTAAGGGTTCATTTTCCTGACATCACATTATCTGACCTTTTCCGCTTGACTCATACATATACTAGATATTTCTTTAAGCCTGGCTTACTTCACGTAATATAATTTTTTCCAAGTCTTTTCATTTCCTAACAAATGGGGCAGTGCCATTCTTTCTGGAAGCATAAAATTCCACTATATATATATATATATATATATATATATATATATATTCCATTCATCTACTGAGGGGCATCTGGGTTGGTTCCATAGCTCAGCTATAGTGAATAATGCTGCGATAAACATAGTTTTGCTGGTAGCTTTAGTATAGCCTTGTTTGTGATCGTTTGGGTAAATGTCCAAAAGTGGGATTGCTGGGTCATAGCGGAGTTCTATGTGGAGTCTTTTGAGGAACCTCCATACTGCTTTCCAGAGTAGTTGAACAAGTTTACACTCCCACCAACAATGCAGTAGGGTTCCCTTCTGTCCATATCCCCTCCAGCATCTGTTGTTATTAGAGTTCTTGATTATAGCCATTCTAACTGGGGTGAGGTGGTATCTATGTTGTTTTGATTTACATTTCTTTTATAGCTAGAGAAGTTGGGCATTTCTTCATGTGTCTATTGGCCATTCTTATTTCCTCTTCAGAGAAGTTTCTCTTTAAGTCTTTAGCCACTTATTTAATGGGAAGTTGTTTCTTTGAGGATTTGTTTTGGGGCATTTAATTTTTTGAGTTCCAGGTATATTTTAGATATGAGACCCTTGTCCCTTGTATGGCTAGTGAAGATCTTCTCCCAATCTGTGGACTTTCTATTGATCTTGCTTGCTATGTCCTTTGCCATGCAGAAGCTCTGCAGCTTCATGCAATCCCATTTGTCCAACCTTTGTTTGATTTTGTTGTGTTTCTGGGTCTTTATTAAGAAAATTTTGGCCTGTGCCAAGGAGCTCTAGCGTTTCTCCTATTCCTTCCTGTAATGTTTTCAGGGTGTCTGCTTTTATTTCGAGGTCTTTGATCCATTTGGAGTTGATTCTGGTACAGGGTGATATAAAAGGATCTAGCTTTAGTTTTCTACAGGTGTTCAACCGATTTTGCCAGTACCGTTTACTGAAGAGGCTGTCTTTCTTTCATTCTATTTTTTTAAACTCCCTTATTGAAGATTAGGTGGCTATAGGCCTGTGGGTTCATTTCTGAGCCTTCAATTCTATTCCATTGGTCCTCAGGTCTGTTCTTGTGCCAGTACCAAGCTGTTTTGATTAATATGACTTTGTAGTAGAGGTTGAAATTTGGTATTGGTATTCCTCCAGCACTGTTCTTTCTGTTAAGGATTGGTTTTGCTATTTGGGGTCTTTTATTGTTCCATATAAATATTTCAGTTGTTTCTTCTATTTCCTTGAAGAATGAGGTTGGGATATTGATAGGTATGGCATTGAATTTGTAGATAGCCTTTGATAGTATTGTCATTTTCATGATGTTAACCCTCCCAATCCAGGAGCCTGGGAGGTTTTCCACTTCCTTAGTTCTTTTTTAATTTCCTTTTTCAGGTTTTTAAAGTTTTTATCATACAGATCCTTCACTTCTTTAGTTAAGTTAACCTTTAGGTATTTTACTTTTTGTGGGGCTATTACAAAAGGAGTTGCTTTCCTGATTTCAGAGTGCTCTTCTCATTATTGCCATTGATTTTTGAGTTGCTTAGTGTTCTAATTGTTCTGGCTAATACTTCCTGTATATTGCCACCAAAGTAATAAAAATTGTGAGGAACAGCCTAGTAGGAGTTGTACAACCAGTTTAATGAATTACATTACCTTTTCTAGATGTAGTAAGTTAGAATTAAAAATATAAGAGTAAAATTTTTTCATCGTATTTTATTTTACATATATATCTGTATATACATTCACACATATACAAAATGGTGTGCAAATTTCCATGTAAAATATGTAAAATAGATATGACCAAAGAAAGCTATTCCTTTGAGATACCCAAGAATCTGGTTTATTTTCTTTCTATAATACTTCATTGGTTCTTCTGTTTCTACAGAAGAGATCCAAATGTTTCACAAAGTCCTCATTGTCCTGTTATGTCACTGCAGCAGTTTTCCTCCACTACTTCTAATGATTTTAAACAGAAAATCCTTAGAGTTACATGATAACATGCCAGGAAATACTAAGAACGTCTGGCTATTCTATCTGTAGTAACAATTTTACCTGCTGTTAAGTAGTGGGAAATATTTCTTGTATTCAAAGAGCATAGATACATTGCAAAACAATTTAAAATCTGTGTGAATTTTGAGGTAGGAGAGACTATAAAGAAAGACTTCCTAAAGATACAGGACAGAAGCCCCCTCTGTGGAGTGTTTGAAAACACTGTCAGATCATCAGCAGTGCTCTGACTTTGTCCTCTTCTGTCCAATGTGAATGGAAGTACCCATGCCCAGCCAAAGGCAGAGCAGGTATAGATATGCCACACAGAGCTACTAAGGCCCCTTAGATTTGCCAAGGATCATGCAAACTCCCTGCTGATCTACAAAATGTGTGTGTGTGTGTGTGTGTGTGTGTGTGTGTGTATGGCTTGCAAGAAAAAGCAAGCCACAGGGTGAGCCAGTCTAGGTTCAAATGCTACATGTGTCATAGACTTTAAAGTTGTAGGAAGTCTCTGAACTAGACGGTGAGAATCATCTGCCTACAGTACCTGTCACTCCATGGGACGCCAAAGAGTGGGAACTGCTGGAGCTAGCTAGACAAGTTTCTTCTTTCAGTGCCTCTCGGGATTGTCAGCAAAACTGAGCCTTCTGTGGTAAAGTAAACTGGTTAGAGACAGGAGTCTGCTTAGCAAGCAGGAGGCCCTAGTTCAAGCCCCATACCAGGAAGAAAAAAAAGTGTCAACTGAGATCAAACCCAGTGCCTTGAATGAGGCAGATACTTTCCCCCTAAGCTACACCTCCAGCCTCATCACTAGCTTTTATCTGCATCTCTTTCAGTACTTCTCTTTGATTCTTGGCTCAACTTTTACTTCATTGAACACTTGTGTTCAGTGTGGCACTCTGGTCAGGAAGGAACATTTGCCAGGTCAGTTTCTAGTGAGGATTCACAGCATCTAGGTACTTAGCACCTTCAGATATTGCAACTTTGTACTCACAATCCATGGACTGGGCAAAAAAACAACTCATAAGTAAGGAATGCTATTTGGGGCTTTTTCCATGCTTAAGTCTGTGAGTCTGTCATGCTTCCTTGCTTCTCCGCTTTCTCCTGCTCAATATAGCTCTGATTCCAGGAATACAAAATTTTGACCCACATTAAAAAAGGTTTGTGTGTAAAGGCAAAAGACAGCAGTTATTATTCATATGCAAAACCTCAGAAGAATATTGTTCTCTAATTCACTCCTTCCTGAAAAAGTGAATGAACTTCAGATAACTAAAACAATTAGACAAACATAAATACAAAGATTCCTGGTCCACTTAAAGACAGAATTAGCTGAGCACAACTATTAACTATGAGTTAGAGCAAGCAAGATTGATAAAGGCTACATTCTCACATGAAGTAGACAGTAGAACAGCTATAAAAAGTGAAGTAACAAAAATAAACCCTCTTGTGACTCTTTGTTGCTGTTGCTTTTAATGTACTTACAATGTACTATGTGATTTATTTTGTTTCTTTCATATGTTCTTCCTCTATGGTATAACCCCTGTTTTTACTGTATTTGATTCTGGTACCCTGCATCTTGTATACACATTTTTCTAATTTGGGGAGGGGAAAGGAAATAACAAAATGATGAAACAAGAATACAGGCTGACCCATTGTAACAATGAGATGTACAAGATACTATGTTAAAAATGAACTCTTGCCAGGCGCTGGTGGCTCATGCCTGTAATCCTAGCTACTCCAGATGCTGAGATCTGCAAATCGTGGTTCAAAGCCAGTCCGGGCAGGAAAGACCGTGAGACTCTTGTCTCCACTAAACCACCACAAAACCGGAAGTGGCGCTGTAGCTCAAGCGGTAGAGTGCTTGCCTTGAGCTGAAGAGCGCAGGGACAGCGCCCAAGCCCAGAATTCAAGCCCCACGACCGATCAAAAAAAACAAAAACAAAAACAAAAAACAAAAAACGAACTCTACAATTTCAGGGGCAATGGAGGGAGGAGTTAGGGAGATGGGAAGGGAAGGGATGGCTGGGGGGGGGACACAGAGGAAGTGGTAATAATGCTCAAGAGGAAATGTACTCATTACCTTATTCATAACTGTAACCCCTCTGTACAGTATCTTTACAATTAAATAAATAAATAAAGTAAGGTAAGAAAAGGAAAAGATAATGAACAAATATTTTCAGGTGGTTTTTGTACTTACGTCAGTGGTGGTAGTATACATGTTGCTAATTCTGAGTTTGCTGTATGCACAGTGTGGAACAAAATAGAGGACTAATATGAGATAATCCATCTACTCCAGTTGGTATCTCCACAAAATTCTTATGTTAAAATTCGAATTCCCAAGGTAAGATGCTAGCAAGTGGGGCCTTTGACAAGTGATTAGATAGCGAAAATAGTCCTCATTAAGAGGCCTCATGCTTGGGAAAAAGATATCTAAGGTCTCATGTGAGGACATGGTAAGACGGAACCATCTTTGAACCAGAGAATGAGCTCTTACTAGCAGTATTCTGGTACCTTGATCTTGGACTTTCTAGCTGCCTACAGAACTATGAGAAACACACTTTTCTTGTTTATAGGCTACTTGGATTATGCATTTTGTTATAGCTGTCTGACTGGACTATCATCTGCACTAGGAACTAGGAATAATATTCATATGGAGGCAAAAAGAGTCACATAAAAATGTCTGAATAAAAATAAAGCATCACCCTGAATTTTAATTGGCAACATTAGTGTACTAAGCATTAGTGCTCCGATTATGGACTTATTTTGAGTGGTACTGGGGTTAGAACTCATGGCTTCATTCCTGCTAGAAAAAACTATACCACTTGAGATGTGCCCCCAGTCCTTTTGTTATAGTTTTATCTTGGGTTTATGTGTAGACTGGTCCAGACTGTGATACTATTTATACTTCTCACATGGTTGGGATGATGAATGTGCACCACCTCACCCAACTTTTTATTGGTTGAGATGGAGGTCTCAGACTATTTTTGTGATAGAATGTCACTTTTGGCTTGGGCCCTCTTAGATCATCATCCTTCTATTTGTGCTTCCCTCTCTAGCTGTGATGACAGCTTTTTTTTCAGTTAATACAGGGTCTTGTGAACTGTTTTGCATAGGCTTGCTTAGAAACAGGATCCTTCTGATCTTGGCCTCTCACAAAGCTAGGGTTACAGACATACACTTCTGCTACCGATTGTCATGGGACTTGTGAGCTTTTTGCCTGATCTGACTTCAAACCTCAATCGCCTGCTAATTTTATCCTCCATGTAGCTAGGACTATAGGCATGAGGCATCAATACCTGGCCTTAGGCAAATTATCTTTTAGTGAAAAAAATTAATAAAAAGGAGTGCCACCAGATTCCTAAAGGCAAATTATATGAACACACCTTTCCTGTGGTTAGGAGAGACAGATTCAAACCTGCATACAGCATGCCTAGAAAAGCAGTCTGCTTCCTCCTTCTTTCTTCCCTTTTGCTTAGAGTGTTAATGGTTTATTCTGAACATCATTCCTAGCAGTCAGTGACCTGGTTAGCTTAACTGTCCATATTAGGCCATCCAGATTAGTTACTACTCATTCTCCTTCACCCCTCTTTTTCTCTTGCCTTGATTTTTTCTGCCAATCCTATCTTTCGTTCACTTTCCTCATTATAGATTCTTTTACTAAATGTTTTTCTCTTTCATTATAAGAATAGAAAATGTTTGCTATTTAGGAAAGAGGATGATTCAGAAAGATTGGCATAATCTACCAAGAAGATCCATATCGGTGCAGAAGTAATTCCCATTTTGAGTCAGTGCAAAAATTTCAAAATAGAA
This sequence comes from Dipodomys ordii, assembly GCF_000151885.1. Taxonomy (NCBI): domain Eukaryota; kingdom Metazoa; phylum Chordata; class Mammalia; order Rodentia; family Heteromyidae; genus Dipodomys; species Dipodomys ordii. The sequence goes on along the minus strand of NW_012267221.1, from coordinate 36,812,225 downwards.
AGCTTAGAATAATGAATACAACTCATTTGTTAAGCCACCATAAAATTCCAGATTACCATTTTCACACATTTATAAAAGCTCTGGAGAGTTGTCAGAAAGTATCACCATCACCATCTTGGTATTTCTCCCGTCAAATACTATTCTAGTTTTGTTTTATTTTCTATGATACCACATCCACCACAAGTCAGACAATTCCCTCTACCACTCTTTTTGTTTTTTATTTTTTGGTGATGGCATTGGGATTTGAATGCCGGATTTTACACTTACTTGGATTGCTTGCTTTTGCTCACTGGCATTCTACCACTTGAGCCATGTCTCTAGCCAGGCTTTTTGGTGGTTATTTTAGAGATGGAGTCTCTAGAATTTTTCTGTCTATGCTGGCTTGGAACCTCAGTCCTCCAGAACTCAGCCTCCTTTAGTAGCTAGGATTATAGACATGCATCTCTTTTTCCCTCCTCCTAGCAAGCTCCACTGCACTTCACAAGGGTATGGACTGGTAACATGCCAATGGGGCTAGCAGGGAAATATACTATGAGAGGGACTTGAGAGCTTCCAAGAAAGGCTTCATTTTCCCATTAAAGGCCTGGGAGGGGAGAGACTCACCTCTCAGCCCCAACTTGGTCACAGCTGTATGAGGACCCGGTGTCAACCCTATCCCAGCTTTTTTCAATTATGAAGAAGAAAGCTTAAGGACAAGCTGAGTGTGAAACAGAACATTTAAACAAGCCTGTCCTTGATTAGTGCACTTAAGCTAAATCAGGGCATCTTGGGATTAACTTCCATGTGACATACATAATAAATGTTCTATTGCTTAAGACTTTTTAAATTGTCATTCTGATACTTGTAACTGGAAACATAGTACCTAATTCAAAGCCTGATGATACAGGTAGAATTCATGACTATTGACAGGTCATAGCCTGAAAAGCACAGCAGGAGATGGGAAGAAACTAAACTGAATGAAATAGTTGTTATTCTTTTTCATCTAATTGTACAGATAGCCTAGTGCAAGTGAAAATATATCTAATTTCAAGGAGATAGTCTTTGTCTCTAGCAAAATTAGAAGTGTACTAGGGAATTACTTATATATTCTATTTTCATGATCTCTTTTGAGATATGACTAATCTAGAAATTGTGATTTTGTTACAGAAACAGTTCAGAACTCTCCTATCAATTTTCTTTATGAAATAAAATGTTTAGAACTTCTAGGTTATAAATTTCTTTCCAACAGTTGCCTACATTTTCTCTGACATTCCACTCCTGTGATCAACAATAACATTGCTAAAAAACTAAGGTCAGTTCAAGAGGAAGTGTACTCATTACCTCACTCATGTAACTGTAACCCTCTGTATAGTATCTTTACAATAAAAAAAAAAAAACACACAAAAAAAAAAAAACTAAGGTCATGAAAAATATGTACAACTTCAAAATACATTTTGATCTAGTTAGCTATAAAAAACAAAGTAATGGTAACATTGAAAGTTAAAGCTTTGAGAACTGACTTTAAAAAAGGATAAAAAAGAGAATAGACTAACAAAAGAATAAACTCTGAGACTGTTGTCTCCCAACATCTGCCCACAGCTTTTAAAAATATTTGAGTTATTTCAAAAAAAATCATGACACAAAATAGATTGAACAATTTTCTCGGTAGACTATGACTGCAGAGAATATTTTGATGTGAGCATCAAAGAACTGAAAGCTAGAAGAGAAAATTCCTATGTTTTAACTAAATTGAAGGGTTCCTTAATCATATACAAATATTTTTCATTGTCAGTGTGTCTAATAAACACTGTTAAGATTGCAAGCTCAAAGGATGTTGACTATTTATAGCTTTCTTTCTCTGAAAGAGCAAACACCTTTACAATATGATTCGCCTTCTCAATAAATGGAGCAGCAACTACACTGTGCAACAATGGCTGGTTAAGAAAAATGTTCCCTATGGGGGTGTTTGTTGCATACAGAACTGTGTCAGAGGCTTCTTAGGAATCAAGTGAAGTGGAGGAACAGGATTGGATGGTGGCCAGGACAGCGAGAAATAAAGGTCCCAGTGCTGGGAAAATGCAATCTTAAACTTACTATAATTTATTTCTATTTCTTACTTAAAAATAATAACAAATAATTGGCCACCAGCTCTTGGTACCCTAATTTCTTAAATGAACTCTTACAAACTTGTAACTATTCAATTTTTTTGTTTCCCCCTTCAGGTTAAGTTACTGTTCTCTTCTCATAAATACCACTTTTTAGCCATCAGTCACTACCACCAATATTCTGAGAAATGTAATCCAGTAAGTCAACCTATACTTTTATTCTTGCTTTTTAACTTAGAAACCTTGGGAATTCTTTTTATCTACATGTGTAAATTTCTAAAAATTTGGGTTTCACTAGAAATAATAGTATATAGTCTCTGTAATCTCCATGACATTAACTAGTATGACTGTAGTAGTATACTAAACCTTTGTTTATAAAAGTAGAACTTTTCCTATTTTGTTCTAACTCATTTAATTAAATGTTTTACCTGGAGACCAATTGAAAGCTTCTAGACAAATTCTGACATGAGCTGAGTTTTTCTTCTGATTCACAGTGACTATGACCTTAAAAGTTATGGGAAATTAATTAGTTATGAAGAGTAGCAAGAATTCTAGAAATAAAAATGCAGAGGTTAAAAAAGTGAATTGTCATCTTATAGTCTAATAAAATTAAAGAACTTGGGTCACTAAGATAATGTTTTCTGAAAATCTTTATTATTTAATTACTTTCCCAATACTTCATGTCATATTATAATAAGCTGAATTACCTAACATAAGCATATACTACTTTAGTTGTGATTACATGCTTGTCTAAATTGATAGTGCTGTGCTTTGGATATGAAATGTTCCAAAGGCTCAAGTACTAAAGACTTAGTTCCCTCTTTACATTCAGAGGTAAGCCTCTGGGAAAGTAATCAAGCTTTTATTTTATCTATGAATTAACTCACTGATGGATTTATAACTGAATGGATTATTGGAAGGTTGAAGAAACTGTGCATGGTGGGCTCTGACTGGAGGAAATGAGTTGCTGGGATCCTGACTTTAATGGATACATCCTGTCCCCACTCTGTTACGCCTATGTCTCCGTGCTTCTCTGCTGCCATGGAGATGAGCAGAAATCTGCCACATGCACCTGTTGCCATGATGTTCTGCCTCACTTCAAGCTCAAAATAATGGAGCCAGCCAACCATGGAGTGAGACCTCAATGAGCCAAAATTAATCTTCCTTTTATTAATTTTAATGTGTGTGTGTGTGTGTGTGTGTGTGTGTGTGTGTGTGTGCCAGTACTAGGGCTTGAACTCAAGGCTCAAGGACTGCCCTTATCTTTGTTGCTCAAGGCTGGTACTCACCACCTGCACCATAACTCCACTTTCAGCTTTTGTGATGGTTAGAGATAAGAATTTCATGAACTTTCTTGCCCAGGTATTGAACTGTAATCCTCAAATCTTAGCTTCCTGAGCAGCTAGGGTTAAAGGAGTGTCATTGTCACTTGGAAAATCGTCCTTTTAAAATTGTCTCAGGTATCTATCAAGTAGAAAACTTAACATGTTAGATATTTACTCCATTTTACTAATCTAATGCTTTTAAATTACTTAGGGACTCAATCTCTGGAGGATATGCCTTGAGAGTCTGTAGTTACAATGCTAAACATTTGTTATTACTGACACTGCTGCTAGCATGCTGACAGAGGCTAACTTTTTCATCTGATCCTCTAGGATGCCATGTTTCATCCTAAGAGATAAACACAGAGTATTTACTAATAGACTCCAGCTAGGATCCTTAAATGCAAGTGAATAATTGCTTTAAATATAAGATAAATTCTGTCTTTTTTCTTTTTAGTGTACATATATGAGCTAGTAATACCAATCACAATTGTCTTATATCTTGTCTAGGCAATCTTGTCTAGGCAGCTTCCAACTCCAGTTTTCTCACTTTTCTGAATCACATATTGGCAAATGTTTCTGTTTTCTAGTGGAAAGATTAAAAAAAGAATATAATGCCCAGAAAAATTTGAACAGATATTTTGGATGTGTTGAAATTCACAGGTGTGCTGGGTGCCCTGTTTTCCTATTGATTAATTGGCTGATGTTGGTACAAGGGTTTGAATTCACTAGACTTATTTACTGATTATTAGAGCACTACATCAAAGCCTGGATGTTTTGCTGATTATTTTGGAGATGAAAACTCTTGGACTTTTCTGCCCAGGCTGCTTCAGATCTTGATCCTCTAGATGTAAGTCTACTGAGTAGCTAGGATTATAGGCATGAGCCATTGGTGCCTGGCTTGGTTTTATTTTATTTTTTAATTAGTATTGCTCATCTTCTAGCACACAAATTTTGATGTAGCTTAAAAACAATTGTAGCAATTAGTTTGTTATCACATAGTTCTTATGAGAAGAAAGCAGTTATATATAATGGCATCAAAGTACATGAGGGTCTTCTGAAATCTGACCATAATTTAAGCTCTAGCTGCCTGTATTTCTTCTTTTTTCTCTCCTTTTTTTGTTTTGACTCATTGTTATTTTTTTAGGGGGGGGTCCGGTCATGGGGCCTGAACTCTGGGCCTGGGCTCTGTCCCTCAGCTCTTCAGCTCAAGGCTAGCGCTCTACCACTTGAGCCCCAGCGTCACTTCCGGCTTTTTTCTTTTTGCATAAGTTTTTTATTGTGAAAATACTGTACAGAGGGGTTACAATCACATGAGTAAGGTAATGAGTACATTTCTTATCAAGCATTGTTGCCTCCTCCTTTGTTTTTCCCCTACCATCCCTGCCTTCCCATCTCCACAACTACACCAACCCCTCTCCTGTCAAAGTTGTAAAATTGGTTTTTTGACATAGCATCTTGTACATCTCATTGTTGCAATGGGTCCACCTGTATCCCTATTTAAACAATTTGTTTTTTCCCTTCCCCTCCACAAATTATACCAACATCAAATACAGTGAAAACAGGGATTATACCATGGGGGAGTGACATACAAAGCAACAAAGAAATCATCTTATAAATATATTAGAAACAATAGCAAGAAAGAAAGACCATTTGAGTCCTTATCTTGGGGTTCATTTCACCTAAAATCAACTTATCAGACCATTTCTGCTTGTCTCAGACATATACTAGTTATTGTAAATAAGGGAAACCATGGGACCTATGTTTCTTTGGGCCTGGCTTACTTCACATAATATAATTTTTTCCAAGTCTTTTCATTTCCTAACAAATGGGGCAGTGCCATTCTTTCTGGAAGCATAAAATTCCATTATATATATATATATATATATATATATATATATGCCACATTTTCTTGATCCATTCATCTACTGAGGGGCATCTGGGTTGGTTCCATATCTTAGCTATGGTAAATAATACTGTAGCAAGCATAGTTGTGCTGGTAGCTTTAGTATGGTCTTGTGATCATTCGGGTAAATGCCCAAAAGTGGGATTGCTGCATCATAGGGGAGTCATTATTATTATCAGGAAACTTATACATGATATTCACCTATTAACATCTTTAATATTCTGGTATAAGTATTTTCAAGCTCTTTGTGAAGCTGAAGTTTGACTTCAAAATAATGCTTTATTAAAGGTGTAGTATGATGTTTTTAAAACTTTCTGCATGGAATCTTTGTAGATTTTATTTTGAAAAAAATAATCATTATGGCTTAAACTTGGTGGAGCTGAAACATAAACCAAGTATTTCTCTTGTAATTCTTCAACACCAAGAAAGACTTTTCTGGAAACAACACAGAGCCTTAGGGCAAAACTATCCAATCCTTGGCTCCAAATACTAAGTAAAGAACATTAGTTTTGAATTCACTCTCTGCTGTGGCAAAATAAATTACCCTAAATCTTACCAGTTAGAAATGATATTTCTTGTCTCCCAGTTTTCAAGGGCTAGGTGGGTTTGGCTCAAGTCTTTCACAGGTACAGTCAAGGTGTCAGCTAGGGATGTAATAATCATCTCAAGGCTCTTTTGGAAGCATGCACTCACCAACCTGAGTTTCTCCACAGCCTGGCAGTGGCTTCCTCTCAGCTTTCTAGTTGGAAGCTATGACCTTTTCATAATCTAATGTTGGAAGTGACATTTCATCATTTCTGCTGTATATTATTCATTCAGAATGAGTCAATATTTCTAGCCCACACTCAAGAGGAGGGAACTATACAAGGACATGATTGCCAGAAGGTGAAAGAAAATATTGAAGGCCATCTCAGAGGCTGCCTAGTGCTGGTTTGTTTACTGTATGTGTTTTAAGGTATAGTCACATATTGCTTAAAAGCAGTAGTATATTCTAAGAAATGCACCATTAGGTGATTTCACCATTGTGTAAGCAAAATAGAGTGCATTTACTGTACATAATCTGGGATGGTTTATAGCCTACTACATCCCTGAGCTACATAGTATATCTCTCTGTGTGTGTACACATACAGGCATATGTACACATATACATATAAATGCATTTATATATGCACACAGAGATATACACTGTGTATATACACACTATATATTTATATGCATGTATACACATACTGTATATATTTGTGAATATATATTTATAAACACACATATACACACACACACATATAAGGTCTATCCTGACCAAAGCACTATTATGTAGTGCATGCTTATGTACAGTAAATTCACTATTGTGAACATCTAAAGGGGATAATACAATAAGCTGAACTTTCCAACCTATTAGATCTTGAGATCTTTCCATTTGTTTTTATTCTATTCTTAGTATTCTAATGACTTATCTCCAAGACACGGTCCTTGGAAGGGGAAGTTTGTTAGACACTGGATGCCAGGACCTTCCCTGACTCACTAAACTGTGAATAATATTTCTTCTTTTGGGGTCTACTTTTTCTATGGAGTCTACTTTTGGGGGGGGCTCAACTTTTTATCTGCAGCTTTCTTTTGATTGGTATTTATATGAATATCTTTTCCATCTCTTATTTTTAATCTGTCTAAATCCTTACATTTAAGAGTTTCTTGCAGATTGCATAAATATTCTCAGCTGACAATGTCTGCTTTGGTTGACAAGGCCTGATTTTTCAGTAGGATGTTGAGACTATTTATATTTAATGTAAGTAAATACAGTTGGATTAAAAGCTGTCTTTTCCATTGTTTTCTAATTGACAATTTGTTTTTCCCTGTTCCTTGCTTTTTTTAGATTATTTTATTGTTTTATTTTATTTTTTATTTAGATTTTATTTAATCATTTGTTATTCTATTTTTATTTAAAAAATTTAGTTTATTTTCCTCCTCCTCCTCTTCCTCCTCCTCCTCCTCCTTCTGCTCCTCCTTTGCCTCCTCTTCCTCTCCCTCTTCCTCCTTCTCCTTCTTCTTTTTGTGAGCCTCACTGTTAACCCCGGATGGGCTGGAGCTTGCTTTGTATCCCAGGCTGACCTCAAACTCATAATCCTCCTGAAATTAGGCATGTACGGGATTATGCATGGGCCACAATGCTCAGTTTGTTTTAGTTCTTTTAAAAAGATTTTAATTTTTTCTAAGGTTTACAATATATATTTTTAACATATTACATCCTATTTCAAGTGCTATTGAGACATTTAAGTTCATGACCTGAGGCCTATCGTATACTTCCATTTTTTCTTTCATTCTTTGTATTATTGATGTACATTTTAATTCTAAGATGATATAAATCTCATACTGCTTATAACTTTTACTTTAGATGGTTATCTTTTAATGAGATTGAAATAATTGCAAAGTTGACTTATTTTTCATTTTTATAATTTCTAGGACTATGTATCTTTGTGTCTTTATAAGAAGTACTTAAATTACTTTCTTACTAAGAAACATTAATCACTTACGTGTGCCCACAAATTAATTAGAGAATAAAAGCCAGGCACTTCTGCCTCCATTTTTTAAAATATATGTCCTTTGCTCCAACCCATCCTCTCCTTCAGTCATTTTGCAGCCACTGTAAACACCAGGTAGAAGCATACCATCACGTGACAAATATTAATAATTCTTATTGTCACAAGCCCCACTTGACCAGTCCAGAGAAGATGAGTTGTCAGACTGCCTCCTGCCATCTCTGAACTATGCATCTTTTGCTCCTTGTCTCCAGTTCTGTATTTAAACTTGTATCTCATGTTGAATTCTGTTGAAGATAGAACAAAATGCTGTCATTCTATTGCTTGGGCACCACATAATTAATCTTTTTCTGCCTTTCTCCCTGTTCTTTATTTGGTGAATAAAGATGAATGGCTGAACTTGACTTTTGAAACTCCTGCAATTTGGATGTGAGGTCTAAAACCTCAGTTTCATATTTACACAGTTTCCATTTACTATATTCCTTTAGTATGAAGACTTCCTTTTAAAGTTAGTTGTTTTTATTTTTTTCCCTTTTTTTGGGTCCAGTCATGGGGCCTGAACTCTGGGCCTGGGCTCTGTCCCTCAGCTCTTCAGCTCAAGGCTAGTGCTCTATCACTTGAGCCACAGCGCCACTCCTGGCTTTTTTCTTTTTGCTTATGTGGTGCTGAGGAATTGAACCCAGGGTCGCATGCATGCAAGGCAAGCGCTCTGCCACTGAGCCACCTTCTCAGCCCTAAAGTTACTTTTTAATAGTAAAAGTCCATTGGAAATAGGAGGAGGGAAGCAACATTTGTCTTCACTTTTGGAAGATATTATAGTTGGGTATACAGTTCTGGACTGGTAGTATTTTTTCTTCCTCTCTATCAAAAACATCAATCCATCCTCTGTAGCTTATAGTCTCCGACAAGTTTTGATAAAGTTTTATTATTACTATTTACTAAGACTCTCTATGTAAATAACAATGTAAATATTTGGCACATTGTTTCTTGACCTTTTATTTCTCATATCAGACACCAGGAAACTCATAGCCACTTGACAACCTACCTGTGCCTTTTAAAGAAAAGAGTGCCACCAAAAATTAAAGCAAATCAAAATGAATGTAGTGAAGGCAAAAAGCTGTCTCTCAGGAGGCAAGTACCTAACCAGGAGAACTAAAGAATTGGGGACAATGACGGAATGAAAATAATGGCTTGTTTTTTTAATCACCATCCTTTGTTTGTTTTTAACACAATCCTGAAGAGTCCCTTGAAAAGAGGAAACCGTTTTGAACTTTGAAAAAGCCATTTATGGCCAGGCACCAGCATGCATGGTGACATTATGGTAGGCACATCAAGAAGAAGAAGAAGGGGCTGGGAAGGTGGCTCAGTGGTAGAGCGCTTGCCTTGCATGCCTGAGGCCCTGGGTTCCATTCCTTAGCCCCACATAAGCAAAAAGAATAAAAGCCGGAAGTGGTGCTGTGGCTCAAGTGGTAGAGTGCTAGTCTTGTGTGGAGAGCTGCGGGAGCTGCGACCAAAGACGGCTGCAAAAGCAACATTGTAGCTAAAATGGCAGGGCCGCATGGTGCAGCTGCGACCTAAGATGGCGCGGGCTCCCGCCTTCCGTCTTCCCCGTGACGAGTGCTCTCTGTAAAAAACAACTCCTTATATGGCTATGACTTGGCTCTTAGTTTGCTTCCGTATTTGCAGCCCTATCAGTATATGCCACGTGGCGCTTCAGGATTGGCCATCCAGGAGGCTTATAACCGGAGCGCGGGGGCGGAGGGAAGGAGAAACAAGGAGAAAGCAAGAGAAACAGGAAGAAGCAGGAAGAAGCGGGTAGGAGAGAAGTAGGAGAAAAGAAGCTGTAAACAAGGTCCTGAATAAACCGTCTGAAAGAAGAACCTGTTGTCGCGTCATCCTTGCGGGTCGAGGCGGTCGGGACAGTCTTGAGCTGAAGAGCTGAGGGACAGTGCCCAGGCCCAGAGTTCAGGCCCCACGACCAGACCCACCCCCCCCCCCAAAAAAAAAAAGAAGAAGAAATTACAGAAAGCCAGAGAGATTCAGGAGCCAGACTCACTGAACCAAACAGCTTTCAATTGTACTATTGTTTATTCTTTGAATAAAAAGTTATTTCCTTTAAAATGAGATGTAATTCAGATTTTAAATTTTTTGTTATTATAAAGGCGATGTACAGAGGGGTTACAGTTGCATAAGTCAGGTAAAGAGTACATTTCTTTTTGGATGATGTCACCCCTTTCCTTCCTCTCTCCAATTTTTCCCTCTAATCCTCACCCACAAGTCGTACAGTTCATTTTCAACTTAGTGTCTAGTAAGTATCCCTGCTGCACTTTTTCATCCTTTGTCCCTCTAGCTTTGTAGCACCTCCCCCAAACATACAAATGAACAAACAGGCCAAACTAACTGGGGTGAGATAGAATCTCAGAGTTGTTTTGAATTGCATTTCCTTTATGGCTAGAGTTGAGGAGCATATCCTCACGTTTCTTCACCATTCTTACCTCTTCTTTTGAGAAGTGGCTCCTTAGTTCCTTTGCCCATTTAGTGATTTATTATGTTTGGGAGGGGTTTCTTGAGCTCCTTGTATATTTTGGATATTAGGCCTTTGTCACATGTATTGCTGGTAAAGTCTGTTGGCTGTCATTCTAGTATATTAACTATGTCCTTTGCTGGGCACAAACTTTAGTTTGATGTAATCCCATTGGTCAAGTCTCGCTTCTATGTGCTGTACCCCTGGTTCTCTTCAAAAGTTTCTGCCTATGCTTGTGAGTTGTGACTTCACTCCCTCCTGCAGTAGTTCAAAGATTCAGGTCTGATAGGTCTTTGACCCACTGTGAGTTGATATTTGTGCGTGGTGACAAACAGGCACAGGGAGGCCCAGTTTTCCCAACACTAATAATTGAAGAGGCTGTCTTTTATTCCATTGTAGATCTTTGGCTCCCTAGACCAGACCTGTTTTAAGGAAATACTTCTTCCTCCCCCTCCCCCCGAAAGACTCCTCCTTCTCCCTCTTTTTTGCTCCACCCCTCTCCCCTCCCCAGACAAACGGTCTGGGCCTGCAACGGCCTAGAGCGCCCCCTAGAGCCCGTCCCCCATCCTGCCCCGAGCCGGCCCTAGAGACCGGCGCGGGGACGGTCCCGCCCACTCAGGGGGCGGGGTCTCCGCTTTCCCGCGTCCGGCGTCCCCGCCCCGCCCCCTCTGGCTCTGGTTTCCGCCGCTTCGGGCCCTGCCGGACCCCGGGAGCCCCGGCGGGGATGCGTGCCCCGGGGCCGTGGTGGCTTCTGCTCTGGCTGTCGCCCCTGGCCACGCGGCCCTCGGGCGTCGAGCGCGAAGAGGCCACGGCGATGTCAGGTAACGCGGGCCCCCGGCCGTGGGCGACCCCGTCTGGGTGATGGGGTCACCGTGGGCGCGGCTCCTGCCGGGCCGGGCCCGGCCTTCCCGGCTTCCGGGACCCTGGTCTCTGCGGGCCGTGCACAGGATTGTTGGAAGTTCGGAGCCTGGTGGCGGCCAACACTCAGGAGACGGTTCATCCGTCCCGTCCCGTAACTAGGCCCTGCCGCAGCCGGCCCAGGTTCCAGACTTGCAGTGTGATTGTTGGCTCGTTTTCCCATTTCCTGGAATTCATTTAGCCAAATACCGATTCCGTGCGCCTAGGCAGCGTGCCCCTGTGCTCCTCTCCTGTGGTCTTAACTGTGGGTGAATGTCTAGGTTTTTGTTGTTGTGTAAATAGTTTCTCGGGTTGCATCTAAAACTTTATTACATCAACAGTTATTCTTTAAACTGAAGATTAGAGGAGGTAATCCTTCAGGTGTAGAAAGAGATGGAGAATCTCCTGGACCTGGCCGGTTGTTGTGACCTGGTAAGTGGTCACAAGTCATATACAGATAATGATACAGATGTTGATTTGTGATTTATGCACTATGCCTGCTTTGTGAGAAACAATGTCTGATATCCACTGGTAGGGTTGTAGTATGTTGGTGGGGTGCTCTCAAGATCTTGACACAGAAGGGGAAGTCACAAAATGCAGTTCTAATTACTTGTCATTTGTTGTAAGTTTAATGTTTACTTTGTCATTCAGTCCAAATGCAAGCTGTTGATGGCTCATGTATGCAATCCTAGCTATTCAGAAGGCCAAGATCTAAGGATCACAATTTGAAGCTAGCCTGGCTAGGAAAGTCTGAGATTACCATCTCCAATGAAACACAAAAATACCAGAAGTGGAGTTGTAGCTAAAGTGATGGAGTGCTAGCCTTAAGCAAGAAATCCCAAGGACGGTGCCCTGGCCCTGAGTCCAAGCCTCAGGACCACCATACACCTACTTTTCACAGATGCACTCACTACAAACTTGCACGTATTGCATTGGACATCTCTCGTGGGAAACCATTAGTATGAACTTTTAGCTGGACCCACACTGTTCCCAACAAAGTCTGGGTCCTTGTCTAAGGATGAAGGTGAGAATGGATGTTAAATAGGAAAGTTTTAGTTGCTACCACATTAAGTCTACTCTCAGGTCAGTCAAGTAGTTTGTTTGCTGCAAATTATGTCTTGGGAAACTCCTAGTTTTCATTGGACAGTACTGGGGTTTGAACTCAGTGCCTCAAGATTGTTAGGCAGGAGTTATACACTGAGCCACATCTCCATCCCTCTGCATTGGTTATTTTTGAGGTAGATTCACACTTGCTGTCTACTCAGGTTGCATGTCTGGACACCACAATTCTGTTTCTCACCATAGCCGAGAAATTGGTGTGTATCATAATGCCCTGCTTGTTTTGATAAGTAGGCTTTTCTACCGAAAGTCTGGCCTGGAATCACAGCCCTCTCAGTATCATCTTTCTTGTGCCTTAGGATGACAGGCCAGCTGTTGGTTGAGAAGGAATCTCAATCTTTTCTGTCTGACTCTATTCAAACTGCTATCCTCCTGTTCTTAGCCTTCTAAGTAGCTAAGATTATAGGTTTTGGGTGTTTTACTAGGCATTAGGCAGCTAAAAGTGTCTCAATCATTGTCTGACCATTTAATAGCCTGATAGGGGTAGCAACTATTTATAATACCATATTAGCAGATTAGAAAACAAAAGTATAGGTTGTAAGAAATATAACAAGTATATATTGCTGAAGGAAAATGAAACATAGATCAGTCTAAGGAGGAGGGTTATTGGACATGGCAACAACCACACAATTAGAAGTATCTGTGGACCAACAACCAGAAACTTAGGTTCTAGTTTCAGCTGTTATATTCATCCACCAGGTGGTATGACTTTGAACCAGAACCATACTTTATATAGACCATATTTTCTGAATGAGTAAAATGGAGATTCTTTTCTTTTTTGCTGAAGTTTTCAACATTTTCCTCAGGTTTTTCTTTCCCCAGAACTATGGGGAGCTTGAGCTTGAGCTTGAGCTTGCCAGGCAGGTGCCCTAACACTGAGCCTGCATCTTCAGCTCCCCACCCCCTTTTAATGTGTGTGGATGTCCAATTTATATTAGGCTTCCCATTTTAGCTATAGGCCTTTTTGTCCTGGTTGGCCTCAAACTCCCAATCTAATCTTCCCATATACTTTACACTAACAGGTATAAGACACTGTGTCTACCTATTGGTTGAAAGGAGTTTTTCAGCTTTTCTATCTGGGCTGTCTTGGTTCACTAACCTCCCTTTCCTACTCTCCCTAGAAGCTAGAATAACAGACATAAGCAACTAGTGTCTGGCTTTCCTCTCTCTGATTTCCTTTAATGAACCTAATGCTTATCAAATTTTTGCATTCTCTGTGGCAAAGGTTCTCAATTTTGTTCAAGACATAAGATAAATCTGTGCTTGAGTGTGCATTAGGATGTGTTCATTTCAGTTTTATTCAGTTTGTTTTACCTGGAGCCCTTCTGTGACATGAAAAGCTTGGATTAAGTGACACTTAAGAACCCATACTATTCTGCAATTCTGTCTTGGACTCACACACACCCTCCTATGGAATGGAGAACATTCAGACTGAGGCCAGCTCTCTGCAACTTATTTGGAGGAAAGTCAAAGGCAGTTGGCACAAGAGACACAGGTAGTTGTCTGCCTGAGAGCAAGAGTAATTTCAAGTCAAGTATCACTTGTAATTTGTAACCAGTGAGTGAGGTCCCTAGAAATATTTCTTTTTTTCCCTGCAATGAAGTTCATGTTACAGAAATGGCTTCCCAGGCTTAGAATACAGCCAACAACTCATTTCATATTTGCAGCTTTTAAATTCCTCTGTGGCAAAGGAAAATCAGTATAGGCATTAAAATCAGACCTAAAGGTACATTAGGATGTGCTAATTTTAGTTTCATTCCCATGTTCTTGGAGGAATAAAAATCAGGATTTATATTCAGGTTAAAAGCAAGACAAACTGGGGTTATACAATAGAGGAGTTACTTCTGTAACTAACATCTTTGAAAATAACCCATCAAAATTACCAACAAAAATTCTAACTGCATCTGAAACCACTGGGTTTCATAAGTGAAGGTCTATTGGCTTTATGATTTTTGTTTTTCCTGATTTTCTTCTTTCCTTTTCTCAAAAGAAACATAGTTATAGTCCAAAGAAAATGGCAGCATGATTTAATAAGTGCTTATATTCTATTACAGTTTTGAGGGTATTTTTTTTATAAGAGAACCATAGGAAGTTACATTTTCAGGAGGAACACTGAGGAAATAATTTTTATGGAAGGTGATTTAAGAACTGTTAAGATTTGAGAAGTGTTTGTGTTTTTCATTTTTAGACTGTTCTATAAGTAGGTTTAAGTAATACCTGCACTTTTCAAAAGTTTTGACTGCATATTTTTACCATATGCATGACTAAACTTTTAAACTTTAATATATAATTAGACATATAAAGGAGTAATTTCAGATTTAACTTATTACATAGGTGGTACAGATGTCCTTTTTAACCATATGTGCAGTAGTGCCCCCTTTTCTGTGGGGAATGCTTTCCAAGACCCTCTGTAATGCCTGGCACAACAGTATATCTGAACCCCATATTATATGTGTTACGCTTTATTTCTATGTATACGTACTTGCGATGGAGTTTAAATTATAAAGTAGGCACAGAGATAAACAATAACTAATAATAAAAATAGGACAATTTTAACAGTATACTGCAGTTGAAGTTACTTAAAATTTATGAATTGTCTGCTTTGAAATTTCATTTTTAATATTTTTGTCCTATGGTAGACTGTGGTTGACTACAGGTAACTCAAACCATGGAGAATGAAACTGCAGATGAAAAGAGGGACTATTGTAGTTCTAAGATTAGTATAATATTTATAAATTGAGTTGCATTTAAAGTGACTGTATGTTACTGGTTCAGGTAATCCTGTTTTGAACTTTGGGGACAATGTCCAGAAGTATACTCTTCTCCAGAAGTCAGGTGTGCTGGAAGGACCAAAGGGCCTCCTGAGGACTGAGGACTACAACTGAGGAGTTAAGGAAAGGGGTGCTCTTAGAGACTGCCTTGCCATAGTCAGGATAGCACCCGCCCCCCTCCCACCCCCCACCCCCACCCACTGTGGGGATGTATTTTATCCTCAAGTGAAAATAGCTTTCCCTTTTCAGGTATTATTCCCTTCCACCCAAATGAATGATGATCATTACAATGGGATACATTATGTGGGGATTGTTGTGATACATTTGAGTCTGCCTACATCTGCCACCAGGAGATTTCATTGTATCCGGATTAGACAGGAATTTAGGTTCCACAAGAGGAAAGGGAATGCATATATGAAAATGGAACTCATCCCCTGTTCTTTCACAAACTTCTTCCCACCCAGGTGAAAGGCCTCATGATCTCTCCACTTACCCAAACCTTCACAGCATCCCATTCTCCTTCAAAGCCTGTTGAGTTCTTGAATCTATGCTTTCTCCTTCTTCAGCTCATAGTTCAGTAATCTGGGGTCCTTCCCTTGTCGTTTCAGGCTAGAAGTGATACAAGCTTCCTGCTGATGTGGGTGCCTGGGAATATCACAAAGCCTCATAATTGGTGCCTTAATTCTGTCCACCTCCTTACTGAAGTCTTCAATTAAGCTCTTTTTAGTGTCCACAGTTTCCTGTTAAGATTTTGAAACTTACCTGAAGTCCTTCAGTGCTGTGCTTTCAGGATGAAATCTGTGTTCTTCTGGCATAGTAACCACCGCTTGCTTCTATAGCTGTGAGTGCTGTTCTGTTGCTGGACCCCCATCCATTTCACTTACCCCTAAAAGAATTCCTCCTGTAATCTGACTCATTTTCTGTCCCCTCAACCCAATTCTTATTGCCTCCAACTGATTCCATCAGTCCTCTATACCCGTATTTCATCTTTTCTGGGAATCTGCCTTTAATTTCTGCCCTCTACTTCAGAATTGAAAACAAGCTTTTCTCTATGCCCATAGCATACCCTTCATGTGTCATAGAAGTATTGAAACTGATTTGATACTTTCTGTATGTATCTTTGTAGGTTGAAAAGACTATAGGGCTGTAATTGGAATTTATTGATTTTGAAATATTAAATTATTTCTCTGAGTAAATTTTTAAAAAAGATTCTGGCAATGAAATATTTAGAAAACCATTTCTTTTTTATCTTAGTTCCAAGATGTAAAGCTTTGAAGGAAACAGATAAAATTATAGCTTCAGAGTCAGACTGTTACTGCTACAATCAAATGTCCCAAATGAAGTGGACATATATGTGGTCAACAGTACAGGTAAGGGCCCAATTTTAAATCATGTCTGAAGGACAGGGAATGAAAATGCATTTTGAAAATAAAAAGAACATTTTGTATGGACAAATAGCTGAGTGTCAGGATGAAAGCTGTCATGAGGGTCACACATGGTGACCCATGGATGGTGATGTGGGAGGGGGACATTAACTCCTCCATATGTTTCTCTACCCCTTCTCAGACCATTCAAAACTAACATGTAATCAGTGTGTCTTCTTCGTGGCAGGATAGAGCATTAAAAAGAGCAATCAGAATCGTTCTTAGTGAGAGAAGATGACATTTAAGAAAGATTTTAATACAGTGAGATACTGAAGACTGAACCCAGGGAAAGAATATTCTAGATTAAGGGTATAGCTTGAACATTATACCAGGAAGCACATGACACTTATATGTACCCTTTCCAATACCATAGACCTCTTTAATCACTTGATTAAGGTGTGGTATCTGGCAGGTCCTCCTACTTTAAAATGACTAATTTCATTAATGGGTAAGTAGTTTGAGGAGATAATTTGAGGCGATAATTTGTAGATACTCTGTTCCTCATCAAACTTAAACTCCCTAGTTGTATCATTCATTGGTATTGTTTGCCTGATTCAGCTAATATTCTAATTCCATTATTCTTTTACAAATATTGGCATTTCACCATACAGAAGAGTTTTTTCCTCCTACTAACTAATTAACAGTTTCATGAATTGCCAGATTATTTTGTGGATTTTCATTAGGTATTTTGAAACTCATAGTCTCCTAAATTTGGACAGAAGAATTCCTTTGAGGTAGTTCCTTTAACTCATGACTATCATTTTTTATTGCTTCTTTATTTTCTAACAAAAAGATGTTGCATGCTTATGTTGTGTTTTCCTGACCCAACCTTGCAATACATTTCATTTGTGGAGCATTAAATATTAGTTGTTTATTACAATTAAGATACCACTGTTATATATATGAACATTCATCCTCCTGCATATACATCTGTTTCTATCTCTTAGTTCAAAGTCATGAGTTCTGCTAAAAGAAACAGTAGTAGGAATTCAATATTTATTTACAATGTTTTATCTGTTGGTCAAGGATGTAATTTTAATATTGTGGGAAAAAATTACTTGGGCTAATCATTCTTACCTACCCTGTCCATATGGCTATACTATTCACTAAAAGTATAGTTTGTTTTTTGTGCTGGTCCTCGGGCTTTGAATTTAGGGTCTGGGTGCTGTCCCTGAGCTTTTATGCTCAAGGCTAGCACTCTACTACTTGAGCCACAGCTCCACTTCTGGCTTTTTGGTGTTTAATTGGAGATGAGTCTCTGGAACTTTTCCTGCCTGGGTTGACTTTGAACTGTGATCCTTAGATCTCAGTCTCCTTCCTAAGTAGCTAGAACTACAGATGTGAGCCACGTGCACATAGTTATTTTTATTTGTATTCATTTCAAATTTTTATTAACATCATGGTTGATTTCAATATTTTTAAATATATAAAAATTAGAATACCTTACAAGTTAAAACTCTCCATAAACTGGGCACTGGTGGCTCACATCTGTAATCCTAGCTACTCAAGAGGCTGAGGTCTGAGGGCTGGGGTTGGAAACCAGCCCAGGCAGAAGTCTGTGAGACTCTTATCTCCAATTAACCACCAGAAAACTGGAAATAGTACTGTGATTCAAGGTGACAGAGGACTAGCCTTGAGCAGAAGAGCTCAGCGACAACACCCAAGCCCCAAGTTCAAGCCCCATGACTGGAAAATAATAAAATAAAAACCCTCCACAGAAGTATTCTCGGAGAAGCTGGGTGCCCGGTGGCTCATGCCTGTAAACCTGGATACTCAGGAGGCTGAGATCTCAGGATCACAACTCGAAGCCAGCCCCTGTGGGAAAGTCCATGTGACTCTTCTCTCCAATTAACCACTGGAAAATCAGAAGTGGTGCTATTGGTCAAAGTGGTAAGAGCACTAGCCTTGAGTTAAAAAGCTCAGGGACGGTGTCCAGGCCCTGAGTTCAAACCCCGTGACTGACAAAACAAAACAAACAGACATATTTTCAGAGAAATCCCACACATCCTCATTTCTTCTATTTATTCCAACTCCTATAGGCAAGAAATCATAGTTTCTGGTGTCTTTCCTATGTTCCTTCTTGCAGAAAATAAGCAGCAATGCATTTTTATATGTGGAGAGCTGAAAATCAAGAGACAGAGAATTTAGATAGAGAGGAGAAAAGGACTGCATTGTTTTTACTATTATGAGGAAATAATGGAAGCCAACTTGATTTTAAAGAAAAAGGTAACTAGGATCTGAGGTTGTGTTCTGATCCTTCTTCAGTGGACATAATAAGAAGAGCTGGAAGTATACATGCTCAGTTGATCCGGAGGAAGGAAGTGCTTTTTCTTTTTACTTTTCTTTTTCTTTTTTTTTTTGTGGTACTCAGGATTTGAACTTAGGGACCTGTACTTGCTAGTTTGACCTGATGGCTGCAGAGTAGCCTCTAGCCCTGTTTTTCACTGGTTATTTTTAGAATAGAACTCACTTGTGAACTACAGTCTGCCAGTGTCTGTCTCCACACTTTTCTGTCTGAACTGATCGGATACTATCATCCTCCTAACCTCAGTTTTCCATGGAATGTAGGATGACAGTGTGTGCCACTGCACCCAGCTGTGGATTAAGAATGGCTCCACAAACTTTTCTACCCAGGCTGGCCTGAACTGCAACCCTCTTACTCTCTGCCTCTCAAGTAGCTAGGATTATAGGCATGAGCCACTAGAGCTCTGCTGAAGTGGTTTTTTTTAAGCACTGAAGAAGAGGGTAGAGATAGAGACGCTATTTCTCTTATCTTTATGGCCAGATAGTTTTCTTTCTATCTGATCCATTTTCTGTATGCCTCTTGGCCACAATGGCTTGCTGGAAGATAAGTTAAGTCAACCACAACTCCTGTCAGAAATGTCCACTTTCAACATGTCTGTGTTCCAGCATGTGCTTAGACTAAATGCAGGTATGAAAGGTCCACCTTGGGACCAGAAACCAGTCATGTGCATCTACATATTCTTTCCTTAATCCAGTTTTGGGCTCTCCTTGTTCTTCTTAGGTTTATGAGAAGCATTTTACTTCTGTGCTTATGGATTTATTTGTTCTTGTTTTGTAGGTGACAATTAACAGCTCAAGCATGCTCAGTATTGAATATATCACAGGCAGTCATAATTGCCAGTATCCAGATACCGTTGTATCTTTTATCAAATGTGTGATTCATAACTTTTGGGCACCAAAGGAGTCTAAAGAATTAACTATAGTCATCAGTCCATATGGGGAGACTGTGTGTTTCTCAGTAAAGCCTGTCAGGAAGATACTCGTTTATACAATAAGCATGAATCGAAATAGTAAGTTTATTTTTATTCTTTCTGAATTCAGTTTTTCTGCAATCACATTCAATAAGTGGATATGTCTTTTCTTTCAGCAGCAGTACATTGACACAAAATGTTCATTGTGTGTGTGTCTTTTGTTTTTCTTCCAGTTGTAGATTTCAAACTCTTCCTTGTGTTTGTGGCAGGCATTTTCCTTTTCTTTTATGCAGAGACCTTGAGTCAGTAAGTATTCATTTTTACAGTCTTGATATTGTTATTTGAAAGGTATTTGGGTTGTTTTTGACTCTAAGGTAAATATTTCCTACTACTTGGCATTTGTAGTTCTTATTTAGGTTTTGCAAATGACAGGTCTGAAGGTAATATTTGAAAGGTCTTGATGGATAGAACAGTTACTTGTATATACAAATGGTACAAAGTGCTTTTGCATACATTATTTTATGTATTAACATTTTTATTAGACCTCATAACTATGTGAGCTCTATATTGCTGCTTTTATTTTATCAATGAGAAAATTCTTATCCATCATTTCACAACTAGTTTTTCTCGGGGCCATAATTCAGCTCAGGTTTTATGAGCTTGCTCTCTCTATTAGATCTATTTCCTAGATTTATGACTGATATAGAAGGTTGAATATAACAAATATCTACCTCTTGCATAAGAACACTATTTTGATATTTCGTTTCTTCTAGTTTCTTTAATGAAAACACTTTCCAGTGTTTTACTTCTTGCTCTGTTAGCTAGAACCCAACATTCATGAGCCATCCCTAACCTTGTTTATTTTTGAACTTTTTCTTAGAGAATAGTCAAGTATGTTCAATATCATTCAGAAATATAAACTGGATAGTAAGTACATGGGAAGGGTTAAGATTGGACTCTTGAGGAGCTGATCTGTAATCCTGAATCCTCCAGATGTTCTCTTGGACAGGTCTTTTAACTTCTTAGTCTTTAACTTCTTGGTTTTCTCTATATAAACTTAGACATGGATAACTGTGAATGCATGGAAATACACGATAATGCCTGGTTATTACTGTTGAATCATATTCTCAATATTAAAGATAACTCAGACATTCTGTTTTGAGTTAGTACCAAGCTTTTTGCCATAAATTTCCAAATACTAATTTCAATTTTAAGAACAGAGGATGTGCTGGGCGCCAATGGCTTATGCTTCTAATCCTAGCTACTCAGGAGACTGAGATCTGAGGATCATAGTTCAAAGCCAGCCTGTTAGGAAAGTCTGTGAGGCTCTTATCTTCAATTAACCAGAAAAATAAGCCAGAAGTAGAGTGGTGGCTTATGAGGTAGAATGCTAGCTTTGAGTGAAAAAGCTCAAGGCCAGTGCTCAGGCTCTGAGTTCAAGCCCCATGATAGGTACAAAGAAAAAAAGAAAGATAGAAAGAAGGAAAGAAAGAAAGAAAGCAAGAAAGAAAGAAGAGAGAGAGGGAGAGAGAAAGAAGGAAGAAAAAGAAAGAAAGAAAGGAAGGTAGAAAGGAAGGTAGAATGTAATTAGACTTGCCTTCTGAGTTTTTCATTCTTGTTATACCTTATAACTATTGTTGCTGTGTTAAACATGTTTTTCATAGTAAACATGTTGATTGATTTTAAATGGCTTTTATCTGCTTGTTTTGACAGAAGCCCTGTTTTCTATTACTCTTCAGGGACCATGCTAGGTGTTCTAATGACATTAATCTTTGTCCTGCTGTTGATGAGACAATATATTCCTAAGGTAGGAATACTATGTGCAGTTGAGCTTTTAAAAAAAGGGAACCAAAATGTCATAGATAGGAAAAACTTACCAAGTTAATTCATGTTATGATAGTTCCTAACTCAAATTGTTCCTCTGTATAAACTAACTTCAAAATGTATTCCTTTCTGGGGAGTCCATTTTATGTTTATTGGTAATGATTAGGCTTACCTACTACGTATTAAGGTTTGATGACTGTTTTTTGAGATCTTTATATGTTTGAGGTAGTATGAGGTTTGTGTTTTTTTGGTTTTTTGTTGGTCATGGCGCTTGAACTCTGGTCCTGGGCGCTGTTCCTGAGCTCTTCGGCTCAAGGCTAGCACTTACCATTGAGCCACAGTGCAACTTCTAGTTTTCTAGTGGTTAATTGGAGATAAAAGTCTCATGGATGTTCCTGCCTGGGCTGGCTTTGAACAGCGATCCTCAGATCTCAGCCTCCTGAGTATCTAAGATTACAGGTGTGAGCCACCAGTGTCCAGCTTTTTTTTTTTTTTTTAAATGAGTGAAGAGACTGATTCTATATTGAGTGAAAACTTATCTGGGCAGAACTAGAAAACTAATGTTGCTGAACCTTCAGGGCATTGAAAAACTGCATTGCTACCTCTGGGGATTTCTCCTGTTCGCCAATACACCGTTAGTAATATTCTGAATTTAGTTGAGAATAAATAAGTATGAATTCATAGTGGTAATGTTACAATCACCAATTAAAGTTTGAAACATCAGCCTTATTTTGAGATAGCTTTTTTCTTAATAGTGCTTCTCCTCCTTTCCTGTGCCTGCTAGCCACCTACGGTCTCTTGTTAAAATTCTTAAAATTCTGGTTTAGTAGAGGCTTACATTTCCGGTGAGCTTCTGTATGATACTGATCTTTCTGTTTTGTGGGCCATGCTCTGAACAGCAAACCTCCAGAAGGATTCTTAAGTTGACTTCAGTTTGAGATAGAAGTTTCTAATACAAAGGGTTTATTTGTTTGCTTCTATTTTTATGAGAGTAAATGAACCAAAAAAAAATTGTGTCATTTATTTTCTTCCATACACAGTATAGCACCTTTGGGGCTCTAATGGTTGCTTGTTGGTTTGCTTCAGTTTATTTTGTATGCCAGTTGATGGAAGATCTGAAGTGGCTCTGGTATGAACACAGAATATATCTATTAGGTAGGTAAATGTCTTAAAAAACACATTCTGTTATTGGTGAAGCTTTAAATTAAAGTAAAACTAGAGAGACTTTTTGACATGCCTTTCCAGCATCTAGATTTTTATTTTAAATTAAGGTTCTCGTGCTATTAAAAATAATATATTTTTTATTTTATTCCCATAATTGGTGGTTTCATTTCATTTAGATCTTATTTTAAACTGTTTCCCAATAATCTTAGTTTTCTAATCCAGTGATCAAAAAAAGCAGAAATAACAGATTTCTCCCATTTGACTGAATGTACTTCTGAAGTTGGTTAAGTTCTAATTACATTTAACTTGTAATAGAGTGTGTGTGTGTGTGTGTGTGTGCGCGCGCATGCGTGTGTGTGTGTGTGTGTGTGTGTGTGTGTTGGTCCTGGGGTTTGGCTCAAGGCTAGTGTTCTACCACTCGAGTACAACTCCATTTCCAGCTTTCTGATGGTTAATTGGAGATACAGGGACTTTCCTGCAGGGGCTGGCTTCAAACTGCGATCCTCAGATCTCACTCTATTGAGTAGCTAGGATTACAGGTATGAACTATCAGTGCCCAGCTGTAACCGTTTTTTTAAAAACTTATACGTGACTCCTTATTTTCTTTTTCTTGATACTTTAAGCATGAAAGATAAGACATTATAAATATAAATGACCAATGAAAACAACTTTTCAGAAACAGGCTAAAAAAATTACCTCATTTTAGGCTACAAAAAAAGTCCTTTTTGCTTGTTTTTCTTAGGAAATAATGGATGCTGAGAGAACCGTTAGTACCAAGTCTCTTGTATAACACTTCTAAAATAAAAGCAATTATATTTTTGTTGTACTTGAAAATTTTGTTTTAGATCATTTTTCTTTTTTCTGTTAAAGTATTTTAGAGTAAATTAAAATCACGTTTCCCTAAATATTTACCTATTCATCAATAGCATATTTCTATGTGATCAACTAACTTTCATTTTATTCTTTGATGCTGGAGGCTGAATGAACCTAGATTCAAGTATGCTAAGCATGTGCTTACCACTAAGCCATAGGCTCAGCCCCGCTATTACATTTTTTTTGGGGGGGGGTCTGGTTGTGAACTCTGGGCCTGGGCGCTGTCCCTCAGCTCTTCAGCTCAAGGCTAGCGCGCTACCACTTGAGCCACAGCACCACTTCAGGCTTTTTTCTTTTTGCTCATGTGGTGCTAAGGAATTGAACCCAGGGCCTCATGCATGCAAGGCAAGTGCTCTATCACTGAGCCACCTTCCCAGTCCCTTAAATTTTTTAAATTAATAATTACATGAAATCATTTTAAACAGGCCATCTTAAATTTTTTCCAGTTGTCTTTAATGGCTGATGTATATAAACAAGGATATAGTGTGGAACCACATTTTGTATCAGTTATGTTCTGCAAATCTCCTTTAATCCTTAACAGTTCCTTTTTTTTTTTTTAATCACATTGGTATGAGGAGGAGAGTGAACTAATTGTCCTATAAACTGGTTGCATTCTGGATTTGTCTGATGACTCCTGTGTAGCATAATTTAACTTGTTCCTCTCACTGCCATATTTCCTGTAAACAGGAAATTAGATCTCAAGAATTTCTTAGATGCAAATCACTTTTCATGATTATGTTAGAGGCATTAGAATGCACTTAGAGGCAACGTGTATTTCACATTGGATGCCAGCTGAGACATAATATTACATGGTCACCCCATTAGTAATGATGGGCTGATCTTTGGATTAGATTAAGAAGATGTTCATCTGATCAGTTCCACCACTGTTGAAACAAGATTTCCCTTTTGTGACCAGAAAACAAGCAACCATGGTAACATATACCTGTTTTAGACATTTGACTACAACCAGACATGCTTAAGTGTCATCCTAATAATTATTACATATCCTAACTTGTTACAAAAGCCATTCAAGTGTCTCCTACAGGAGAAATTACCAGCTCTATATATGCTGTTTTTCAACTTTACTTCATTGGGACAGCACCAAACCAAACCAAACAAAACAAACTAAGGTTGTTTGATAGATTTTACCTTTAAGTCAAGGCTCTCATAGATTTTGCCCATAACTTTTCAAGTTCAAATTTACATTATTATACCTTGTGCTTTTCCAGGCTACATTTTGGTAGTTGGATTTTTCAGCTTTACTGCATGTTACAAACATGGGCCCCTTGTTGATGACAAGAGCAGAAGTCTGCTGACATGGACACTATGGCTTCTCTCCCTGGTTCTCATCTATGCTGGGATGGCCATGCCTCAGTGTGCTTATGCAGTTATGGTCTTCCTCCTGTCTTCCCAGTGCCTGTGCTACCCACTGAAAGCATTCAGTTATATGAGACGGTGTGTATCTTTTTTGTTACTACTGAATTTGGCATTTTATGCCCTGGTTTGGCTTCTTGTGTTGGGAGAAATTTTTGAGCACTATTTAATATCATAATTAAATACATTTAATCTGGAGATACCACTGTAAGAACTCTGAAGATTAAACATCTAAGCATCTGATCCCACTGTCTTCTGAGTTGTGCCACCAATTGCTTGGTACTTAGAACTCACTCAGAATTCACTAAAATCAGTGGTGAAATGTCTTGGGCTCAGCTTACCTAAAAAATTTATTTCAGTCTTCATTTCCTTAAAGACAAAAACTGTGCTTATAACAGTTGGGGCAGAAGAGAGGATCATAAATAATTGCAAATTGCAGTCCATTATTAAGGATTTTCTTTTAAGACTATGCATTTCCTAAGTGTAGAAAGAAAGATAAGGTAACATTGTTTTGTCTCTCCTCAGCCACAAGGTCTGAGTATCGGTTTTTGTGTCAGGTACACAGGGAGATAATCCCTGCTTTTGAGGTCTACCTGCAGAGACACTTATTTCTATATCTCTTTACTGGGGCTTGAACTCAGAACTTCATGCTTATTAGGAAGGTACTGTACTGCTGAGCCATACCTGTAGCTCCTTTTGGTGCTAGTTAGTTTTGAGATTGGGTCTTACTTCCTGCCCAGAAATATGCCTGGACCTTGATCTGCCTATTTTAGGTTTCCTTTTGTACCTATGATGACAGGCGTACAGTACTGTATCAAGCTTCTTTGGTTAAGACAGTTTCCCCAATTTCTGTCTGGGCTGTCTACAAACTGCAATCCTCTCAATTTTATCCTCCCACAAAACTAGAGGATAGGCATGGAGCAGTGCACCCAGCTATGGGTTGAGAAGGGATCTCATGAACCTTTCTACCTGGGTTGACCTTTAACCACAATTCTCCTGTTTTTAGCCTCCTGAGTAGCTAAGTTTGTACATTAATCACCAGTACCTGGAATGCGCGCACGCGCACGTGTGTGTGCACGTGCGTGTGTGTGTGTGTGTGTGTGTGTGTCTGTGTGTCTGTCCTGGGGCTAGAACTCAGGGCCTGGGCACTGTCCCTGAGTTGTTGTACTCAAGGCTAGCACTCTGCCACTTGAGCCACAATTTTCCTTTGGCTGATATGAGTCTCATCGACTTTCCTGCTCTGAGTCTTCTGAGTAGTTAGGATTACAGATGTGAGACAACAGTGCCCAGTGATTTATGCATTTTTTAAGCTTTAAGACAGACCTTGCCTGGGGACTATGGGAATATAAAGAAAGTCTAGGAAAGCATCCTAGGAGGATCCTAGGAAAGCATCCTAGGAGGAGCTGGACCTTAAATAATGAACCAAAATAGTCTAGTGAATAAATGTGGATGAATAAATCCATAAGTAGCTTGATGAATAGGTGGGCTTGGGCTGAATTAGGCTGCATCACAGGCCATCCTGAGAATCTAGTCTGGGTCTGAACACGGTGGACTTATTTCAGTAGTCTTCTGATACTGCCTGGTCAGAAGTTATAAATCCAAATGTGTCCAGATAGGGGGAAGGCAGAGTGATCCTGAGGACTGAAATTCTGCACTGTATCCACATGAAAAAGGAGGCATGACCACTCATTTTGAGCTGATAGTTGCCTGGTGGGAATATGGTCTTGCCTTGCCAGAATCTTCTG
The DNA here is from genome assembly GCF_000151885.1 of Dipodomys ordii. Classification (NCBI taxonomy): domain Eukaryota; kingdom Metazoa; phylum Chordata; class Mammalia; order Rodentia; family Heteromyidae; genus Dipodomys; species Dipodomys ordii. The sequence continues at coordinate 36,785,449 of NW_012267221.1, read as the reverse complement.
GCTTTCTAGATGTGGATTGCCATGAGAGTATGAATCCTCACAAGTTTTAAATATTGGCACCTAATCCAACTGAAGTAAAGATACATCCAATAAACAAACATCAAACTGGAGATTGTAAGTACACATGGGCTGGTGGGATTTGGCCTGGTGTCTTTCTACACAGCTAGGAGGATAGAGGGAGAAGCCCCTGTGGCAGGAAACTTATCCTTAGCTATCACCTGTGATCCCACAAGGACTGATGAGGACCTGACTTAGAGTGAAATGATGGCTTAAAAAGGGAGCTGGTGGATGTTGAATAAAACTGGCTATAGCAAGGAATTGCCCAAGACCATGCAGTGAGTAAGCCTGACAGCCAGGGCTGATCCCAGTCCACAGTTTCATGAAGAGGCATTTGAACTTGGTTAGAAACTCATAAAAGAAGGAGATAATATCTCTTGTTCCTTAATCCAGTTCATCAACAGTCAGATTTAAGGTTCAAAAGAAAAAAATTTCAATGAGGTTTTGGAAATCTTTGCTTAGATATAAAACCATACCAAGACATAAAAACCTCACTGATAAATATTACACAAATATTTAAAACATTTTTATCATTATTACTCTATGGTATTCTTGGATTATTAAATTTTCTGAAATTTATAATTTTCCTGGTAGAAAAAATTCCAGTCATGTGCCTCTCAACATGCAGTGAAAGAATGAATGTTTTTGTACATAAAAGACTTTTTCTGTTTTCCTTGAACATAGTCTCATTTGCCACCACTAGGTGGAAGTGCTACCCCACAATCCAGCTTGATTTACACAGAGTAAGTGATGAGTGTGGGTCCTAATGGAGCTCTGTAAAAGGACATAGGAGTTCATTTTGATTAGCATTGTCTTATATGATCTTATGCATGTAGCTATTAAGCCCTTTCAATTCTCTCCTAAGAATATCATCCTTTGTTCTCACTATGTGAATGTTTGGATTGTTACTTAATTAATCATGTCCAAGTGTAATTATTTGTCTTTTACTTTTTGGATTGACCTGTAGATTTATAGGCACGTTCTAGATACTACAAATGAGGGAAACGATGTAGCCTTTGTTTCTCTGGGTATAGCTTACTTTGCTTAGTATAATTTTTTCCAAGTCCTTCCATATCCTTACAAATGCTTTGTGCATAAGATGATATAAAATGATGTTTCTCGAAATGAACTCCAAGAAATGAAAGAGGTTTTTTTTTAATACTGTTTTGAGTTCTTTTTTTTTCTTTCCTTTTTTCTTTGGTTTATACCCTTCTGTTTTTGATTTCTGTATCCTTTGTCTTGTACATAAGTTTATCTGATTTGGGGAGGGGAACGCAAAGCACAGAAAGGTGGGACAAAGGATGAACCAATTTAGTAGTGAACCCCCCTAGACACGATGTTGGAAATTACTATACAACTTTGGGGGGAGGAAAGTCGGGAGGGGAAAAACAGGGAGAGAACGAGGGTGGGGGTGACACTGCTCAAAAGGAAATGTACTCATTACCTGACTTAATGTAACTGTAACCCCTCTGCTTCTCCTTTACAATAAACATTTTTTAAGCTTGCTTTTCTTTGCACCTAAGAAAAACAACAGTCCTAGCACAAGAGTGCAGACTTTTAATTATCTGAATGTGTAGCTAAAAATTACAGAGGTGGGCTCAGTGCCCGTGGCTCACTCTTGTAATCCTAACTACTCAGGAGGTTGAGATCTGAAAATCTGAAGAAGCCAGCCTGGGCAAAAAAGTCCTTGAGACTCTTATCTCCAATTAGCTAACAGAAAACTGATAGTGGAGCTGTGGTTCAGAGTAGTACAGTGCTAGCTTTGAGCAGAAAGGCTCAGGGACAGACCCTCAGGCTTTCTTGAGTTCAAGCTCCACAATCGATCAAAAGAAAAAATATTAGAGGTGGAAAATGTCCCACTCAGAAACTGATTTTCAAAGGCTTTAGAACATTTCTTATAAACAGAGAAGCATACATTAGGCTGAAACTGTATGTTGCTATGCTGCAGTCATAGTAATGACCATGGGAAAGTACAGTATAAGGGTTATACACAGGAAGTTAAATGGTATTATTGACACTATCTAGGAGATGTGTTTACATAAATCCTAAGGATTGAATTGGGCAGTAATCTGGCAACCAAATGCCACTTGTTTTAGGAAATTGAAGCAGTGGTTTAAATCAGAACGATTGGTATTTAAGTATCTCTCTGATGAAGAGTACAGAGAACAAGCTGAGGCCGAAACAAACAGAGCTCTGGAGGAGCTTCGCCACGCCTGCTGCCGTCCTGACTTTCCTTCCTGGCTGGCTGTCTCCCGACTCCAGGCTCCTAAAAAGTAAGTCCTGCTCAGCTCCTGCAGCCACAACTTGGGTTCCCATTAATGTGAAACTCCTCATATGTAAAACAAGCTATTTCCTTGGAACATAGATACTGTCAAAGTTACCTGAGGTTCTTTTCCCTCAGTGTTGACTTTGTAGAAACTATAAGTAAATATTGATCTGATGTGTCATATTGGTATGTTGTTAGGTACTGACATTAAGCAATGAATAATAAAACTAAATTTATAAAAATGGAGAAGGAATTAGCAAACAGGAGTGGGCACATCTCACTGTACTTAAATCTGGCCTCTTCTCTACCCTTTCCCCAAATCGTTACCTCCAAAAAGATCACATAAGCCATTTCCCTCTCTATTCACAATGTAAATGTGACCTTTATTGACACAAAGGCAAATTTAATTAAAGGGAGTAAATAGGGCACACAATTTTCTTCCAAATAAACCTTTGTAATTTTTTTTTTATTAGATTTGCAGACTTTGTTCTTGGAGCAAGCCACTTAACACCTGACGAAATCAGGCTGCATGAAGAACAGTATGGCCTCGGAGGTGCCTTCTTGGAAGAGCAGCTCTTTAGTCTACAGACTGACAGTCTGCCAACAAGTTGACTTCACTTTGGTCAAGGAAGTGGGTAAATGGCAAGGAGCTTATTACAGTTCTGATAATCAGTGGAAGAAGCATGTACTATGGACAAAAAACACACACACACACACACACACACATACTAGAAGGAAAATTAACCTGTATTAAAGAGAACTTACTATTTTTGGCAAATTCAGCTACTAGTTGTACTATAGGTGGGCTTCTGGAATCAATGATAGTTATTGCCACTCTCCTTGAATGTAGACTAATTAAGAACAACGGAAAGTTCTTGAAGGGACAAGTAAGCATGAACAGGTACCCAGGTACCTTCTCCATATCAAAATGCTAAATCCTTTCTTAAGAAAGACTACATTACTATTCATACATTTCACCACTGTCAGTGGTGGGAGCGATCTGGTATATGCTGGACTAATGTTTTCCAAAAAGTACAGAATACTAATAAGTGTTAGTAAACAAATTCAACAAAGAGTCATACAAAATTAAATTATGTTGCAGGACTTTAAGGCTTTTAAGGATATTAATGTACTGTGAGTCTATAGGTTTTTTTTACTTCATTTTACCAGACTTTATTTATGAGATTAATGATCTTTGGAACACATGTTTGGAAATTACCAGTGATGGTGGAATTGAAGCTTAGGGATGGTAAATAAATTATTCAAGACCTCAGAGCTGTTTGAAGGCAGCACTGGCAGGACTCCAGCCCTGGTGTGTCCTATGACTCATGTAAAAGCTGGAGCACCATTTTCTTACAGCCTTGGGTCTCTTGGCATCTTTTTAATGTCTTATATTGGCCAACCAGTATTTGATAACTGTGATAAAGGGAAACAAGATTATATTTTAAAGTTTTGATAAGATTTTTATGCATATTTAAGGATTAGACATTGAGAGGATGCTACACTTTTTGTGTATATTGATATTGAAGGCATTTAATCTTTTGTGGCATTTTGTGATTCATTTAAAAAATTGTTTGGCTATTTTTTTCTTTGTTTTTCTTTTCCTTAAAACAAATGCTCAGTAGCCAACTACTCTGACTGCTAAAGTTGTAGGCATGGGTTCCAGTCCAGGAAGAGTGCTGGCGCGAAGGCCTGGCTGGGGTGGTGAATCCAGTGACCTGCAGCAGGTGGTGTTGGTGCCATTGCATGGTTGCTTTTTTTTTTTGCGGGGTGGGGGCGGTGGGGAGTAGCGGTGGGGGGAAGCCAGTCGTGGGGCCTGAACTCTGGGCCTGGGTGCTATCCCTCAACTCTTCAGCTCAAGGCTAGCGCTCTACCACTTGAGCCACAGCGCCACTTCCGGCTTTTTTCTTTTTGCTTATGTGGTGCTAAGGAATAGAACCCAGGGCCCCATGCTTGCAAGGCAAGCGCTCTACCACTGAGCCACCTTCCCAGCCCTTTTTTAAAATTTTTATTTTTTTGTCAGTTGTGGGGCCTGAACTCTGGGCCTGGGCGCTGTCCCTCAGCTCTTCAGCTTGAAGTTGGATTCTCCTGGTTCTCTGGAGAGTAACATCTTGTGCTGCCTGCTAGGTTACACTGATACTAGTTTTTCTGCTCTTATAATCATGGTCGGCAGAGCCTGTTTTGTTACAGCTCTCTTTTTAACTCTAGCAGGCAATGCCTGCTAGTTACAGCTCCACAGCAGGCCACCACAGTTTCTATCTTCAGGTTCTAGAAAAATGAAATCCATGGCAATGAGGCATGAGTGTGAAAGTATGTAATAACTCAAGTGAGAAGAAAAGAAACAGCGTTCACCAGGCAAACAAAGTCCCAGAAGAAGATGAATCGTGTGTGTGTGTGTGTGTGTGTGTGTGTGTGTGTGTGTGTGTGTGTGTGTGTGTGTGTGTGTGTGTGTGTGTGTGTGTGTGTGTGTGTGTCCTGTGATGGGATCATAAACAATGAAGAATCCCTTTTATCAAGAGAAAGGCAGAGTGATGGAATAATGCAGAGCATTTTGTCACTCACTTTTCTGAGCTATATTTATTAGAGCTTTTCTGAGTTGTTAAATAAGAATGAAGCTAACCATTTAGAACTTTCTAGATTGATTTTCAAACTATATTTCCTCTTTTGAAGCGGTATGTCACTTTTTATAGGTCTGTTTTGCTCGACATCTTTTAATATTATGAGCCTTTAAAAATTTTTTAATACTATTTTAAATCTGTGCCTTCACATAAACTTTGATTTCAAAAGAATCAAAGAACACTTTTTTAATTTGCTTATTTGTATAAGCATTAACAGGAGTCCTAACACTATTTTTGTTACAGTTTAATCTGATTATTATGTTTTATAATTGTATTTATTGGTGCTGTATTGTAAATGCATCAGATGTGCCAATGCTGGTGTTAACCATGTTCATTTCCTAAGAATCAGTTTGTAGTATAAAATGTGTTTGAACAACAAACACTTGAGCATCTGTTGAGACTACCAGGCCCATTTCCTCCAGGACAGCCCTAGGCCTCACCTGAGCCAGGTTTAGAGAGGCTGCAGGGGCAGAAGCAGCTACAGGCTACCAGTGGGCCAGGAAGCCATCGTAACCATCACAATGATAACAGCTACAGAAAGAGGGAAGAACAAAGGGGAAAGTGTCTTTCAGGATATTATTTTCCATGTTAATTTTAGAGAAAGTTTGGATTTATCAGCTTCTGTTATATGAGTACTATGAGAAGCTAAACAATTAAAAACATTATTGGTGGTATATTTGATGTGTTTTTATTGTGCTTTTCTGATTTGGATTTATTACTGATGATACTTTTAATCCCCAAGAAATGTGCAGATTTTTCCCTCCTTGCCTTCTTCACTTCCTTTTTTTGTCTTCCTCTCTCCTCCTTTTCAGTCTTTTTAAAGGTCTTTAAGTAGTTTAAATGAGCAGTAAAATGACAGTGCCCTTCTTAGGTAATTGATGTTAGTTCTGAGCTTTACATCATCACAGGTGTGTAGTTACTGAGTATAAACAAACCTTTTCATGTGTTCTTGCTTATGCTATTCAACACTAAATGTGTGGCTGAGAAGCAGAAAAGGGTGGTTATGCTTAAGCAACCATATCATTCAACTGTTAGGCTTGAGGCCTCATTATTCACTCAGTTTTGGGACTTAAATCTAGATAGCCTTCTGGTCTCCAAGCCCATATTACCAATGCTAGTTCTAAAAAAGATCCTTTAAAAATAGATTGTCCTGGAGCTGCCATAGGTCTGCCAGAGCAGCCACAAGCTGGGGGAGTGAGGTGCCCACCAGGACTGGCTCCCATTTTCTCACTCACAGACAGGAGCAAGTTGTACAATACCTTATGACTTGAGACTCCCCTTTTATGTCTCTGTTATGCCCCCATCTAAGCATCAGTCTCCCAGCTGCCCCGTGGCACCTTTAAAGCTTTGCTGAAATAGCATGGAAGCAGTTAAGGGCTTTTGAAGTAGCCTTTGCCTTGTTGCAATGCCTCAAAAGATTGATGAACTTCTGGATGGAAAAATCACCTCTTTTCCATATAATCATCTGCCACAAGCATACCCTCATCTTTACAGAATAACAATGGAAGGTAAAGGAATTAAGGAACAGAGGCTATAAGACGACCTAACAAAGCAGTCACTTCTTCCATATCTCTTTTGCATAATGTGCTGGCCATGGACCACCAGTCGCTGTTTAAAATCCGAAGTCTTGATTCCTCAGATACACAAACCAAGTGTTGGATTGCCACATGTGGCTCATGGTGACCATCCAAGACAGTATTAACAGAATTTATCATCTCCTTAGTAAGATCTATTGGACTTAGAATCTATAAATACTATCACCTTGGATGCAAAGTTGGGGATGTGTTGGCTTGCCCTTCTTGACTCCAATGGCTCTGGTTTTCCGAATGTCTGCTAACCTTTGGGGAAGAATAGAGTTGCCAGATATCTAAGTTACCTCCAGAGTGTAAAAGCTTTGATCATCTCATAATTAAGGCATCACAAATTTGATGATGCTGGCTTTGTGATTATCTAGAAATCCATAGTAGAAAAACTATGTATATATTTATAATAATTATATATAAATTATAAAAACAGGGGATATGGCTCCTGTGATAGAGCCACTCACTACAAAGCCATAGGCTCAATCCCTAGTACTGCAAAAATATAAAATAGTGATCTGTGGTTTCTGTAAGGACAAAATGATAATCTCATAAGCACGCAACAAGGACACAATAATGGATGCAGTTATCTTTTTAAATATTCACTGTTTAACCCTAGATTGGCTGAGAGGAATTTTCTGAAGCATTGGTCCCCAGCACTGCCAATAGCCTGCACCCCATGTGGAAGAAGCAGAAAATCCTGAGCAGCTTTCAGCCAACTCTGCTTCATGTGGCTGTGGCACCATTAACAGACTAAGTAAAGCAACACTCTTCTTCCAATGAATTTCTTAGGCTTTTTCAGAGATATATTGCCTACTGAGATGTATTATAGTTCTTATTTTGCTTAAGGCTTTAAGGAATAGCTTAATAATTAGCAGTTAACCTCTTTGGATCTGCACAAATTCAGCACTTGGGGTAATTGTTTTTATGATCATAGATGAAACGGCAGAAAGCAAAGTTAGGAAGGCAGTGATTACCATCCTGGGCTTTTTGACACCCCTGAGTATTTCTAGTGATCCCAAGAGGGACTATAAAATTCTCAAATCAATATTTAATTTGAATTCACTTTAATATATATATATTTTTAAAGTGGCATATGGCACTTTGAGGGCAGGAAGAAAAAGTCACAAAGTCCACAAACATAAGGGTGTCAGCTCAAAAGGCTGGACATTTCTGCATTATTGGATCAACGCTCACAGTAAACATTTCTTAACAAAGGCATGTTGAATTTGGTCTCATTCATTACAGAGTAAAGGACGTTTACTTGTTTGGTCACATCTTCATCCCTTAAGAAATATTTAAAAATCATATTTCTAATTCAACATGTCCTCTTGTGCATTTCCAAAACAGCAGGCTTTTTAAAAGAATAAGAACTGTAAACACAAGAAACAAGTTTTTGACTTCCTACAGTCAGGTTCACAAATCCACATACTGTACATTCATAGGTGAGGTTCAGCCTGTCACCCACTTCTTTGTTTCTATAATTACACAAGCATAATAAATACATCTGATCTGAAAGGTCACTTAAAAATGAGTCATGATAATTTACAGTACAGTACGATTCAGTTCAAGTGCAAAAATAACTGTCTGCTTAGTTCTTTTTCTTTCACTTACTTTAAGCTGTGTTTTGTGGTGAAGCTAGACTCCAAATGTAGAATTTCTTCTCCCACACGCAGAACTGTTGTGGAGAAGCCCTCAGTTTACACTAATCCTGTTTTAATCAAAATGTGAATTTAAATGAGTTGCTTAGTTCTATCTTTGCTCTTTCCTGTGCTCAGCCACGGCTGTTATGTAGGATAGAACTGATCTTCATTCAGCTAAAGCAGTATTCCCTTTCCACAGCCCTCGCTGAGGCTTCCTACTAACCTCCACTTTCATTTTTTTTTTTAGCAGCAAACATTGTGTGATTCACCAGCCACTTTCTATGGTGGTGGTAATATATAGTTGTATACCCAAATCCCAATTTTCCAGTGTCTGACTCTTCTTGGGCAAGACCATACCAAGATTCATTCGTTTAGTCATTAGAAAGTACTCTATTCACATCCTTTCCATTCCAGTTTCCTACTTACCACCTCACAAACAAAACTGACTTACTATGTAATTTTTAAAAATTATATCCCTTCCCCCAGGCACTTATGTCTTATACTGTTCTTTGTAAATAGTACTGCTTACTTAAAGAACCCTTAGGAATTCAGTGGTTTTTGCTTGTTTTATTTCATCAGCTAATTAGAGCCCAAATCACTACAAAATATTAAGCAGTGATAGAGGCTATTTGTAATGTCAATATGCTGAACAAACCCTTGTTAATCAAGCCACAGGATATTGAGTTGTTTTCTCTGAAATATTCCCCCATTTCTGGTCATTCTTAAAACCCAACTTAAGCTTGAAAGCTCAACTTAGCTTGTAGTAGTCAGTAACAGCTTTTTTTTGCTCCAAGAGTTGACTGGTTTCATTACATACCATACATATATAAAAATACATTTGCTAGAGATATGTAAAATTTATTGTGAAGTTTTTAACTTAAAAAAGCATATGTACTGCTAACTTATCTGGCTACTTTTTAAATATATCTTACAAGTTTTAAATGGTTCCTTTCAACAGACACAAAATTATACATGTACTCTTCCCAGTTTGTATTGGGAACCCAATAATCAGAATAAATAATCAGAAGAGGGAAATTATACCAGTCTCCATCATGAAATCCTTTGGTTCCCTCTACTTAGTGTAAACTGTGGCTTCTACCTTTCCCGCACCCGCACATGGCTGTAACTCACAAAGAACTCAGAGCCCTTCCTAACTGCTGCTTCCCTTAACTCCAGTGGAACTGTGGAAACTTCCCTTTTCCTGCCTACCTGTACTGTAGCTCGCATGTGTGTTGTGTTTCCATGATGATGAGTAGATATTTAGAGTGTATGAAGAGGCATGTTCTGGGTTGGGGGCTGCGCTTTCTGGTGTCCCACAGGAGGAGCCCCGTCCATGCAAGGTGAGAGATGAGGAGGCTGTTCTCAGGGTCCTGCAGTGGCAGTCTGAGCCCGCTGCTCCTCACCTGCCTCCACTCCAGGGGCCCCACTGCGGGGAGCAGGGCTGGTCTGCGTCTGAGATGCTGCTGTGTCAGGGGGTGGCTGGTTCCTACGTGGGTCGGAGTGAGTTTCACGTGGGACATGCTGGGCTCCACCAGTTGGAGAAATTTCCCGATTCTCACTGATCTCCTGGAAGGAAAACAGATACCCCAGGGTGAGAGAAAGCAAGCAAATCCAACCCACGTGTGTAGTGAAGCAAGCCAGCAGACATGGGGAGATCATCCTGAAGTGCTCATTTCAGGGACAAAGGAATAGAGGAGTACGAGTTGAATGTCTTACCTTTCATCTCCTTTCCTAAGTGCAACTGCCAGAGCCGCATGAAAAACACAAACACTATAAGCAGACATGTTTTGTGCATTAAAGAAAATTATTATCAAAATATCTGTTACTACTAGATAAACATAGGAAATAGTTACTGAGCTGTTTTACCCATTTTGCAAGTCACTATCCAAGGGCCTTGGGACAAACTAAGCCGCTTGCTAAGACTTTACAATACAAGAGCGAGAAGTCATTCCATTAGTAAGTAAATAAGAAATTGATTCTCAGCCTTAGAGACAGCTATGAAAAGAAATGTCCTCTAACAGTCCTAGTGTATTCTTGTGATTTCACAAGTCATACATGTCAAGTAAGAACAGTAAGTATAAGCAAGTACTTAGGTAATCAATGGTAAGTGACTGAGTATACACAGTCCAGTGCATTTTTGTAAAATGCCATATTCATTTTATAAGTTAGGAAACATGCTTTAAACAATGATTGATTCTGATTTAGGGAACGCCATTTCCAATAGTTGAATACAAAATTACTTTTTAAAGTCTTCCTCCCTCTCTTTTAAAATTTTGGATGCTCCAAAACTACTTAAATATAAAGCTGACATGGCCTATCAAGCAAAAGACAGAAACTAATAAAGGGGGAAGCAGATTGATTCCTTTTGTCAAACTGCTCAAAAAGTCACTCATTATCCAAAGTTAGGATATAGTTATTATACAATTCTAAGTGAGTCAATGTGGTTTGACTTTACTTTGGAAGAACACCCCTCTGGGAACACTTGTTTTTCAGGTAAGGCTATTGCAAATGTTCCACTGAATTAGGTGTCCCATCAGATCCATACAGTGGCTAAGTTGTTAGTTAATTTAAGAGATACTTATTGCATTCCTCCTATACATAATCTCCCACTGGAGTAGCGGAATTATAGAGATAAATATGGCCTCCAAGAGCAAGAACTACACATTCTTGCTGCAGCTGGTACACATCTACACTGAAATTTAAAAGTATGTATGCAGTTGTATTAATACATAACCTGACTTATAGAATTATAACCCTTTGGTATACCCCTTAATAATTTTTTAAAAGACACATGCAAGGCTGGAATGATTTATTCCTTTCAAGAATTGTCAACACCTTTGTAAAGTTTCCTGAACTCCATGAAATAAAATTTTCCCTCTATGGGATCCTGTAAACACGCTTAGAACACAGTTTTTACAAATAGTTATTTGTTTGCATGTCTATTTTTTCCCTCTAGGCCTTCAATAAGTCTTGATGAATAAAAGACAAGCAAATGAAGGTAACATCTTAGCCCAGCTGAGGGTTACCTGTAAAGGCTGTATCTCAGAAGCACGGTTGTCTCTGGTCAGTTGTATCAACTCTTTAACTTGATAGAGTGCGTAGACAAAGGTCACCCAGGGAGAGGAGCTGACCCCCCAGGCTGGTTTGTTCACATCCTCTTGTTCTTCCTGGTGCTTGGTTTTCTTGGGTGGAAGCCTGGGCTCAGTGCGCGGCATGACATCTTCTGTCTGTTGCTGTACCAAGTCAATGGTTGCTATGGGAACAGGACTGGAGGGAACAGGAATCCTTTCCGCCAGCATTGTCTTATCTGAGGAGAAAATTTTGATAATATTTTCCAGAGGTTTTTTTTTTTTACACATTTATATAAAGGTTAAAAGAAGCAAACCAAAGACCTGATGTGTGGTGATGCACTCCTGTAATCCCATCTACTTAGGAGGCTGAAAATGAGAAAAACTAGTATTGGTCATGTTTCCTGAGGTACTCAATGCAGTTAAAATCTTTCATAGAGGCTTCTGTAATAGCAAGTTTTTCTCTTAACAGAAGCACTTCAGGTACTTGAGATTGGTGCTCCTGAGAGAACAGGACACCTGAAGAAGATAAGTCCTATAATGGGACCAAATTGCTGAACAAGAACACGGTATTTTGCTGGTCAGTCTTTTCCATTAAAAAGCTGATGTAACTTATTCTCACCTACATGTTACGTTTGATATAACCTCCCCTTTGCATAGTAGGGCTTGCTTTGTTTTTGTTTTTGTCCTGGGGCTTGAACTCAGGGACCTGGGGCTGTCCCTGAGCTATATTTTGCTCAAGGCTAGTGCTCTACCACTTGAGTCTCATCTCCACTTTGGCTTTTTGGTCATTAATCAGAGATAAGCATATCATGGAAGTTCCTGACTGGGCTGGCTTTTAACTACAATCCTCAGATCTCTGCCTTCTGACTAGCTAGGATTCCAGGGCTGAGTCGCTGGCACCAGTTTATATGCGGGATTTAATAAAGGCCATACTTGGTTCCGGGGAAACTTGAAGTTTCAGGTTTAGACTTTCTTTTTTGAGGGAGGGTAAAGGCATAGAGATTAATAACACCACTGCTCTTCCTAGCAGTAAAATTACTATTAGCTTTATATGTATGCGACTTACAATTGAACCCCCTTCAGAATACCATAGAAGTTTAAACCCAGAACCTCTCTAGTAGCTTGCACTGAGAAACAAAACAAAAAAAGAAAATTTCAAACTTCAGCATTGTAGATGGCTTCTCTCTAGCTGGTATATGAGTTCATTGACATACATCAGAAAATCTCACTAAGCAGGCCTGTGGGACATAGTTACTACTTACAGGGCTTTTGGGGGTTGGGTGGGGTGGGGTGGTTAGGGGGCTGAATTCCCGTAGTTTGAGTCATTTGAGAAAGAATGGGAATTTACCTTCTTCTTCATCTGGCACTGCCAGCCACTGGATCAAGGCGAAGAGCAGGAGGATCACCAGGCAGGCCATGCCAATTCCTCGGAAGGTTGCAGCAGCCCCTTTGAAAACAAACAGAGCTCTCTGCAGAGTCATACCAGGAAATCGAAAGAACTTCATCTATAACTCAGTCTTCTAAAGTTCTTGCCAAAGGAAGCACAGAGAAGAGCACCTTCCATTAGCTCCAGATCATGGGGAAACGGATGGCAGGAGACCCTGGTGCTGGTTTTGGTTCTGAGGCTGATAAGTTTATAAAACTGTATGTATAAAGGGCCATCCCTAAGTGCCTTCCATCATGACATATAATATTCAATCACACTTACCCACCTAGGAACAAACAGCCAGATTCAGCTATAGTTGAAACAACAGAGCTTAAGTCATGCATAAATTCCCAGAGCAGATGACAGAGTAGTCAAGAACCCCATAGCAGAATAATGTTCCACCTTAGCTCTGTATTTCCAATAAAGGAAATCTGATGTTGCAGGCTGTGTTACACAGATGTAATGACATGAACAACATCAGTGAACAGTTACATTTTTCTGGTTCAAAGTCTCCTGATGGTATCAGATAAGAGTGATGAATTCCTTTTCCACATTATTACCAGCAGGTTTGGAGTACCTTACTTGAAACCCAAAGCACACAAGTATATTATCTGTTGAGCTCCTGTGAGGTATTTGTTTACTGTCACAAGTTGTACAGTTGTGGGTTGATTGTAGCTTTCTAATTGGCTGTAATCTTAAAAACCTAAATATATGCTTTACAAATATGACTACCATGAAATCCAGAAAGAGAATACATATACTAGAGTTTAGTTTCTGGCAGTCTTTAGTAATAATTTCAATGCTTATTAAGGTATTGCTCAAAACCAAACATGTTTTTACCGAAGGAAAAAGAAAAAGCCATTCTTACCAAAGTAATTGACTAACACGCCTCCGATCATGGCACCACAACCTCTCCCCAGACCCAGGTGAAGGCCCTGCAGGATGCCCTGGGCAGATGTCCTCAGCTCAGGGGGAACAGCAGCACTGAGGTAAGAAATGCATGCTGCCCAGATGGCCGCGTGTGTCACTCCTGGGGAAGAATGAGAGCACTTGAATGTCTGCTCAGAATGCTTAGGTTCTGAAATGTGAACTATTTACCTAGGTACCTGTTATAGAATAGAATAATCACATGTATATATTAGCATAATATACATATTCTATGGCATAATATACATAGCAAAATGTATCATCTTAGCCATTTTTAAATATCCAATCCAATGGTATTAAGTACACTCACAATGTTGTGCAACCATCATCAGTGTCAAGGACAGCAATCCATGAGGAATGAAAGACAGAGGAGGAATCCTCTAGGTTTCTGTTTGGCAAGAGTCTAAAAGATAGAGGGTATGGAGAAGAATCTCTGAATGAAGAAGGTTCTAGTAAAAAGTCTAAAGAGAGAACGATGTTAGAATGCCAAAGCAGAAGGCCAGAGAGGGCAATACTTCTTCAGGGGGGCAGAGGAGGAGACAAAAAAAAGCCCCCAAACTCCAGAGACTGTCAGTTCCTGTGAAGTATTTAAAAGCATGTGGAGAAGCTCTCTGAAGCCAGGCGGAGAACTACCTAATAGCATTATAGACAATACTTCAAACCCAAATGAGAGTGGGAACAATACCACTTCCCAATAGCTAAACTGGAAAAATTCTAGATTCCTGTGTCTGGCACTCAAAGGGGTTTTTTGTTAGTATTAAAAAGTCATCTCTAGACTCCACATTGCTCTATTCTCCCCTAATAAGTTTTAAAAGAATTATTTTTAGTATAGCAAGTTTACAATACAGAGAAATAGAAAAAGAGAAACATTTCCTGCTCCCCATGCAAGAAACGAGAGTTAGTCATCTAAGTAATCTTAAAGGTTAGACCCAAGTGGTAGAGTGCCTGTTTAACAGACACAAGGCCCTGTGATTTCAATCCCCTGTACCACCAAAAGAAATAAAGAGATGGTGCTGATTTTCTTTTCAAACCTTTATTATTTTCAATATCATTACTACTTAGTAGTAGTTGTTGTTATTGTATAAATTTCAAAAGTATACCAAGAAAACTAATTTATTCAAAATTAGATTTAATAATAAACTACATTTGTGGATTATGTTTAAGAAATGATTTGAGACTAGAAATCATATTAAATGGCTATAGGTTAAATTGACTGCTGACTATGAGCAGTCAATTGCAGTATTTACAAGTAGACTAAGATGGGCCCGTGCCCATCTTATATATATATATATATATATATAAAACATTAAAATATATTTTGTTTATACATCAAATATAATTCTTGAAATTATTCTGTAAAGCACAAAGGCTGTGTACACACACAAAAAAAATTGATAATAAGGCTCTCTTCCTCTCTCCCTTCATCCCTCAACTTTTTCTTCAGAACTGAGTTTTCTAAAGCTTTGAGTCCTCTAAGATAATTAAAGTATTTTCCAGCACAATGACTTTAATCAGGATACTTCTAAGCTATTTTTAGAATGTGTTGGCTGGCATTCGTGGCAGTTGTAAATGATTCTTGCCAGTTGGATTTCCAGAGATTCCTTATTGTTTGGGGGGGACTGATTAGGTAATCAAGAGCTACATACTTTAGTAACTTAGATAATTAACTGAAGGAAAGACAGTAAATCATATAGTAAATTCTTTCCCCTCTGGTACTTTAGCAGAAGAAAAGCTACTCTGCTGGTATGCTCCAACATCTTCCATGGAAGATGTAGGAGTAAAATTAATTTCTATGAAATAACTTATTTAAAAACATTGTGTCAGTGGAAAAATCAATTAAACATATCCCATATCATAAAAAATAATTAGAAGAACTAAGAAACTGAAGGGATTGGATTGGTAATAACACCTCAAGAGGCAGTTGTGGAGTTATTGGTTAATGATTAAACTTCAGCAAGCCCCTCTCCAGAGATTTTATTAATAATCTCAAACTCTTGCCAATGTTTTACTACAGTTGTGTTCTGGTCCTCTGATGTTACAATCTACCATTTTCCATTAGACAAGATTAAAGAAGTCATAGCACTTGTGCTATCTAAAGAACCTCCTTGTAAAATTTAGAAAGTAAAAATATCATAAGCTAGGAAAACAAAATAGTTCTCCTCTCTTATTAGAGAACTGTGAAAAAGGAAGAGATGATTATTCTCTGTATGATGAAGTGAAATACTTCTGTATCATGTACATTAGACCTACAGAATTTTAAGCCTTTAAGTAAGAGATAGATATGTTCCTAGATCAATAAAAAAGATGTTATTGTCCCAACTGTTATTGTCCTAACATCAACTTAACTATCCTATAACATGTCTTAACTCTTCCCTTGTGATCTGTCATAAATCTACAGATATAACTTGAATAATGATTTGTCATCAATTCATGTGATAGTCGCTTAGTAAATATGTGAAAATAAGTAATTATTCAAGATCAAATAGCTCAATGCAAACTTTGTATCTATCTTTTCTTACCTTTGAGTAGGATTGTAAGGATTAGCTTTGAGGCCTAATGGAAATAGAGGTATTTCCATAATACTTACTTCCAGAAACAACTGTTTATTGCTGTGTTGCACTTGAATAATCCAGAATCATGAAAAATAATTAACAATGTCACTTTCCATTACTAATATTTCACAATCTGCTTTACAGGGAATTATGTTATTTTGCACAGATTATTTCATTTACTTCTAATCACAGGCACTATTTTTTTTCATTTTTAAAAAAGGAAACTGAGGTATAGGGAGATTAGGGTGCTTTGTTCCACGTTACAGTCACTAGAACAATAGAATAGATCTGAATCTAAGCTGTCTTAAGATCAGAAATGTTTAAATGCTGTACTATATGTCCTCATAATAACTATTCCAATATTCTATAATATGTTTAATTTATCTGTTTTGAGAAGTTTTGTTTTATAAAACAAAGTTTTATAAAATCAAACATGACCAATTATTTGCTTCTTTCTTTTTTTTTTGGCTGGTCCTGAGGCCTGGGACTTCAAGGCTAGTACTCAACCACTTGAGCCACTTCTGGCTTTTTCTTTCTGTGATTAATTGGAGATAAGAGTGTTACAGACTTCCTGCCCAGGCTGGCTTCAAATTGTGATCCTCAGATCTCAGCCTCTGAAGTAGCTAGGATTACAAGTGTGAGCCAACAGCGTCTGGCTCTTATCTGCCTTCTTAAACAGATAATCTTACTACCTTTTCCTCTCTCTAAAGAGCTGATACACTTTATAGATTATCAGACTTTTAGTATATTTCCCAGGACTCATAACCTTACAATATTCAACAGTTGTACCATGTACATGTTCTGCAACATGTATTTCAAAGTCGTCCATTCTTAGTCCACATGACTTCTCTATTTCAGTCCCCTTTGCTCACGTAGACAGCTGCTTTGTGTAAAACACTGCTTGGCTTGGGGACTCATGTCATAATGACATCCAAGTACTGGGAACTGGTATTATTTTATTTTTCTTGTTTCTGCTAGTGGAGTAGGCCCACTGAATAAAATATATTATTCCTTTAGCACCTGCACACAGAATCAGCTGTGGCAAACCTTTTCCACTGATAGGCCAAAGTATATCTCTTAATCAGTTCAATGAACTTCCCAAGTGCAGGGATTAAAAAATGCTTCTGAAACATCAGTGTAGTGGATATCAGTAAGAGTGCTTTTCCTAGGACATCAATAAAAGAATGAATCTGTTAAGTTTCAGAGTCTTAGGAGTTTTACAAGTGAGTGCTAAACTAAGGATGCAATTACATACATCTGAGAACAATTCAGAAAAAGAGATAATGTGGGATACAACTGCCAGGAAAGGATTTGGGGTAGAAGATACTTCAAATGAATAGTATATGGACAAAGTAATTTTTTATTTTGAAGAAAATGTATTATAAGAACTTGAAGTATCTGTAAAACAGAGGGTGATAAAGAATAAAATTACTGTATTTCATAAGATTTGGGTATAAAAGTTAATGCCAGTGAATTCTGTACATGTTTATCAACTGAAATAAACTCAGAGTATTGGTGTATTGTAGTTGTAGCAAACCACTTGTGCTTTAAGGGTTAATAAGCCAGAGAGAAAATTTCCAACCCAGGTGATAACAGATTAGTATCATGTCTAGTATTTCAATTTAGGTAAGAGCTAGATAGTAATCCTCTTATAATTTTTCTACACTCTCTGAGAACACAAGAGGAAAGAAGACATGGTTCTTATTTAGCTGAATAGGCATGTTGTATAAATCAAACACAATAAAGCCTCATAAATGTCACAGCTCAGGCCCTCCTACTTATGACATTAAAAAAGCCATCTTTCATCAAAATCTTAACCCAGCCCCCACTGCTAGAGCATCTTAGAAGGAGAAAGCTTACTCAGACCTTATTTTCACTGCTCATTGCTGTAGCTATTAATTCAAGTGACTCAAAAGGACTTCTTAATTGTAGAAGCTCTGGTCTGGCTTTACTATCCTTTAAGCACATTCTAATAGCAAGAATAATTTTTATCACTTTCATCTCTTGAGTTTTATAACAACTACTATAACCAATACCCAAGCAGAAAAGAAGCATAACAAATTTGAGCTTGATTATTATCACGTTTATATTTCTATCAAAATCATGAATGTTTAAATGCTTCTTGTGCAAATGTAAAGGTAAAATTCTAATTTTTTTTTTTTTTTTTTTTGTCGGTCGTGGGGCTTGAACTCTGAGCCTGGGCGCTGTCCCTCAGCTCTTCAGCTCAAGGTGAGCGCTCTACCACTTGAGCTACAGCGCCACTTCCGGTTTTCTGGTGGTTTATTGGAGATAGGAGTCTCACGGTCTCTCCTGCCCGGGCTGGCTTTGAACCGCGATCCTCAGATCTCAGCTTCCTGAGTAGCTAGGATTACAGGCGTGAGCCACCAGCGCCCAGCTAACTAAAATTCTAATTTTTTAATGAGATCTTGATTAGTAAATATAAATGAATCTTCCCACTGTTACCATCATGCAGCAAAAGACTTAAGGTGCTTAGACCTTTTTAAAATGAACTACAGACATCTTGTGAGCAGGAAGTACGTCTTCAGTTTATACACACACACACACACACACACACACATTGCTATTAGTTGCTGAAAGAATAAGGTACCACCAAATGTGGTAAAGATCATGAGAAAGAAATGACCTCATAATCACAAAGAGCACAATGTCTTTCAATAGATGCCTACGTGGCCTCTTGCCTATGAACCTAGAGAAAAGGAAATTTGCCTCTTTTTCATCCTAAGTGCTAAGTTAAAATTTTTTTAAGTCTAAGGATATCAAATGAGGATATTTATGTATGAATTAAAGTTCTGGAATTTGTATCAAATCAACAATGAATTTAATGGTCATTCTACAAATGGTCCTGCAAGTTTTTAAAATATAATTTTAATGTTATTATAAGGTATTATACAGAGAAGTAACCATTTCATAAGTCAGGTAATGACTATGTTTATTTTTTGGACAATGCCACCGGTTCTTTCACTTCCCCCCAGTTTTCCCCCCTTGTCCTTGCCCACAAATTACACAGTTCATTTGCCGAATATCACGATGGCATTTGTTCACCCTTCCTCTCTCCTTTTCTGTGCACCCTTCACCCCCTAAAAAGAAACAAAGACCTAAAAACAAAAACACCACTACAGCAACAACAAAAACAGCCCTGTTTCCATTTCCTGGAGTTTGTTTTGATAATAGTATTTTATGTGTTCAGGAGTTATATCTTTGTGTTCTTTCCCTGAGGGTAGCATCCTTTAGTCTGTGTGTGAATGTCTACAGTCTATCTTCATTATCATGTCCAGTTATATTTTAGATCTAGCTTCCACATATGAGAGAAAATATGCACCATTTGTCTCTCTGAACTTGGCTTACCTCACTTAGCATGATTTGTCCTTGGTCTAGCCACTTCCCTGCATATGACTAATCTTATTCTTTCTAATGAATGAGTAAAATTCCATTGTATATAATTGATCCGATCATCTATTAAAGGGCATGTGGGCTGTTTCCATAACTTGGCTATTGTAGATAGTCCTAACTGCTTATTATTATCAGCATGGCTTAAGGAGACCAAATGATGACAAGATAATCAAGAGCTCCTAGAAATGAGGTAAAACAAGAAATTTTCCTACATTAGTTGCATGTAATCTCCAAATAGGATGCGATGGATGAGATGGTAGCTGGTAACAAGAATTACAGCACAGCTTTTGTGTCTAGCTACCCATTGGGTAGTATCAGTTTTCATTTCAGGTGAGAGATAAAAGGTTAATCATCTTTGCTGATTTTTTTAAAGAGGACCTTCTTGAGTGTGACTGGTTAACAAGGAATTAAAGTGCTGCTGGGTGCCAGTGGCTCACACCTGTAATCCTAGCTACTCACGAGGCTGAGATCTGAGGATCACAGTTCAGAGCCGGCCCCAGGAGAAAAGTCTGTTGAGACTTTTTTTTTTCTTCTTTTTTTTTTATTGTGAAAATACTGTACAGAGGGGTTACAATTACATGGGCAAGATAGTGAGTACATTTCTTAACAAGCATTGTAGCCTCCTCCTTTGTTTACCCTTCCCATCCCTTCCCATCTTCCCTCCCCCCCCCCCATCTGTGAGACTCTTATCTCCAATAAACCACTAGAAAACCAGAAGTGGTACCGTGGCTCAAGAGGTAGAGCGCTCTGGCCTTGAGCTGGAGAGCGCAAGGGACTGTGCCCAGGGCCAGAGTTCAAGCCCCACGACCAACAAAAAAAGAAAAAAAAAAGAATTAAAGTGCTGATTTTTCAGTGTCAAGATCATCACGTGATAGGAACACACATTTCCAGCCTTCTCCTTCCTAAAGCATGGGTAAAAGGCACAATTTCCCAGTCAGTGGAATAAGGGGTATCTATCAAGATAGTAGGCCAGTCTATAACCAATTATTAGTGTTTTGGTCTGATCATTGCTTGTTTCTATTGCTTCCTAAGTAGAGTCCCCTTTTTAAGCATAGGGACTTTCAGGTCATTTAGACAAGCCCGTATATGGGCAGCAGAATCAAAACTGCCAAAACAAAGCTTCACAATATGAAATAGATGTCTGTGATGCAGGATTTATTCTACATAGATGGTCCACTGTTTTCTGTGGGCTAGGCATGGGTCAAACAAAGGCAAGGAATTTTGTTTGGGTTGTGCAGCCAAAACCTTTGCAGCATTCGCTTGTGCCAGGAAATGAAACAATCTCTCTAGCTTGAGAAACAATGAGCTCTGTGGAATGTGGTCACAGAACCCTCTGTTTGACTAGGAGGCTGTGCAGATCTTTTTTATTTGTTGTTTTAACTTACTTTTGATAAGTAGGTTTCTAAAGGCACAGGGGGAAACTAATAGAAACACACTATAAACTGTAGTTGGCCACAGGAAGTAGAATTCTTTTTAAATACACATTAGATTCAGATGCCTAAATTCTGAGATAACATGCCCTGAGTATTGGCATGTCGTAGCTGAGCAGCATGGCATGATAAATCTATTGAGCCCTGACCACAGTACACCACCATGTTGTTGAAGTTTCTGGGTTTTCCCCCTTTGACACATTGGTACAATGCTTTTCCATGTGCCAGGATGCCTGTTCTCTTTAGGTCACCTGGTGAATTCCTATAAGCCTTTCAAACTCCAGCGTGTATGTTATTTCCTTAGGGAGTTTTTCAGTAAATTGTCTTCTCACTCCCTGCTTCACAAAGCTAATTATTCCCTCTACTGAGCAAATTGTCTGTTACCTAGTGCATTTTTTCTGTTACTCTACCTAGCATACTGAATAGTAATTATGTGTTTACACATCTGCCTTCCAGAACACATGGTGAGACCTCAAGGCCTTTATTATTTTTTAAATATATTTCATACATTCGACATGTTGCCTGGATTTCAGCCACTTAATTCATCTTTGATAAATTAACAGTAAAAGATTCTTAAATTCACAATAGCATTTTGATTTTTCCCTTTTAGAAAAATTTCCTGTTGTTCTTTTAGCCATTTACGAATGCTATATTTTCTTGAGTTTCTTAGGCAAATGCATCCATCTAACTCATATTAAAGGAGAAAAAATAAATATATGTATACGTTATTGCAATATATTCTTCAGTAGATATACAAATCTCACACTCTGGGACAATCAAATAAGCCAGACAGGAGAGAATGGAGTCGGAATAAGAAATCCCAGTAACTGGGTTGTATCTACTGTGTTATTATGCAGTTCTTTCTTGTAATTCATGTTTAATGACTTGTTATTTTTTAAAATTTTTTGTTGTAAAGATACTGTACAGAGGGGTTACAGTTACATAAGTAAGGTAATTTCCTATCAAGCATTGATACCCCCTCCTTTGTTTTTCCCCTACCATGCCTTCCCTCCAACCTCCCCAACTCCTCCCTTCCCACCCCCCCCCAAGTTGTAAAGTTCATTTCAACATAGTGTCTTGTACATCTCATTGGTTTTTGTTTTTGTTTTTGTTTTTTTCTGGTCGTGGTGCCTGAACTCTGGGCCTGGGTGCTGTCCCTCAGCTCTTCAGCTCAAGGCTAGCACTCTACCACCTGAGCCACAGCGTCACTTCCAGCTTTTTTTTCTTTTTGCTTATGTGGTGCTGAGGAATCAAACCCAGGGCCTCATGCATACAAGGCAAGCGCTCTACGACTGAGTCACCTTCCCAGCCCAATGTACATATCTCATTGTTACAATGGGTCAACCTGTATCCTTGTTTGAGCATTTTGTTATTTTCCTTCCCCTAATTAGAAAAATGTATATATAAGATGCAGGGCACTGGAATCAAATACAGTGAAAACAGGGTTATACCATGGGGGGAAAATATACAAAAGAAACAAAAAAATTAAATAGTACATTAAAAACAACAGCAACAAAGAAAAAAACAACTTTTGTGTCCTATCTCGGGGCTCATTTCACTTAGCATAATCTTATATGGTCATATGTACATAGCTTTTGACATTTTCTGCTTGTCTGATAAGATTATCCTAGACATATACTAGTTATTGCAAATAAGGGAAACCATGGGACCAATATTTCTTTGGGTCTGGCTTAATTCACTTAATATAATTTTTTCCAATTCTTTCCATTTGGGCGGTGTCATTCTTTCTGATGGAGGCATAGAATTCCATATATATATATATATATATATATATATATATATATATAATATATATATATATATATATATAAAACATTTTCTTGATCCATTCATCTACTGAGGGGCATCTGGGTTGGTTCCATATCTTAGCTATAGTAGATAATGCTGTGATAAACATAGTTGTGCTGGTAGCTTTAGTGTGGCCTTGTTTGTGTAAATGCCCAAAAGTGGGATTGCTGGGTCATAGGGGAGGTCTATGCTCTATGTGGAGTCTTTTGAGGAACCTTCACACTGCTTTCCAGAATGGTTGAACTAGTTTATACTCCCACCAACAATGCAGTAAGGTTCCCTTTTGGCCACATCCCCTCCAGCATCTGTTGTTATTAGATTTCTTGATTATAGCCATTCTAACTGGTGTGTGGTGGAATCTCAATGTTGTTGTGATTTGCATTTCTTTTATGGCGAGAGAAGTTGAGCATTTCTTCACGTGTCTATTGGCCATTCTTATCCTCTTCAGAGAAGTCTCTCTCTACGTTTTTAAGTGACACAATGCTGAGATATGAACCTCACCTTAAGACCCTTTCACAATTCTCTTACAAACAACAGTAACTTCCTTTATATGTTGGGATCCTGGGTCTTGAACTCAGGGCATGGGCACTGTCCCTGAGCTGTTGTGATCAAGGCTAGACCTCTACCACTTGGGTCATAGCTGTACTTCCTGTTTTAGGGCAGTTCATTGAAGATGAGAATCTAAGAGTTTGCTCCCTGGGATGGTTTTGGACTGTGATCCTCAAATCTCAGCCTCTTGAGTAACTAGTATTACAGGCTTGAGCCATTAAGGGCTGTTTGCAATAATTTCTTTTTGTAAGTCTAATTTTCTATATGTTTATAAACAAATATCCTTTCACTGTTACACCATTGCATTAGCTCTAAGAAAAGCTTCTTTAAAGTGTGTTGATTTTCAAATTTCATAATTAGAATATAAATATAAATTGTGTATCATTCAAATAAGTATTTCGCTTTTTCATTGTCATGATGGAATCTGATGAGTAAGCTTTAATTTTGAACATTCTGTTTAGATGTCAAATTGTGTGTATTCTTTTATCTTAAAGGATTTAAATGATAAGAAATTATGTTCATCGAACTGTGTTTGCATCCTTAGTGTGAGGGTAAGATGATAATGGCAATGTTTAATAAAACTAATGAAAGTTAGTAAAATTAATGATTTAGGGAGCCTACACTATCATAGTCCATTCAACTCTAGTGATCTTATCCTATCTACTCATAATGCTAATCACTATGTTGGCCATAGTGGTCTTGGTTATTATTCAGGATCTAGTCAGGATTAGTTATATGGGCTAAAATGGCAAAACACTCTCCTTTAATACAAATCCATGTTTTCAGAGCTCTTCAGCCACATGGAAAGTGCTTCCAAGAATTTTGTTTTTAGACTTATGTCTTGATGGGAAGCAGTTTACTGAAGTAAGAAGAGGAATTTGGATCAGGAATATTTGAACATAGACAATTCATACAAAACAATAGTGTGACTATACAGCTTTGGTTGTAAACCACCAGATATAATAAAAAATAGTTGAAGAGATAAAATAATTTTGACAAAACAGAAGCACCTAAACCTTTGGAAAATAAATTTATTCTATTTAAGCCCACTTTTGTATGCTTTCTGTTTAACAACAGCACATTTATTCTAAGAATTCCTCTTTCTTTGTTTAATCATCCAGGTTTTTTGCTCTCACAGAGCAGCACTTGGAGTAACTGTAGGGACCAGTACCTTGACGCCATCTCCTCTGTAACAGACCACTTCAAAATCCTGTAACAGTAGACCCACCCTTCCTTTGTATAATTCGATGCCAGAGGCCACTGCACTTTTAAGTAGTCACTGCTTAATTTGGTCTAGAAATGATTCTAATTCCATCTGTTAACTCACCTTGAAGAACTTCCATGGGGAGCACAGTCCAGGCATTTTCCAGATAGGAAATATAAATATAGCGAGCAGTATTGCAGGCCAGGCCAATATACAGAACCCTGAAAAAGTAAAGGAAAATAAACTGAGGCCCCAGCATGAAATATAAAACATACAAATATTACCTACTTTTTCTTTTCTTCCCAAACCATCCAACATCAAACATATGATCCAAACCTACAAGATTGCCAAAGGACAACAAAATTTAAGCATGAATTTAAGAAGACTGCTTCTAACATATCTGCCTTCAGCCTTTCCCAAATGCTTAATATAAAAGCGAACATCCTTCCTGAAACTTAATTAGTAGCAGAGACAATGCCTTTTTAAGATTGTCTGGGCATTCTGCCATCCGTAATGACATTATTGGCCTCCTTCCAGGTGGCTGTAGGATAAATATGCGTGGGACTGTAGCCACTTCACAACTGTGTGTGGAGGGGGAGGAGGAGCAGGTAAAAATGAGAACATGTGAATATGAATATGGTCTTCCTTATAATACCAACAGCTTTACAAGGAGACTCTCAAGGTCACTGATAATTATCATCTAATGATGAATAATAAACTAGTTAGAAATAATTTTTTCCTGTCAGTTCAGTTGGTACATGCTCATTATTTTAACAATTACCTATGATTCTATTCTAACAAAACCGATATATTAAGACTCCTCCTACCCCTAATATTACTACCGCCAAAAATATAAGTCAAAAAACAAAAAAGCAAAGGTCTACAGTAGTCCACCCAAGCATAAGGATGCACTCATTCTGAACTGAATGGGCTGGTTTAAAAGCAAATGGTGGCTGCCTTTCTGTACATACATGGCCTAATAACAGGGATTTAGCTTTCTCGGTTGTTTTCCATTTATGCTAATTTTCCTAACCTTCATATTTTTCTTGTTTTCTCAATTCAAGTGGATGAAAATCATAAGGCAAAAGAAATAAATAAGAAAATTTCAATTTTTAACTCTTGTTCAAACTGTATTTTGATACTAAAATCATTCCTATAAATACTGTTCTCTTCTTTAAAATTTTGAATAAGGAAATGTTCTTTGGTACTCAGCTGGCACTGATCATAAATAAGACTAAAAGAGGGTTGAGGGAATGGAAATAGAAGTTAGAAGGGATGAAAATCACATTAAAATGTAAATGTAGTAGTTTTTGTATTCTATAGACACATAGAATGCAAATAAATGAGCTATGTTCCAACCAAATTTGAATTGTGATGCCGTAGTCTGCATTTTCCTATAATTTTCATGTATCACAAAACATTATTCTTACAATTTTTTTCCAACCATCTCAAAATTCAGAAACCATTCCTAGTTTATGGGATATACAGAAAACAGTACAGAGAGGGTGAGTTCTAGAACCACTTCACATGGATTATGAAAATAGGACAAGGAAAGCTGCTGAGATTGTTTTCAAAAGGAGGAGGGGAAGAGAGTAATAGAGGACTCAGTTCAATCTTGGCATATTATATGCATATATGCAAATATTACAATGTGCAATTAATATATTCTAGTAAAAATATTTTAAGGGGAGGCTGTGTGGCCATGATTTGGCAGTGAAGCCATAAACTTAAACCCTGATTTCACTTAAAACTTTTTTTTTTGCTTTTTTTTTTGGGGGGGGTACGGTTGTGGGGCCTGAACTCTGGGCCTGGGCGCTGTCCCTCAGCTCTTCAGCTCAAGGCTAGCACTCTACCACTTGAGCTACAGCGCCACTTCCAGCTTTTTTCTTTTTGCTTATGTGGTGTTGAGGAATTGAACCCAGGGCCTCATGCATGCAAGGCAAGCGCTCTACCACTGAGCTACCTTCCCAGCCCCTTCACTTAAATCTCAAACAGATTTACTCTAGTAACTTAAAAAAAGATGTCAAGAACCATGCCCATCTAAGTAAAGTTCTCTAAGGTTGAAACCTGGTTCTGGTGTTTTTGAATGCTATCCATGTTATTTTGACACTAAGATGGAGAAGCCACTGCTGTAGTTCATTCTAAGCTCTTTTCCACCAATACTTTTCCATCATCTCATTATAAAACGAATTCGGTTATCTACCACCCTAGTGTTAATATTATTTACCTCCAATTTTTTTTGAGCCCACATCTAAACCATGACAACTATATTTAATCTAGGCCATAGCTTCTGCACTAAGTAACCCCCAAATCAACCACCCTAATCTACTTCGCCTTCAAACCTCTACTCATGTGGAATTTGGTCTTTGGAGTTACTGGT
Organism: Dipodomys ordii; assembly: GCF_000151885.1. Taxonomy (NCBI): domain Eukaryota; kingdom Metazoa; phylum Chordata; class Mammalia; order Rodentia; family Heteromyidae; genus Dipodomys; species Dipodomys ordii. The sequence goes on along the minus strand of NW_012267221.1, from coordinate 36,758,526 downwards.
CCATATCTTCTGGGACCCTTAGGTCTTCAGGCTGCCATATATACAAACTAAGTGTATGAACTTGATGTAGTTTTTACCTTGTTCCCATATTTCTAATGCTATAATTGATAGTTGTTTAGGAATGAACAGGTACCCTAAAAATAACAAAAGTGGAGTAAGTATCCAGTACAAATTACTCCATTTGGAGGGACTTAGATTCCTTACACATCTACTCTCCAAATTTAAGGAGCTAGTTATAACACCACAACTTGACCAAACAAAATAAATACTCAATTATACTATTTTAGAGAGAAGTACCCAAGATTCCTTTTGTTTTCTGGTTAAAGATTTATCCCAGAATTCCAAAAGAGAGAGTCATCTTTTAGATTTGGGATCTTAAATTTCCCCTTCCGTTTCATGTGTTGCAGGCTTGATCCTCATTTGATGGTTGTGCTGCAAGGTGGCAGGACTGTTCAGAGGTGGGACCTAGTGGGAAAAGTTAGGCCATTGGCAGTGTGTCATCCTAGATGATATTGGGAGCTCATTACCACGGCCTCAAGAGGCCACCATGACAGCTAGGCTCCAGCATGCTCCCTATCTGTTTTGCAGGCCCAAAGCAATGAGACTAAATGACCATGGTCTGAATCCATGAGCCAAAACCATGAGTTTCATCTGAATCCATGAGTTTCTCCTTTTTAATTTGTATATCTCAGGTATAAGAGACTGAGCCATAACACCATTCACCAGTCATTTTGGAGAAACTAGTAGCTTTAAGTAATTAGTAAGATTAAAGAATACCAATGGAAAAGAAGGCAGCAATTGCATCTAAAAAAAGACTAATACATACCCATATATTTATTAAATAGTCATTAGCATTTTAGCAACCTAAGACTCTAATATCTGAATGGGACTTTCAAGCAGCCATAGCATTCCCTTCTGTACACTCAATTGTGCTCCCAATTCAAATGTACAATCCTAAGTCCTAACCTCCCGTCCCTCTAGAGTGTGCCTGTATATGGAGGCAAAGCCTTTGAACAGATAACTATAGTAAACAAGGTCATGTAGGTGGATCCCAATCCAATGTGTCTGGTATCTTTAGGAAGAAGAGAAGGCTATAAGAACATAGGCATGGGAGAAGACAGTAGGAGACAAGCCAAGGAGATAGGCCTTCACAAAGTCTGCCAACACCTTGATCAGAACTGTAAGGAAATAAATGTCTGTCTGTGTTTGAGCCACCTAATCTGTGGTACTTCATTACGGCAGCCCTAGCAAACCAACACATTCACTCTCCTGAAATTAGGATTTGCTCATAAAAGGAATGTATGCTGGGTGCTGGTGGCTTACATCTGTAATCCTAGCTACTCAGGAGGCAGAGATCTGAGGATCAAGATTCAAAGCCAGCCTAGGCTGGAAAGTCCATAAGACTCTTCTCTCCAATTAACCTCTAGAAGTGGCACTGTGGCTCAAAGTGGTAGAGTACTAGCTTTGAGCTCAGTGACAGCACCCAGCCCTGAGTTCAAGCCCCATAACCATAAAAAGAAAAAAAAGGAATTTATAATACATTTCATTAGATTATCCTTGAGCAGCCAAATTCTTCTTCATGCTGAATATAGAACTTATATTGGGTCCTAGAATATCCTTAGACACTAACGTCTGCAGATACAGAACAATAGTCTGAAAATGCTTCTTTCTTAGTGAGATACAGATGCCTATTAAACATCTATAGTGATAAAGGTAACAACATCATCACTTGCCTTTCTTCCTAACAGGACACCAAGAAACAAGAAATTATGGAACAGATGGTTGGTATAAGTGAAGCTAATATCTACAGGATATAAAAGAAGGAGAAAAATTACTTATAGGATTCCAAGTTTTTTATACAACCACAATTTAAGAAAATTAGCAATTCATGTTAATTGGAGTTCTAATTAAACTGATAGTTTATCAATAATGTTCATAAAGTAAATAAAACTATTTGTGATATCATTCTGGAATTTCTAAGCAGTATAGGTTCACTAGGATGTATGACTTTTCTAAATTTAATGAAAATGCCCCTGAAGGGCTACACAAAACCACAAGGCATATGAATTTCTCGATAAACATTTATAGATGTCACTAAAAACTATATACCATGTTAGGTCCAAGTGGGGAAAAAATGAGGAGTATGTGACCATGTGCACGTATGCCCTCATATGCCTATGCATGCGCATATATACACACAAAATGTTGTTAAAATTGTTCCTGATATGGCCTGAAATACACATACAGTTGCTACAATTTGCAAGCAAAAATCAATGACATTTGGCATAGTGATTAATGTGACAAAGTCCTCAGGAATTTTTAGTGTCCCTAAGTTTAATGTGAGGGAACTAAATAAGGTATTTCAAATTCAAGCCACATGCTTACCAAGATCAAATCCAAAAATATCACCATTCTTGAAGTTTTGGCCAGATCATGGGAGAAATGGATATAATTAAAGGTACAACATTTTAAGAGAGCACTGATTTAAACAGAGAGAGACAGAAAAGGAAGGAAGGGAGGGGAGAAGGAAGGAAGGAAGGAGGAAGGGAGGGAAGGAGGGAGGGAGGGAGGGAACAAGAAAGACCTAGAATAAGTAAAAAGAGAAGAGTCCAGGATAAGATGATCAGAAAGAAATCCCTCAGGGAAATGAAGAAGCAACACTACAGAGGGCCATTCAAGAAGGTGAAGAACTTTTCTGCAAACAGGATGTGGCTCAAAATCGGAATCAGGAATAGTCAGCACAGGGAGGCTGCTGTCCTTGCTGTCTTTCTTCTTTAGCTGGACTTGATCTTATTTTTGTCTGGGGCTTCAGCACAAGACTGGGTCAGCCTACCCAACAGAAGACAGAGTTAAGAGAAAGAGAAAAGACAGGTCTCATCATATCATCTGAGCTCCAATTAAAATAATTAAACATACAGACATTTTTTGGCTATTCAATTATATAACACATTTCCTGTTTTGCTTAAGCCACTCTTCAACTGAGAGTTCCAAGTGACATTATTGTAGCTACCTTGTGAGGCAGAAAGTTCTACATCTCCAATAGTGGCCAAGTAAAGTCTAGGTAGCCATCTGTCATGAATTGGAGGGAAGGGTTGAAACAAGGGATCCAGGTCTGTAGACCACATTACTTTGCTAGGGCTGCTCATAGTAAATACCATAGTATATACTGGGTGATTTAAGCAACAGAAATTTAAGGTCTCAAAATTCTCAGGTCTAGATGTCCAAGATCAGAGAGCTAAGGGGGTAGTTTCTTCCTTAGCTCCCTCCTAGCTTTTCAGATAGTTTTCGAGATTGGGTTATAACGAAGTATTCTTTTTGTGTGGTTGTTATTGTTGTTGTTGGTCATGGGGCTTGAACTCAGGGCCTGGGTACTGTCCCTAAGCTTTTTTTGCTCAAAGCTAGCACTCTAGCACTTTGAGACATGTAGTATCACTTCTAGTTTTCTGGAGGTTAATTGGAGAGAAGAGTCTTATGGACTTTCCTGCCCCAGACTGGTTTTGAACCATGATCCTCAGATCGCAGCCTCCTGAGTAACTAGGATTACAGGTGTGAGCCACACCAGCATCTGGCATCACGAAGCATTCTGTCTGTAACTATCCATGTCCTACTCTCCCTATAATGAAGGACAGCAGTCACAATGGATTAGGGTCCATCCAAATGACTGCATTTCAATTTAGCTGCCTTTTTAAAGGTCGTAACTCCAAGAACAGCCAAATTCTGAGGTATTAGGGATTATGACTTGAACATTATGTCTTGGGAGACATAATTCAGCTCACAAGATGCACCCCCCCATGACTTAAAACTCTAACATATAGTAACATTTAGTTTTCCCCTGGAATATTTACCACACAGACTCACAATGGAGCATGTGACAGCTTCCCTTGGCCTCTGCAGTCAGACTGAAGCTCTCTCTTTAGAGGAGGATTGTTAGCATTTTGCACAACCTAATCCAGCCATATTTACTCATTTACTTTATCTGGAGGACTGCTATTTACTTTTCCAGTGGCTGATATAAAGCAAAAGGCTTGTACAAACAGTGCTAATTAGTGTGTCTTCACAATGGGTAGCACGGTGGGGTGCACAGCACTCCAGCTGAGGTGGAGGAATCCATAGCACAGGCATATTTGAAGTGGGATTTTTTTTTAGAAGTAGGGACAACTTCCTTGGTTAGACTGGAGGGGTTTTGAAGAGATTAAATGTTAAAAAAATGAAACCTATAAAACATTCTATAGCTGGGTAATCTATGATTATATTATAAAGTACAAGAGTTTTGGCAAGAACAATCACATCTTTTGAAAGTTCTTCCTGATTTGGTACATGGGAGAATTATCTAAGATTTGGGGGTCCTAACTTCCATTTGGGTCAACTGGTTCTGAAGAAAATTTAAGGTGCCAGTAGCTCATGCCTGTAATTCTAGCTACTTTGGAGGCTATAAATGCAAGGGTCATAGATCAAGACCAGAACAAGCAAAAAAAAAAAAGCAGACCCCTGCTCGACCCAAAGCTGGGTGCAGTGGTACACGCCTATCATTCTCTTTTATGTGGTGGATGAAATTTCTTCCTGGTTAACCCATGAAGAAAAGACTGAGAGGCTTCATTTCAACAGAAAAAAGCTGAACACAATAATGCATGCCCACCTGAGAGGCTGAGAGGCTTCATTTCAACAGAGAAAAGCTGAACAAAATAATGCATGCCTGTCTAGGTTCAGGCATGGATAGGTGCATTCCCTTTAGGCAGGAAGTGAGACCCTAGCTCAAAAGTAACTAGCAAAAAGCAGGGCTTGAGACAGGTAGCAAGCCTAAAAAGCCTTGAGGTCAAGCCCTAGTACTACCAAAATCAAAAGAAGAAGAAAATTAAGTATGTGAATCGCAGTATTGCTAACCTAAGTTACACTTCCTATCACTGGCTAGCTTATTTTCACAGCTTGGCATATACAAGTTTGCATGAATGCCTCTGTGCACATGCCTCACTTAACAAAAAAACCACTCCAAGTTGAGTATTTGGGTAATGGATAAGAATGGACAGGGAGAGGAGAGATCTGGTGTGCAGTTCTTCATACTATAACTAATCAAAGCAGATAGTTAGATCAAATTGGAACTAAACAAAACTATAACATCATCTTTAACTCTCTCATTTCATAGCAACAAGGAAAGAGATGTCCAAACAGATGACACAGGGCTACAAGGTTTGTTGTTTAGTGAAAGACCCTTTCCACCTTGCCCACAGTGCTCCATCAGAGGTAATAGCAATGTGCTCCTTTTCTACTCCTGGGGAAAGGTCCCTGTGTGGAAGGCTGGTAGTGGCAGCGTGGTTATACTGCTGGACACGGCTGTGCATCTGGATTAATGAAGTTGGGTGTATGTTTGTGTTGGCTTTAGAGGATGGTTGACATTTAAAAATTTTACGAATCACTGAGAAGGCCGGATAAGAGGATAGAAGAAAAGCAAATGCCATCCAGCAGCTGTCCAATATCCTGGATCACAAAAGAAAAGTTTACCCAGGAGCGAAGTTTTTTGTTATGAGATGAAATGAGCCAAAAAGCCCTTTCTGCTGAGGTAGCCACAGAAACCACGGGTAGCAGTATGGAGGCAGGATGAAAGGTTAGCTAGCCTTCCCACCCTTTACCTGCAGGTGAGTGAGGACAACAACAAGCAGGCAGCTGAAATAACCACAAGTTGATTCACTGCTATGGAAGAGGCAGAAAACCAGAAAGGGGCTCACATGCACACCCAGGAAAGGGCAGAGAGAGGGGAGCAGTGAGACTGGCCCTGAGAGACAGGCAGAGAAAACAGCTGATCAGAGCCTCTCTGACCACAGGTACAGGCTGCATCCACCAACCCAGCAGGTCCCCAAAGCTGTCTGGAAAGGTTTAGGAGCTAGGCCGACCCACCAGGGCTTGAAAACAGCCCTGATCTTTCCCATTCCTGAGCTAGCTCCATGTAGCCTTCTAGGGAGAGTCTTACCTACCACAGACAACACTGAGCTTTGAGTCATCTCCTTCTCTTTCTTTAACTTTCACTGGTTTTCAGATTTAATTTAATAAAGCCCCGTTCACAATGCTAAGCACTTTTCCTATCTAAAGTACAATGTAAGCCATGGATTTTTAAAGCAAGGACAAAACAGCATAAATACAACCAAAAGGAACTCTTACCCTTAACCTAAGCTAGTAAACTTGTGACAAGAACTTTTTCTCTCTTACTTTTCAATGAGGAATTCTAACTGAACAGTAGATTTCCTCAAACACTCTTGGCCCTCTTTTTTTCAAATTAAAAAAGAAGAAAGCAGAAAGTTAGTTCCATAATCTCTGAAATGTCTAGAACTAGTATGCCTCCCAACAAGAACTAACATTTCTATCATATTCTCCAATTATTGTTATTTAAAAACATTTCCTAATTAGTACTTCATTTATTCCCACCATAATTTCCTGAACTATTTTACAGCTGAGGAAATCAATGTTGGAGGTGAGAGTTGCAAGGTGAGAGTTGCCAGGTTTATGTAGATAAATGAACTGCAGAACGAGGATCTGATTCATCTTCTGCTGCTGAGTCCCAGTCCCTTTTCTCTGTAGGTAAGTCTTCCCACCCCAATAATGAACTTTTGGAGGAAATTTAAAAGATGCTCTTCTTTAAAAAAAATGAATTGATTTTCTAATTTGTGAGCTGTCCTCATAAACAGACATGATTTGGAAACAATAAAGATGCTCTTCTTTCACACACACAAATTAATGCCCACTTTACTTTCACTTTGCTATAATATTCTATCTAGGTATAAAACATACTATATTTCTAACAAAAATCCAAGAATAAACAAGAGGAAGAATGACTCAATAGGTAAGGAATTCGAATAGGTAATTATTAGTAATAGGATTGCTGCTAATAAAATAGTAATGGCACTTGTCTTTGTTGACGCTGAAGAACCTAACATCAGTGGCTGATCTATGTGAAAGACCATGGAAATCATAAACCAGAAAACCTGAGCTGAAGTCCCATTGTCCTCTCACAAAAGCAGACTTTGGGTAAACCATGTAAGGCTGATCTATTCTAGGTTTTCATGTTGCTAGAATGCATACACATGCAGGAAAATACATGTTCGTTGTTGCTGAACTCACTCCTAATAGGACTCTTCCTACATTAGTGTCTGACTCTTAGAATATTTGGAAATCTCAAACCTCTATCCCAACTTCAGGCTTTCCCTGCTCTGATTCTCTCTTCAGATGTGTACGATGATCTTCTCAGGCTGTTGTTCTAAGATAACATAGCCTAAGTGGTTTAAGCAACAGAATTTTCTGTCTCACAGTTTTGGAGCCTGACAATCTGAGAAGAGGGGACCTGTTTGGTGGGGCCTCAGGAGGACTCTCTCACTAGCTTGGGATGATGACCCATTTCTAATGTCCTCACATGACAGCAGATTGGGCAAGAAGATAAAGAGGGAGGAGGGGGAGGAGAGCTGAAGGGAGTGGGGAGAGAAGACAATAGCACAAGCTCTGCAGTACCTCTCCTTATAAGGCACTAATTCTGTAATTTGGGCCCCATTGCAATGACTTCATCTAAACCTCATACCCTCCCAAAGACTTTATCTCCAGATACCACAACACATGAGAGGAGGGAAGATAAACTTCAGTCCACAGCAACACACTTCTCTCTCAGGTACACTTGCAAGCTGAAAAAGTTGTAGGAGACATAGGTCAGAACAGAGAAGAGGAGTAATAGTAAGAATGAGTTGCTTAAAGAAACAGAACACTTGCCTAGCTTACTCAGTATCTTGAATCTGTAAGGCAACAGATGAGAAAAGAGCTTTGGAGTCTTACTGGCCTGAGCTGAAATCCTAGCTCCATTATTTATGAGCTGTGTCACTATGGGCAAAGTATATAAACACTAAAATTCTCACCTTTGAAATGGATGTAGCAATACCTAACTTACAAGATTCTTAGGAGGATTAAATGAGGCTTATAGCATGTACCACACCCTTTGCAGATATTTTAAATGTAACAAGTATTCAAATGATCATATGACTAATGCAGTTATTTTTGTAGTCTATGTTATGGTTGGAGATTTTTTTTCACTATTTTATTTTTTATTATCCTCTACATTCTGAAATCTTGACATTGCAAAAAACAAAGCACAACAACAACAAAAAGAAAAGCTTTGAACTGAGTTGGTAGTACACCAATAATCAGCTCGTGGTTCAAGGAAAGAAGGAAACTCAAGTTTTCTAAAATACAAAGAATGAAGTAAAATGGACCTTTCTGAACTAGGACAAGCCAAAAACTAGTCAATTCACGTCCCCAAAACCCATCAGAGAAGATGTCTGTTCATGTTACCTCTTGCTCAGACTCAGCCTCCCTGAGTTCACATGGGGATGGTCAGTGGGATGCTTAGGGCCTGGCAGGTTCCTGCCCCTTTGCTGATGTGCTTTTATCCCTCCCACTCTCAGGCCATTCATGCTCAGGGTTTCCTCTGTCCTCAGCTCTTCCCTGGGGACTCAATTGAAAGGAGGACAAAGTCACCCAGCCTGCCCAGCTAAAACTACTTATTTCCTCTGTTGTTCCAGAACTCCTCATCCTGCTTTATTTTTGCCTTCAGTCATTCATCATAAGAAGTAAAATGATCTATTTACTGTTTATCCTTCAGCCCAATAGAATGTTAGTCCCTTGAGGTCTGCTTTTCTAGATCCCATTACATATTCCATACCCACAGTCCACAGAAGAGCCCCGCACCTAGCATGTGCTGAATACATACTTTCTGAAGAAGGGAGTTAGCAACAGCAGTAATTATACTGCCTGCTCTTCACAGATGAGCACTTAGTATGAGTTATGTATCATTTCATTTAAAATCTGCTATTGAAGTTAGATACAATTATTATCTCCATTTTACCAATGAAGAACCTGACACTTAGCAAAACTAAATTACATACTTATCCATGGTCAGAATAAGAGATCTGAATCGAATTCACCACCCTCCCCCCCCCCCAACACAGAGAGGCAAAAAGTAGAATCAAAGGAGTAAATGATCTATCTAGGCTTAGGAAGATGGCCTCAACCAATTTATTCTCTTCTCAGTCTCATTCTCCTAAATGGAATGCAGGGTCTGGCCAGTAGCGATAAGCTAGGACAGATCCACTGACATTCCATCACTTAGCAATTCTTGTCTTCTTCTTCTGTCAAATACAATAAACAGTACCATGCTCTAAAGTTGTAGAACCATAAATGACACCAAAAATTTATTGTTCTGATAACGTTAAAGCTTCAATCTGTATGTTGTTTATAAAGCAGAGGAAACATTTAGTTACTCTTTCCCTGTCTATAGATTACTAGTCCAACATATTTTCAGCAAAAAAGGTGAAATATAGTTGCCAAATATTTTAGGAACAAAATGGAACTTTTCAGACTTTGGAGAAATGTGTTATGAAATAAATATTCAAAGAAATTTCTTTTTTAAAATAATCTCTTCCAAAGTATTCTATGAAATTATTTAATTGCAACTTATGAAATATCTCCATTAATATATACAAATATAATTAACCAAATCACTTAGGCTTTTGACATATAATACGAAGGCAGGAAACTGACACTGACTCAAGACACTTAATAGCTGGTGCAGGCACATGTATGGTAATAAACTTTCTGGCTTGACTTTCTGGCATTCTACTCTCTCACTATCTCTTCCCACCCTTCTCCTTTCTTTCTCCTTCTCAGATCTCTTGCACTACTAAGAATTAAATTTAGGGTCTCATATATACTACACAAATGCTCTTCCACTGAGCTATCTACCCCAGCTCTCTTTTAATTAAAAAAAGTTCTAATTACTACTCAAACTACAATTTGGAGGCACTATTAGATATTAATAATCAATACTATGGCATTGACTTGATCTCAATTTTAAAAAGAAAAGAAATGCCATTGTAGTCATATAACATTATAGATTTTTAATCATTTATGTTTGTGCTATTTATGGAAAATATATGGCTGTATATATGAGAAGACAAAAATCTCAATGCTTACCTGATCTAGTTGGACAAATATATCTCTTTAAAATAATTATAACTCACACATATATATGTATGTATAAAACTACCTGGTCTTCTATAGCATGGTTATTATGTTGATCTATTATAAGTAGACATGGGCTTCAAGCTCTTTTCCAATACAAATTATGGAATAAAACAAGTAGAAAGTAGCACCAAGCAATAGAAAATTATAAATAATTGTTCCTATTTCCTGAAAAATATTACAACAAAGTTCAGGTCTTCTTTGTTCCTCATTGCTTGGTTTCCCTTCTGTGACCCTGTCTCTTTAACTCCCATTCCCAAAGTCAGTTGTAATATAAGTTTAGAATATGTTCTTCCTCTCCCAACTTCTGTGCTTGTCTAAATATATTGGTATATCTACAAAAATGCTAAACTTTTTCAGAATTTTTTTGCTTTTCTTGTTGTTGTTGTTGTCTGTCATGGGGCTTGAACTCTGGGCCTGGGCACTGTCCCTCTTCTCTTCAGCTCAAGGCTAGCACTCTACCACTTGAGCCACAGCACCACTTCCTGCTTTTTCTGTTTTTGTGGTCCTGAGAAATCGAACCCAGGGCCTCATGCATGCAAGGCAAGCACTCTACCATTGAGCCAGCTTCCTAGCCCCAGAAAAATGTTTTTTTTTTAAAGAAATAGTTAAAGATAGATTTGAGGGAGGTGTGAAGAAGAGAAATATCATTGATTAGAGCTGGAATTATTCAGTACAATTCTTGCCCTGCGTTTAAGGTTTCAATTATAATAAATACAGTGGTCCCTTGGTATCCAAGAAGAGATTGGTTCCAGAAGCCCTGCTCCCTGCCCCCACATCCCCACCACCCAGGCAGACAGTGAGTCCACAGATGCTCAAGCCCCTTACATAAGACGGCCTAGTCTTTGCATTTAGCCAACATACATCTTCTTGTAGACTTCAAATTATCTCTAGATGACTTAATACAAAGGAAACATGAAAATAGATGTTACCCTGTATTGTTCAGGAAATGTAGACAGGGAACAGTCCACACAGGCCTAGCACAGTCCCAGTTTCATAGGCCTTGCTCCAGTTTTGATCCATGGTTGGTCTATTCTGCCATATAGAAGCTGTGCGGGCTTCTCAGTTTCAGCACCTGCCTGATGGCTAGGTGGGGAGACGGCCAGAGAGGCAGTGCAAGAGATGAAAGATAAGAAGGAAAATAGCCTGGGCCAAGAATGGAAATGGAATGGAGAACAGCAGCTTGCCTGGAGACCAGTGGAGGGCAGAAGAAGTTTAAAGCCAGGCTGAATCTAATCACATGTGATAAGTAAGGAGAGAGAATTGGAAATGGATACAGGTAACACATAAACTGGCATGAAAAATGCCATATAGAAATTCATTTTAATTACTACAGGTATCAAGGTTCCCACTGCTTACAGAATGTGACTCATTGCTTCTGTGACTCATCTAAGACACCAACAAAGAGTTCTTCCTAACAGTATAAGACGTCAATACCAGAACTAATGATACTTGAAAAAAGTACAAGAACTTGTTCATTGGTTTGGTACTTCCTATCATTGTATCATATTAGAATATGGGGTCTTTCTAAAAGGACCCGTTGCTACTTTTATTTATAGCATCAAGATACCTGTTCTATTTTTCTTAAGACCAAGCCTGTAGAATATGAAATCCTGCTTTTACATAAGTATTTGAAGAACTGAAATGTCATTGACATTATCATTTTGGTCATTTCTTTAAGAACAACCCAGGAAGTTGGGTGCCTATAGTTCACACCTATAATCCTAGCTGCTCAGAAGGCTGAGATCTGAGGATCACAGTTCAAAGTGAGCCCAGTAAGAAAAACCCATGAGACTCATCCCCAATTAACCATTGAAAAGCTGGAAGTAGCACAATGGCCCAAGTGGAAAATGTTTAACTTTTAAAATTCATTGTTAAAATCTGCATCCGTGTACCATGCTATATATTGGTCTGAGTTGTTTTTTTCCTATTTAACATAATATTGATATTTAGTCTATTTCTTTTAACTCTACATACTATTCCATTTTATGACTAGTATATTGAGTGTGCCCATTCCTCAACTGGTGGCCATTTACATTGTTTCTGTTTTTCATTGTAAGAAAACATAATGAGCAAATACACATGGCCACCTACATTTCTACACATGCATAAGGCAAGTCTTTCCCTTAAAATGCAGCATTCAAGCCATTAGGAACATCCAATTTAAGATTATTATGGACTGCTAATTAGTATCCAGTGACAGCTTAGGTAACAACTGGATAAGAGCCATCCTTACATTTGTCCAGTATATACCACCTTCATTATGAGATGGGTGGCCTGCAACCACAAAATCTATAGTAACCCATCAAGCCAGCCACTCAAGGTAAAGAGAAATTAAAAGAGACACCAATAACCAAAGGCCCAGGATTCATTTACATTACTTTGCAACAACGGATTTTTGTTGTGAATGATGACTAGCTCAATTCTCAGTAAGGCTGTTATTAATAAGTCATCCTGGTAGGTATGATATAATATGGTAACATATTTCTCTGCAAAGATGTTCTTTCAAGGCAGTATAAAAAACAAATTACTCCTTTTCAACTCCTGATCATAAATTAGTCTATTTTTTGAGATCCTGCATCTTAACAATCTATACTTGAAATAGCTCTAAAAGGCTTTTCCTATAATTGGTTATCCTCATTTTCCAAGGTAAAATGAGAAATAGGAAAATAGAAACTACCCCCATATCAATAATAATAGCTACAATTATGCTTACATTGTATGCAAGCCATTTCTAAGATGGTAGTGTATAGTCACCAACCTTAAAACATAATACTAAGGATTATATAAACAGTTCGCTTTTTGTGGCCTCTTTTTATCACCAGATTGTTACAGATTGTTATTTTTTTGTTTTTTAAATTCTATAATATGGATAACATTGCAACATTGTATAAGACTGTTAATTTTTGTCTTTTTTAATTCTATGATATAGATGATATGTATAAAATATGGCTTATGTGTCCTCCATGGATTAATTAAGGATTTTGCAAGACAAGAATAACCCAGAATTACTCACATTGAAAATTCCAACACTCTCCAATTTGCACAAATGAAAAACAAAATCCAAAATGATGGAGTTGCACTAGCTTATCCTCACAACTCCTCACATCTAAGAAAAGAAGGCAAATTTGCACTCTGGGCTAAAATCAAAACAAACCAAATCTGAAGTTGCTAATATTGTGTTCTATAATTAGAAAAGGTCCAACTCCATTCTTTATTATCCATTGAGTTACCATAAGAATTCCATCTCAGATCCACCCAGATGCATTAATATTTGTATGTCAAGGCATCCTTTGAAGTTATTTTTTACTGTGTTTATGAATCATACACATGTGTACTTGCATACATACAGTGAGAAAAGAGAATCTGTTTAGTTTCTTCTGAAACGTTTAAGATTGTTTTAAACATGAGGTCTCTGAATGAATGTTTGTGATGATGGTGTATGACCTGTTTTAGTGGCTCACACAGACTGGCCATATTTTCAGAGAGCAGTGCACTGGGAGAGTCCCCAAATCCCCATCCCCTAAGTTTCTCACTCCCTAAAATCTGACTCATTAAAAACTAGAATCAGCACAGCTTTATATCTCTCTCTAGGTATATGATATTTAATTTCAGCTTTAAAGCCAGAGAGTAATTTACAAAGAGACTAGAACCAAGCATTTATCTCTGGTAACCCCCAGCAATATTCAGTCCTGAGTTAGACTCAGAACACATATCAATACATGTCCAGCTGCTATAGATTTCTATCTTTGGCCAACTTGGAATTTCCAGATTTCCAGTCCATCGTCCACATTTCATTTGCTTCTTTATAAATAGAGTGGGTCTTTATTCCTCTTCAACCTCAGAAACATCACTAGTATTGCCAAATAATTTTCTCTGATCCCAGGGAACTACTAGGCTCATCTTACTACTGAAACATACTTCTTCTTCTTCTTCTTTTTTTGGTCTGTCATGGGGCTTGAACTCTGGGCTTGGGTGCTGTCCCTCAGCTCTTCAGCTCAAGGCAAGCACTCTATCGCTTGAGCCAGAGCGCCACTTCTGTTTTCGAGTGGTTTATTTTGGAGATAAGAGTCTCAGGGACTTTCTTGCCCGGCTGGCTTTGACCAGCGATCCTCAGATCTCAGCCTCCTGAGTAGGTAGGATTACAGGCATGAGCCACCGGTGCCCAGCACTTCTTGCAACCAGAACTATCTTTCAACTGAATTTATTTTTCAAGAAGTTAAAAAGCTGTGGCAAATGGAACTATAAGATTTTAAGAGTAAAGTGCCTCTCTTTTCTGTTGGATAGAATAATGTACCAGAGAAAAAAGAGGGCTAAAAGACTTCAACTGGCAGCCTGGGAAACATACTGCCACAGTCTAGATATTGAGTTGATAAAATATTTTACAGAGCTCATAATAATTCTGTGATGACCAGAATTTACATGAAACCCAGCAAGGCTAATTCTCAGCTCAGTCTCCGTGAACTAAGTCCTGAAGATCACTTCAGGAGAGTTGCTATTTGGGTGGGTGAGATTTTTATTTTTTTGTGTGTGCCTGTCCCAGGGTTTGAACTCAGGAACTGCTGCTGTCCCTGAGCTTTTTTGCTCAAAGCTAGTCCTCTATGACTTGAGCCACTTCCAGCTTTTCGGTAGTTAAGAGTCTCATTGACTTCTGAAGTCAAACAGTCAAACAGATCCTCAGATCTCAGCCTCCTGTGTAGCTAGAATTACAGGTGCAAGCCACCAATGGCCACCTCCAGTGTTTTCATTGTTTTTGTTTCTGTCTTTCTGCTGATCCGGGGCTTAAAATCAGGATCTGGGCACTGTCCCTGAGAATTTTTTGTTTTGTCTTTTTTTTTGCTCAAGGCTCTATCACTTGAGCCACAGCTTCATTTCCAGCTGTTTGGTGGTTAATTGGAGAGAAAAAAAATCTCACAGACTTTCCTGCTTAGACTGGCACAGAGCACAATTCTTCAGATTTCTGTCTCTTGATTAGCTAGGATTACAGGATTAGCCACTGATACCCAGCTGGGGTGGGATTTAAAAATTAATTCACAATAAGTTTTTTGCTTGTGTGCTCACTTTGCAGTACTGTGGTTTGAACTCAAGATTTCATACTTACTAGAGAGGCATTCTATAACACTTGAGCCATACCTGCAAGTTCTTTTTGCTCTAGTTATTTTTGCGATAAAGTCTCAAATTTTCCTGTGCTGGCTTAGACTGTGATCCTACTATTTTATGCCTCCCCTATAGCTTTGATGACAGGTTGATATCACCACAACCAGCACTGCTTTCTGTTGAGACAAAGGTCTTGAAAACTTCATTTGAGCTGGTCTGGAACCAAGATCCTACTGATCTCTGACTCTTGAATATCTAAGAGTACACTACAGGTGTGGTCCACTAGTGTCTGACCACAAGAATTTTTTTAATATTAAAATTCATTCATTTCAAGTAGAAGGGGAAAATTACCTTGGTTTTGTGCACAATTACAGGAAGCACGAACTCTTCAATATCACGTTATGAATGGTCCTAATCTAACTATTCTAATGAAACAAGATTTATCATTTTTTCCAGCTGATTCTGCAAATGGGTTTTACAAAGGAGGGTACTAGGAGGAGAATAAGATCTTCTATTCTAAGTCATCCACAGCAAGAAATTAATTACTTTTTTTATTCATCTAGGATAGTGCTGGTTATGTACCATCCTTGACCGAACTCAAAAGTGAATTATACAAATCATTCTCAATCTTCCATGGCTCCAAGGAGCACTAGTTAAAGGCTGACAAAACCACAACTCACACTCACTCACACACACACACACACACACACACACACACACACACACACACTGAATATTCTAGTCCTTTAAACTGAACATACTGTATTTTGTTGTTTTTTCTTTTTTCAAAGATTAAAAAAATTAAGAATGATATTTTAGTAAGAGAGGACAGAACATAGCTAAAGATATTAGCATATAGACTTCCCTGCCTGGGTTGGTTTGAACCTTGATCCTCAGATCTCAGCCTCCTGAATTGCAAGGATTATAGCTATGAGCCACTAGTCCTTGGTTTTTAGTTTTATTTATGTCTCAGGCCCACTTATAAATCCCTACATTCAAACCATTCTAGCAATTTTACCTTCCAGCCCAGCCCTTTTCTCCATTTCTGCTGCAGCTGCTATTGTTCAGGCCTGTATTGCGTCTCATTTGGATTATTTTAAGCATGGCTCCTTGCTTCAAAATTACCCTGAACAGTGCCCAGGAGGATGGCCAGCACAGACTAAAGCCATGGCCCTCCCTGCTTTGACCTTTGCAATGGCTCCCACTTGCCTCCAGAGAAAGTTGTGTTCCTCGTCCCAGCATCTACTTGGCTTTTTAGCATCCCTTGTGGTTCCAAACACCTTCTCTTTACTACTCAATCCTTCATCCTAGTAATTGAGATTTTTCTCAGCCTTAGTTACCATTCAACAAAACTGAATAAATATTCAGAGCTTTGATTTTAAATAATATAAAGTAATACTTGCTCCTCTAGAATACAAGTGATATAATTTCAAGTTTACTGTGAAAAATCAAAGTCCTAAAACATTTTTATGATGGTAATAATATTTTTAAGGAAGAACTAATTCTTCCCTAAGAAATCAGAATGAAAACAATTCAAGGCCCACCATTTTTTTTCTACTAATCAAGAATGAATTTGTTGTATTTCTATGCTATTTCTTCACTGTGGCAAGGACCACCAAATCCTTCCTAAGCAAAGAAGGTTGCTGAACGAGTCAGCATCAAATCAAGGAAGCAGGCACCAATCTGTTTAATTCATGGACCAATTAGGGGTGATAGCGATAGCTGAGACACCAGTGTTCTGTTAGACGCTCACAAGCAGCCTCCACATGGCCCTACTTAGGAAAGCAGGGAAATGTTGGGATGAGGGTACCAGAGTAGAGAAACCGTAAAAGAAAACTTGCAGAGATTTTTCAGAAGGCTCCCAGAGTGTCCAGCTAAGTATAAACCAGATATTTTGTGAGGGAATTACTAGAATCACCTGGAGGAACTGAAGGAATACTCTCCTAACCTCATATACATGTTCTGCCTAAGCTAAAGAGAAATAACAATGCCCTGGGTCCTTCCCTTGACCCTCTCTTGCCTGTTCTTCTCATTAGCTCAGCACACTGGAACAAACCTGTAGATTTTGAAAAGCACAAATGCCTGGATAGCTGGATGTCATTGGTTTGAGTGCAGTCACGGCACACAGAGGACTTTAAAAGCCCTCCTGATGAGCCTACTAATTTAGAACCGATACTTTAGGCTGAACCAGGCAGAAGACAGAGTTTTGGATCATAGGACCGTTTGTCTGACAGAAATCGGCATTCTTCAAGATAGGGTGAGGGTTTGATAGCTAGCAGATCCAGGATTTGTAGATGGCACAAAGAGGTGAATAGAGACAAGGCAAAATGTGAGCGCTAACCCCCTACACTCCCATTCCACCCAACCCCCGCCACCAGTCTTTCTGGGGTCAAGTAAAACTGATACCCCAGCTGGATGTAGAGTTTCTCCCTGTAGCTTACTGCTATTCCTCCTATGAGCATTCATGCTATACAACCTTTGTGGGCTACTTCCAGTGTGTTCTGAGCTGAGTTATAACCCAGCATCTTGTAGTGTCCCCACAGAAGAGCTTGGCATTCCTCTTGCTATTGTATCATCTATTTCTGTTTTCCAGAATTCACTGGCTGGCCCACTTGGATGGATGCTTAGCTACTATGAAGTAGTCACTCATAACTAACAACAGGTAATGTATCCCTCCCTCTGCCTAAGTATAAGAATTTCAAGATAAAATGTTGAATTGACTACATTTCCATGTGCCTCTGAAAATGGGAATCAATTTAAATCAAATAGCATAGGTGATAGCCTGATCTTGACTAATAAGAACTTATAAATTACAAATGATTTGTTGCAGTTTATTTGGTCACAACCCTATTCATGGTCTTTGAAATATTCAGCCAAGTAAACATACCCTTAAGATATATTTGTATCCCTAATCATCTTCTCATGATTAGGCCTAGAAATATACTTGTTTTAAGTTCCAAAGTCTTATACTTTCAAATAAAAAGACACTGACTTTTTTCAGTGTAGCTAGTAAGCATTATTTTATTTGCCCAAAGAGTAACTTTCCAAAGAAGGATAAAATCCAACGTCAAAATCAGAAATCATTTGCTCTCTGTGAGTGAGTGTGGATGAGTGTTTTGACTCCTGAAAAATAGAGCCTAACTTCTGGAACTGTTAAAATATCAAGCAGTTCAAAACAAGACAAGCTATTTTTACAAACTGTTTTTCTGGTGTGAATTTTTGTCCATTATGAATCCATAGAAACAAAGGAGGAGGCAACAATACTTGATAAGAAATGTACTCCTTACTGTGCTTATGTAACTGTAACCCCTCTGTACAGTATTTTCCCAACAAAAAACTTATTAAAAAAAAGAAATTGTGAAAATGCACTTCTAACTACATCAATGTATTTATAGTTTTTATGGTAGTGTTCAGTCTCATTAGAATAGTAAATGGTGAAAAATGTATAAGAATACATACAAACCATAGACAGACCTTCCTTTGTGGTCCTACAAGGAAGATATAACACTAAGACACTCTTCAGAAAGATAATTTCCTCATTTTTTGTTTTGGATTGGTTTTTTGGTAGTACTGGGGTCTGAAATCCAGGCCCAGTGCTTGCCTGGAAGCCACTCTATTTGAGCAATACCTTCATCCCTTCAGCATTTTTTTTGCCAGTCTTGAACCTTGAACTCTGGGCTTGAGCTCGGTCCCTATATTCCTTTTTCTCAAGGCTAGCACTTTATAGCTTGAGCTATAGCACCACTTCCAGCTTTTTCTGTGGTTGATTGGAGATAAGAGTCTTGAGGACTAGGGCTGGGAAGGTGGCTCAGTGGTAGAGCACTTGCCTTGTATGCAGCAAAAAAAAAGAAAAAAAGCCAGAAGTGGCACTGTGACTCAAGTGGTAGAGCGCTAGCCTTGAGCTGAAGAGCTGAGGGACAGCGCCCAGGCCCAGAGTTCAAGCCCACGACCGGAACCCCCCCCAAAAAAAGTCTTGAGGACTTTCCTCCCAGGCTGGCAATACTGCAATCCTCAGATCTCAGCTTCCTGAGTAGCTACAGTTACAGGCATGTGCCACTGGTGCTTCACCCCTTCAACATTTTAATGTATGATAAGCTACACATTTTTAAAACCCTCAAATCTCAACAACTACCACCCAACTGAGTTCCCACAATTATCACTTAGAGAAATAGATCCATTCTGCCCAAGTTTAACTGTGGGCTACAGTATCAGAATCCTTTAATACTATTTTAAGTAATGAATATCTCTTAATTGACAGAATTAGAAATGCAAAATAGGCGAACAGACACATACTGATAGAACCCCAGCAGGGTCTCCAGAACAACCATGTGACCATAGGGCCTACCTTCTTCCATCACATCATTAAATAAGAAAAAGAGAGGTGCTCTTGTGGTGAATAAAAACAGAAAATTAAGGTTACAGGAACTGCAAATGTTTAAACAAGTAATAACCAATATTTCACAGGAAAGAAAAACACAAATGTAAGCGCATACCTTTACCCCAAAGCAGATAGTTACCTATTAGGATGCTCTCATGGAATTACAAGCTCTAGAGGAAAAAGACAAATGCAGAAAGGAACTCTTTTCTTAGCTCACGTGAAGAACTTAACACTAGCACTGAAAACAGAACCTGTATGTAAATTCTGTTCTGATTCACTGTTCAACTGATGGTGCATTACATAGCACTGTCTAGGAGTTCCACTCACTGGTAACACCTAACTGGACATCTTTTTTAGGAATAAAGCACTGATTTTGAAAATACTATTCGTGTGAGATCCACTCATACGCAGGCGGAAGGGTAATCCACACCGAACAGAGAACATAAACACGGCCTGCCCAAGGTTAAAGGACATTCTGGGTCCTTAATGTTACAAGTGCTTTTTCAGAATGGTGCCACTGGCTGTACCTCAGGGACTCTGTGGTCTGGGAACCATCCTCACAGTGCCTGACTTTGTTTAATGAAAACAAAGGGGTCAAAGATTTGAAGGAGGAAAAAAGAACAGGACATAGTCTCCCAAAGCAAAACCAAACCAAACAAGGAAAAATATTCACAGATGTTTAGAGGAAAAGCATAACTCTTGGTTGAAATTTTAAATTAGAAAACTTTCCTTGATGATAAAGGGAAATGAAAGACTAAGATCAATATTTTCCAAATCTTGTCACTATTTCTTCTTTTTAATGTCTTGCAGAATCAGTAAATTTATAGATTACCCCCCCACACACACATACACACAGCAGGTTCAAAAGCTTGCTTTTAGCTATGACAACTTGAAATCTTGGAGAGAGAGATGTTATATTTTTTTACAAGGCAAGAATATTTTAAGTGTGACTGGCTTCACATTTCTGATCAAAATATAAAACAGAAAAAACACTCTCTAAAGAATAAGGACTTCTTCAATCAGGAATAGGCAAAGATCAATAGTGAGAAATCCTATTCAACAAAGATACAGTAGGAGTTACATCCCATAAAAAAGGTAACATTTACTTGCAGTAGTAAGCATGTCTATTTTTTCTTTTTTATTAAAAATAAACCACTATAAGGCCTATAAGGAAATTTTTGGGAAAAAAGGAAGATTCTTAAATAGTTGATGTCTTCTTGACAAACAAAACTGCAGATTCATATAACCACTAGAATTAAAAGTTATGTACAATTTCCTTCATGTAATAGCTTGGAGTATTAATACAAGTTATTTGGGGTGGGGGCAGGCATAGAACCTAGAGCCATCTGCATATTCTAAGTGCTTTACCACTGAACTATATTCCATGCCCAGGTCATCCTTATATTTATCCATTTATCAAACCTCTATGTTATTAAGTTTCTGAGAATAAAGGCTAGAAAAACATAATTCATTTTCCTCATCATAAATGCCAGAGACAGGTGACTCTTCAAGGTCTATAGAATAAATCATACAGCTCACTAGACTGATGGTCCACACCTGAAACTGTTTCCTGGCAGACTCTTAACACATGGCTAAGCAGCTTATAGATCTTTTCTGAGGAGTTGGAGATAGAAGGAAGACACTTTTGTTGCTTGTTTGTCTGTCTCAAATAATCCAGCCAAATCATGCCTTCTGCCTGTTGTTTCTATTTTAAGGACAAAGAGCAACAAAAAGCTACATTCTCATCCTAACCCTAATCCTAATGACAGTATCATTTTATATGCTAAAATATACAGGGAGCTGTAGCCCATAAAACACAGTTCACTTGTCATAGTAAGCATTTCTTACCTGATGTGGCCAATCAATTCGATAAGCTTGTGACTGAAAAAATAGGCTGTCAGCTCAGACACGTGACTCAGGACTGAACACACTCCAAACAGGGTTGTCGTTCCATTCAGATCTTCCAAATGCCAGTAAAGAAAGGTGAACACGAAGCCATATCCAAAACCCATAAACCAAGCCACAAACAACACTGAGCCATACTGCACGCTGCAGAGAAGTTTGATCAAGTCCCAGAAGTTGAAGGCCTGGGAGTGGCTGGTGGTGGTGGGTGTCTCCTCAGAGGACTCCGTGGAGTTGTTCCTTTCTACCTGAGGGATCTCTACCTCTTTCCCTTTACTCTCATTGTTTGTAAAGTGGTTGTAGCGGAACCGGAACTGAGTAGCCACAATCAAGGCCATGGTCATGAGAACTCCAAAGACGATGAAGACAATCTGGTAGTTCCGGTACTCAGGGGGCTTACATCCCTTTCCATCAATGAGCACTTCTATGTGGGTATAGTCAATTCCAATACCCACAGACAGCATCGCCAAGCCCCAGCCCAGGGAGCCCCACATGCGCTGCAATCCATAGCGGTCTCTGTGTTTTCCCAGATACTGTAGTGTCACCGTGTCCACAATCGTTACAGAAGAGGCACTGAAAAATTCTCCTATAATGACAACTACCAAGATCACCAAGAATATTGCTTCAACTTCCTGCTGATCATAGACAAGAGTGACTTGGTCCAATGGTAAAGATTTGGTGGTAGTGACAATAGCAGTGGTTGTCTCCCTGGTGACATTTCCTGTGGGGACAGGGATTGTTGTGCTTGCATTCAAGATCAGTTCTATAATATGGTCAGTAATGCCCTCTGTTTGGGGCTGCAGGGTGGGCTCACTGGTCTTGGGCAAAGCTGTTGTATAGATATCAGGAACTATGCTGTCAGGCTCGGCTTCTACTGTGGACCAGTTGGAAAGAGGCATGTTTCTTTTCTCACGTATTTTTGGTGACAAGGTAAGGAAAGAGACAGCAGAGGAATTCATTGGCAGGATGGTTACTGGATGACTTGCGTTGGTGGGGCGAGCTGTTGGGGGAATCTTTGGTACACATCTCAAGGTAGCAGGTTTGACAAATCCAATACCCAGGTTGAACAAAACCCAACACAAAAGTGAAAAGAGGAGGACAATTTTTCCTTTTCTGAAGCGATCTGCAACGACACCCCAAAATGGGGCACTACAGAATTCAATAAAATATCGAATACCTACAAGTAGTCCACTCTGGCTTGGTGACATTCCAAGCTGCTTATAATACACAGGCAAAAGTGGGTAAAGAGAGCCATAGGCAGAGTAAAAGAAAAAATAAAAAACCTTGGAAATGAGAAGATCATTGTTTATTTTAACACAATGTTTTTCTATCCAGTCTATTTCCTCCTCGGGAATAGCAGATGTTTCTGTGGAGGAGGGTGTTTCATTTGAGGGTGGATCTGGGTCCCTGGAAATACCATTAAAGGGGTCAGCAAGCACGTATTTTCTCTTCTGCTCCTCTTCATCATCAGTTAAAATAGCAACTTTATCATCTGCCGCCATGGCTTACCACCACCATCAGAAAACTGATGACCTTCAAACTTTGGATGGGTGATCTGCAAAGTAAATTGTAAAAGATGGTTTAGTAATGAAAATAATATGCAAACAGAATTACACCATTGTCCTGAAAGATGAGTAAATTCAGGATACACCTAAAATAAAATTGGGGAGGATTTTCATCATTAACTATTCAATCCTAGTAAATTAAATACTCTTTGTGGCCAATGACTCATTACATTATTCAATGCTTAGATTCACCCTAAATCTTTTATTTTTCATTCCAAGGGGAAGTCTACAAGTGTTAGGGATTACATTGAGAATAAAAAAACTACTTCTAGATTCTTGATTTTACTACTCAAACAAACTCTGCATTGAGAAGCCTAAAATTATTCATAAATTAAAGGCAGCCAAACCTATTCAGTTTTTAGAAGAAAACAGAAATGAACACTTAACCACAACCTCAAATGTAATAAGAATGACAACTAACTGTACTTTTGTGACTTAAATTAGTTACTAGAAACATAAGACATTTTGGTAACTCTTTTCATTACGTATGCATATCAATGATATGTTTTTAATGATACTCTAGATATGGCTTCACAGATTATATTTAAGAAAAAAACAGGAGATAACATTTATTGAGGGTGTAGCTCAGTGAAACAGTGCTTGCTTATCTTGTGTGAGGTTCTGGTTTGATGACAGGGAGGGAAGAAGAAAGGAAGGCAGGGAAGGAGGGAGGGAGGGTAAGAGGGAGGGATGAAAGATGGGAAAATTCAATCTCTTAATGTGTTACACCATTGAGCACTTAATCTCTCTGGGGAAATGTATCTTTACATGTATTAATTTATATTCATCACCCCATGGCAACCACCTTGTCCCTTTTATAGAGGAGAAAAATGAAGCCTTGCACCTTTAAGTGTAAGTGGTAGAGCCAGTATTTGAACCCTGAGCTTCAAAATACATACTCTAATATTCTAAACCAAATGACCAAATAGCACATTTTAGATAAGGTTATGAATCCTTTTTTAGAGACAAAGTTTTTCATATGAAAGATTAGCAGTATCTGTTGCCTCGCCATCAAAGACTCTCTCTGAACCTCTATAATGTTTTGCTTTTGCGATTCTAGGGTTTGAAATTGGAGCCTCACACTTGCAAGGCAGACACTCTACTGATTAGCCATGCCCCTAGCCCCTTTGGATGCTGACAATTTTTAAGACAGGGATTGTTTTCTTCCCAGGGTGCACACCTGGATCTGGATGCTGATCCATCTGTTCTAACTAGGATGATTGTGCATGTCATCATGACAAGCCAGTGGCTGAGAAGGGGTCTTGTGAACCTTTTTGCCTGAATCAGGATCCTCCCAATCTCAGCCTCCCAAATATGTAGAATCACAGGGAGTTACCTGTGCCCAGTTTATTTCTCTTTCATTGTATCTAGCTATCCAACATAGCAGCTCCAGTTTCACTGTCACTTTAAAAGAACAAATAATTCCCCTTTGAGATTATTTCCTAAATCAGTTTAATTCCTGCTCAAAACTAAAAGATATGTTTGTTGTGTTTGAAATGTATAAAAAAGTTGGGTGAACAGGGAACATTATAGATATCTAGCTTTGTTCTTTCCCTAAATCAAATAAAATGGCAATAAACACATACTTTTGTAGACATAATCCAAGTTAGGAAGAATTAAAGAACAATAATAGCCACAATGAATTAAGGTCATTTTACATATGTAAGTTTTCAAAAAGTTAATTTCTCTGTCTTGGTGTATGCTGCCACCTCAAGAAACAGTAAAATATGGGCCATAGGAACTCAGTCATCTGCCATGGGAGACAGGCACAGGAAAACAGGGCTCGTAACAGATGCCAGAATAACAGCTGGGAACCAGGCACAAATGGCAACCGGTCTAGCAGGTCTAGAAAGTTCCATGAGAGACTAACAGCTAAATGATATCCCTGAGATATCAATGTATCTGAACAGGTCCTATGAGGAAATTTTAGGCAACCTGTACAGGGCTCAGAGATAAGTGAGTGATAAGTACAGAGGAAGTTAAGTAAACAGAACATGACAAGAAAAAGTTTCACAGGAAGAGAAAATAATCACAGTTTGCGACACATCTCCACTGTAATTTCCTTCATAGTAGTGTAAATAATGATAACAGAACTCACCCAAACTGCCACCCAAAGGGTAATGGAGAAGACCTAGTAGGCATATACAATAAGGAGCAGGGAAGTGAGTTAACTCTGAATTTTATATAATGGATAATAAATTATAATATATAATAAATTAATAAAAGATAATAAATTATGTTTAACCAGACTTAAACACTGTGCAGTGTTTATGTGTATGGAAATGTGGCACCATTAAAGTGTGTAATACTTGTTACAGAAGAGTTAAAACACTAACTTGAATTTAAAAAGGAAGAAAGAAGAAAGCTATATACAGTCAGATATGTTATGGCTTTGCAAGTGACAGTAATTTAAACTGGCTACTGGTATCTTTCCATCTCTGACTAAAACTATGTTTTGGAATTGCACAGAGTATCTGATTGCATGAATTCAAATCAGGGGCCATATTTTTGCCTTTAAGAAATTAACTGTGCTCCCTAAATCAACTGCCAAGACATTATCAAGTAGATTAGAGGGGGACAAAAAGTCTTCCTGAAAGGGAAAAATACCATGAGTTGTTGAAGTTATATTAGAGAATTGATGCCTGAATTCTAATCCAAAGACATAAAATCTCTTTTATGGTGTGTATCACCCTTCTGAGCCATACTTTCCACCCCTCTTTATTCAAAATCCTTCTGATTTTAAGATTGTAAAAGGTTTCTCCTATTACATAAGTCCTGATATTAAGGATTTCTCAAAAAATTGGGGGTGGGGAAGAGTACTAATAAACTCCAGGTAGGTAAGGAAATGTCCTAACTATAACATTTCAGATCCATTTGTATAAAAGTCATACTCGGGTAACTTTTATATGACCTTCAAAGCTAAAAATTAAAAAAATATGAGTAGAGGACATTGATTTTTAGATATCCTCATGTTATCTTTAGATTTTAAAGAAGAAGAAAAAACTTGGAGAGAACATTATAACAGCTATGAGATAAAAGTATAACTGAAGTCATCTCTGTAATAACATGACTGAGGATCAAAGAAATAAACAAGAAGTAACTTCTATATCTTAATAAACTTAAACATGGTCCAAAGTCATGATCTCTGTCTATAAATTAAACTACATTTAACTTACTGCAAGTTGAGAGAAAATGTAAGAATTGGTAATACATAGGTTGCATTATATATTTAAAATTTCCACAGTGAGAGGAAACTTTGTTTATGAAGTTGATATGAACTGAATATCTGTGTTCTTCCAAATTTTAAAATCAAAGCTCCAACTCTCAGTTTGACTATACAGATGCATATTTTGGACTGAAAAGGTGGTGAGATCATCCTGCTGGATCAAATACAGTGACAACAGGGGATATACCATATGGGGAAGAACATACAAAAGAAACAAAAAAAATCACACAATAACAACAAAGAAAAACCTCATGTGTCCATGTCTTAGAGTTAACTTCACATAGCATCATCTTATATGGTCATATGTACATAGCTATTAAGCTATTATGCTCATATGATAAGATTATCCTAGATGTACACTAAGATCCTGAATAGCAAAAACAATCCTTAGCAGAAAAAAAAACAGTGCTAGAGGAATATCAAAACCAAACTTCAAACTCTATTGCAAAGCCATATAATCAAAACAGCTTGGTACTGGCACAAGAACAGACCTGAGGACCAGTAGAACTGAAGACCCAGAAATAAATCTTATCTTTGATAAGGGAGCAAAAAAAAATAGAATGGAAGAAAGACAGCCTCTTCAGTAAATGGTGCTAGCAAAATTGGTAAAACACCTGTAGAAAACTAAAGTTAGATCTTTATATATCAACTTGCACAAGAATCAACTTCAAATGGATCAAAGACCTTGAAGTAAAAGCAGACACCCTGAAAACATTACAGGAATGTATAGGAGAAACTCCAGGGTTCCTTGGTACAGGCCAAAATTTTCTTAATAAAGACCCAGAAACAACAAGTCTGAGAAAAGTTGGACTAATGGGATTGCATGAAACTGCAGAGCTTCTGCATGGCAAAGGACATAGCTAGCAAGATCAACAGAAAGCCCATGGATTGGGAAATGATCTTCATTAGCCATACAACAGACAAGGGCCTCATATCTAAAGTACACTTAGAACTCAAAAAATTAAAATTATTTTTTAAAGAGAAAGAAAGAAGAGAAACAAAGAAGAAACTAAAAGAAAAGTGAGGGTTGTATATGGCATGGCATGCATCTGTAATTGAAATTACCAACCAGGTGTGGTGGTGTGTGCTTGTGACCTCAACTACATGTTAGGCATTGAAGGATTATGGTCTGAGGAAAAAACATGACCCTTATTTTAAAAAATAAAAGAGCTAGGGACATGGCTCAAATGGAAGACTGCCGGCCCAGTAAAACTCTGATACTGCCAAAAAAAGCAAACCAGCAAACAAAAAGAATGAGAAGACATTTCAAAATATACACAGAAATGTATAAACTTCAATAAATCCCTATCACAGGTTTGCATCAGGCATAATTGGATAAGAAGGATTTATGCTTAATTTTTAGAGAGTCAGAAAAGTTTTCTCACCTAGCACAGTCTAATTATAGTAATCAACACCACTACAGTACAAATATAACACAGCATTAAAAGGTACCCTACCAGTACCTGCACTGAGTCATTCAAATGGCAGCTATTTCTGAATTATTGAGGAGAGGCAATGAAATCATTCTTGCTAAAATTGATGGTTGTCTTCATTAAGTATCTAAATTCACATGGAGCAAACACATTGTTATCCATAATTATATGGGTATGGAAGTAGATTAAAGTTCAGGGGAGGGGAGGCATCATATAAAAATAAAATATATTACTTAGGACAGTGATTGTCAATGTCAGTTGACAAAGACAGTAAGAATGTGTGCTGTGAACACAGCAGTGACATCTTTATCCAAGGCAGAGAGGAAACCATCCCTGAGTAACATGGCAGTGGCTTTCTACCTGTGCCATTGCCATTGTAATTTAGTGTTTGCTGGAGGCAGGGACAGAGCTGTGGCATAGGGAAATCTACTTGAACTCTGGGAGCTAGCTTTATCTTGCCTGCTATTACTGGTCATTTTCCATATCTTTGAATCACGGAGTCCCAAAGCCTCATTCTTACTAGCTCTGAGATGTGTGTCAGGGTAGACAAAGAGAAATCAGTACAAACCAGCCTGAATCTTAAGTGTTCACATGCTACACTCTTGAACATTTGGTTTGTGCCCCTAGCATTTCCTGAAATGAAGCTTTCATCAGAAGCACAGCTTGGTATGTCAGTCCAAAAGATCTGTTTCTAAAATCAGAATTGTTTTAACATTTGCTATACATTTAGCCAATGTCATGAAACAATGGGATTGAACTGGTTCTGTAAGTCAGACAAAGCACAGGACAATAAAGTATATATAGAAGTGAATGACTACTTTGAAATCTTCTTCCTTCCAGCACCATTGTAACATGGCTCTTTTTCACAAACTGTCAAGAGGCCAGACTGGTCCTTGTCCTGCCAGTCCAGTTTCTAGCCCAAGCCCTCTAAACAATCAGTGCTGCCTGCAGGGCTCCCCAGAGCTGCCACCACAGCATTCTATGGGGACTGAGCCTCCGCCCAGAAACTAGGGTGGCCACCCTTGCCATTCTTGAGAATCTTTCCATGGATCCTAGTTAAACTTGTTTGCTAGATCACAAACAGATCCAGATGTTGATGGCATATTTATATTTTAATGGGGCTTAGTGCACTATATTTTCATCAGAATACTGCTAGGTACATTAACCACAAGGTAATTCTTGTAATGGGCTTAACAAGTTAACTCAATCCTCACAACAGTTCTCTAGAGTGGGTATGATTACCTTCCCATTTTATAGGCCAAGAACTAAAGCACAGAGAAGGCAAGTAACAAGCCCAAGATTATATGGGGAATAAGTAGAAGAGCTGACATTCAGACCCAGGCTTCCTGAGCCCTTAGCAGGTCATGCCTCTGGTTGTACTGTACTCTAGATGGACGGGACTAGACATCAATGTTAAATATTTGGTCTTATGTGTCAACACTTGCTTTACAGCAGACAAGATGAGTGTAACACACACACACACACACACATTGAGCTAAATCACAAGTCAAAAGAATGACACACGAGTCCTACATCACTATCTAACTAATAACAACTCTATAGACACAGAAGCAGCAACTCAATTGATCTTTACAATAATGTCCCTGGATGTAGTAGAGAAGCTGTACACTTAAATGTCTGTTTTCAAGCCAGAATATTATTGATATAACTTGAGAGAGCTTAGAGAAAGGGACAGGAATTGGCACAAGAATAAGGGATTTAAATTGAACCTTGAAAGATGGACAGAGTTTGCCTCAGGCAAAGATGAGCGGGAAAACTCTTCTAGAATAGGAAATGGGAAGCATACTGTGGCTGCTGAAAAGATTTATAGCAGGCTGTGGGACAGAGGTAGCAACTGGGCAGCAGTGGATTACAGAGGACCTTTACTATCAAGTTGAAGAATGATATAACACAAGTACAATGTTAGAGACAAAAAGTGAAAATAAAGACATTATATTTTATACCCAACTGCTAGAAATTGAGCACCAACTATTAGATGGGGCATCATGTAATGCTCCATCTACTGTTTGACGACCCATAGTTCATATGGTGAAGATCAAAGTTTCTGGTCTCAAGTCCAGTGGTGAGAGAATTGTGGGGGTAAAGAAAACCACAATGAATGGAACTGTGCCAAACATTAAGCCAGGAGCAAGCATGGGTGATGTGGAAGTCCTGGGGTGAGGGTCTTAAGGGAGCTTTAAAGGATGTAGGAATAGCCCAGAAGAAGAGCAGGAGAACCTGATCCAGACAGTCTGTATAGATTCTGAGGAGTTGCTGTGGAGTAAACAACAGAAGAAATTGGAGTCCTACTGACTAGCTTTCAGGTTCTAAAAAGGTTAAAGCCTGTCAAAGTCTTGATTTTTCTCATTGACAAATTGATACTGCCTCAACACTTTCTGTCAGGGTAGCTGTGAGGACGAAAAGCATATGGCACTTGGAACTCTTTAGCAGAGTGCCTGCCATGTAAAGGCATCATTTGTTTTTAGAGCAATGGGAAGGCACTGAAGCGAATGAAGCAGAGGAGTAGATGGCCACATTTGCATTTTACAAACTTCATCACAGCTGCAGCCTGGAAATAAATCAGCATGGTTTTACTACTGCAATCCCACCAACGATGTCCTAACATTTCAACTTATATTGGAGTGCAGGATCTTATCACTAATGGCAACAGAAAAATGCTGTGACAATATCTTTTTCAGAACCAATGGTATTTTGTGAGCTGCATCTAAAGCAACAATTTATAATACCTGGATTAGATTAAATGTTGTCCTCCTTTTTTGCACTGTTTGGCAGTGGCAGCAGTGATAGCTATAGTTTTATTCCAGGCTATACTGTTTAGGCAGTTATGCCAAATGTATTCTTTTCAAGTGATGGTCCTAAAATTATGACATCACCCTGAACTAGGCTGGCATTTTACCCATTGTTGCCCATGGATTTGCATCCATGTTGGAGTACTAGTCCACAACCTAGCCTTGCCTACCTACGGGGAGGCAGAGAGCACCATATGGGGGCACACATGGTTGCACTATGGACTGGAGTGAAAAATTAGTACTTCTAGTCAGAAATAAGTAGGCATTTAAGAGACATTCCTCAATGAAAACATTCTACTTATATTTGTAACATCACAAATCTAAAAGAAGCTGAGATCCTCTTACTAGTTCCCATTCATCTGCCAACAGAGTAAAAAAAAAATACTAATTTGATCTTTTTGATCTTTCAACGTGAGGAGGGCTCTTTTAGCCCCAATGGTGGCTTTAATAATAAAAACATCAAGTAGATATATGTGTTAGTTTGTGGAAAAAAACAATTAAATGTTAATTTAAAGAAATTATAATGTAGGTCCTTTAGACTTTATCGATCATCATGAGAGTAGATTCCTATTTGTTTTAGGCTTTTGATTACTGTACAATGTATAATGTATAATATAAATCTGAAGCAGGCTGTGGAACCTCATTTCCTACTAGTTTTCAAATAAATTTCCTGTCTTAACACAAACCCAGCTGGCGGAACGAATAGCAAGGAACAGTTTACATTATAGCAGGAAAAAAGATAGTTTAGAAAACATTTATAGCTTTGAATTTCTCGAGAAGAAAATAGTCTAATAGATGTGAATGGGAAGTACAATTAATTGAATCCCTGATGATATTGTGCATATTTCTCTATTAAGGATTACTACACAGGGACTTAAAGAGATCAACAGAAGTTTATGTGAAAGTGGAAGCCAAGTTTATATTCACCCCTTCCTAAACAAAGACTAACATCAAGGTGTGATGAGGAAGTGTGTCATTTCAGAGAAGCAAGCAAGTGAAGAGGCAGGGTCTGCAAAATACATTGTACTGAAGAACTATTCCTCCCTCCACTGAAACAATATTATAAACAGTAGGAGTACTCAGATAACTAAACCGAATATTAAGAACCTAAAATGTTACAGGATGCACCATTGGCAATTTCTCTTTTTGTCGTGGGGCTTGAACTATGGGCCTGGGCACTGTCCCTCAGCTCTTCAGCTCAAGGCGAGTGCTGTACCGCTTGAGCCACAGTGCCACTTCTGGTTTTCTAGTGGTTTACTGGAGATAAGAGTCCCACGGACTTTCCTGCCCAGGCTGGCTTAGGCTGGCTTGGAACCACAATCCTCAGATCTTAGCCTCCTGAGTAGCTAGGATTACAGGTATGAGCCACCGGTGCCCGTGGCAATTTCTTTTACTTTTCAATCTGGATCCGTAGCACGATGTCTCCAAGATATCTCCATCCAGAGCCTGAGCCTGGGAAGGCCAGCCACTAGAATCTTCACGGTTCTAACCTTTAGGAACTATGGAGTTACTTCCAGAGCTTATGAAAGCCTGAATAAATAGGTCACACATTTGTGCTCTGCTTGTTTTCAAAGATATATGCATATTTTGCTAATAAAGATGAATGCATCTCTAGCCTCATGTGCTTTCTCAGATAGTAGACTCTAGAGGAGCAAAAGTGATCATGGGAGCATGGGACTCCACACCAAACTGGTCTCCAAATGCCTTGCAGGTGCAGGACAGGTAAGAGATCAGGGGACACAGCAACGACAACTAAAGCTATCAAATTATGACTTACTTTTATTAACATAAATTTCTTTCATTACCAGTAAACAAATATGGAAGATCTTAGATTTCTTATCTTCAAAGTACAAAACAAAGATTATTTTTTCTTTGCCTGTACTAGGTTTTGAACTTACAGCCGAACTTACTGCTGAACCAGGAACTCTATCACCGGAGCCCTGCCTCCAGGCCTCAAACAAAGGAATATTTTATTTTATTTTATTTTTTGGTCGATCGTGGGGCTTGAACTCTGGGCTTGGGCGCTGTCCCTGAGCTCTTCAGCTCAAGGCAAGTGCTCTGCTTCTTGAACCACAGCTCCACTTCCGGTTTTCTAGTGGTTTATTGGAGATAAGAGTCTCACCAGCTAGGATTACAGGCGTGAGACACCAGTGCCCCACTAAAGGAGTATTTTAAAGGTTGGATTTGAAAGCAAATTATTCATTTAAAACACTAGAGAAAACTTTTCCCAATAAGTTACATTTTGTAATCCATATAAGACTATCTATATAGAACATATACCAGTTTTTCAAATAAGATAAATTACAATTCAGTTTGAATGGTACAAGGTGTTATTTTTCAATCCACTTACGTGAATTCTTCCTTAATCTAAAAGTAAACCATGTTTTCTAAATCTTTTCAGAAATGGGCTGAATTTGGCAATTATGAATAGGACAGAGCTATGGGGTCAAAAATGTAAAGTTCTGGAACTCTGAAAAGTCAAGACTGTGGAAAATAAGAGTTATAATAAAAAATAAGAACAAAACTCCAGGTATTACTATGACATTAGCTTACTGTACTACCTTAAATATTATATTAATATTGTATTTACAATGGGTCTTTAATAAATGCACCATAAAAGACCTATATTATCATTTGGCTATGCTGATAATGCTAGACATTTAAGAAATTAAAAGGATTAAAGAAAGAATTTATCCACAGGACAAGGAATTTATAGGTGCTTGAATAGACCATGATAGGTGCTTCCTTCTAAGACTTTTTTTTTTAATGACTTTACAATTGCAGTTAGAGTACACACTTCAAGGTTTAAAATATATTTTCCTATACACATAGAGTCGATATTTTTATTTACATATCCTAAATGCGCTATTGTCTAAAAATAATCTATGTACTCACTACATCCTAGCACGTGTAATTTAAACTTATTTAATTGTATTTCTTGTGCTATTAGAGTTTTGAAAATAGTAACTGATGTTATGTGCTATCAGGTCTTATGATATAATTTCCCTCAGGAAAAAAGTTTTATTATTGAACCTATTAAAGAAAAAATATTTTTAAGGTACATACCATTCTAATACTTTTTACCATGAAAACATTTACTACTGAGAAGGATGAAATTTGACATACTCGCTTCATAACAATCGAAACTGAAACAGAGTAAGCAATAAACAATAGAGGCAGTTAAATGAATGAGGGTGCTAGAATCTTATGTCCTTACATGGTGGGAAAATATAGGAGTAATTTTACCACACTGAGAGAAACAGGGCTCCACTCTCTGTGCAGTAAGACTTGCTATATTTAATCTATGAACTTCATAGATTAATTTACTTTAGATATATAGTTCAGAAAATAAATACATTTTAGGAAATATATTTTAGAAATAAAAGATTTGAAGAAAATACCCAAATGCTATTAGAGGATATTACCTCTGTGTAGTACAACTGGAGCTGACTTTAAGTTTCCTTATAATTAGCTACATTTTTCCTCAATAAGTATTCATCAGTTTTTATATGCAACTCCAGCCTATATATCTTTTTTTTTTTTTGGGGGGGTCCGGTCGTGGAGCCTGAACTCTGGGCCTGGGCACTGTCCCTCAGCTCTTCAGCTCAAGGCTAGCGCTCTACCACTTGAGCCACAGCACCACTTCCGGCTTTTTTCGTTTTGCTTATGTGGTGCTGAGGAATGGAACCCAGGGCCTCTGGCATGCAAGGCATGCACTCTACCACTGAGCCACCTTCCCAGCCCCTCCAGCCTCTATATCTTAAAAGTCATTGCTAGCATGCATATCAACACTGTATAGCTTATCACTTATTTTTAAAGTGGTAAAGAAAGAATACATGCTTTAAATGCAAAACATTTGCATGGTCATTGTGACACCTTGGAGTTTCTGCGAGATCAGTGTTGTCAAACTGAAGTCTGATGACCTCCGAGGGCTGTGAGTCATATAGAAATAATTCAAAAGGGCTGTTAAAGGGTTCTAGATTTTACACCTTAAATAGAGAGCTTTATTATATAAAAAATAAAATGTGTCTTTTTTACTGTTTTAAAAATACAAAAGAAAAGTATTTTGAATTCCCTCATAAAGATGAACTGAGGGCACATTTGTCCATTAGGTAAACACAATTCCAGAGACAGCATTTGGTCACAAAATTAGTTAGGCACTTCATAACAGCTAAAGAAGCTTTACTCTTTGGGAGAAACTCATTTGTATCAAGGAATTTTTGTTGTTGTTGGTGGTGGTGGTGATGGGGCTTGAACTCAAAGTCTGGATACTGTCCCTGAGGTTTTCTGCTCAAGGTTATTGCTCTACCACTTTGAATAAGGGCTCTACTAGTGGCTTTTGAGTGGTTAAGTGAAGATGAGAGTCTCACTGGAACTTTTCTGGTCAGCCTAGCTTCAAACTTCAATCCTCAAATCTCAGCCTTCTGATTAGCTAGGATTACAGGTGTGAGCAACATTCACAGGCACCTAGCCTCAAGGATTGTTGTTGTTGTTGTTGTTGTACTGGGTTTTCAACTCAGGGCTCTTTGCTTGCTAGGTACTCTACAATTTGATCCATGCCTTAGACTTGATGTTTTAGTTATTTTTTTTTGCCTTCTTCTTTGTTTTTTTAATGTCCTAGAGTTGAGCTTGATACCCAATGCATTTACTCATTGGCTTGTGCTCTACCAACTGACCCACACCTATAACCCCTGTTTTGGTTACTTTTTAGATAGGTTTTCCTGCTTTTTTTTTTTTTTTGCCTAGGGATAGCCACAGTCTGTAATCCACCTCCTTATGCCTTCCACTTTCCTGGGATAAGAGATCTATATTGCCACACCTAGTTTTCTGTTTTTTGTTTGTTTTTCTTTTAATCAATATGGGGTCTCATTAAATTTTTTGTCAGTTGTAGGGTCTGAACTCTGGGCCTGGGCACTGTCCCTCAGCTCTTCAGCTCAAGGTTAGCGCTCTACCACTTGAGCCACAGCGCCACTTCCGGCTTTTTCTGCTTATGTGGTGCTGAGGAATCAAACTCAGGGCCTCATGCATGCAAGGCAAGCGTTCTACCACTGAGCCACCTTCCCAGCCCTCATCTCACCTTCTAAGAGAGTGACATTATAGGCATGAACTACCTCACTGACATGGATTTTTTTTTTTTTGGTAGTGGTTACCAAGGTCTGAATTCAGGACTTTTCACTTACTAGGTAGTTATTTTACCACTTGAACCATACCTTCATCCATTTAACTCGTTTATTCAAACACAGATTTGCATGTACCATGATCCTGGACCATGACCCACTATTTATGCTTTCTGCATAGCTGACAGGTGTGCCACTGTGCCAGGTTTTTATTGGTTAAGATGGGATCTTGTGAGGTTGATGGACCTCAACTGCCACCTCCTATTCTCAGCTTTTAAGCAGTTACAATGACAGGTTTAAGCCATAGTTGCATCCAACTCCAGGCTAAATTTCTTAGAAGTCATTGACAGAATGGGTTATATATTTGGTATGAGAGCTTCATGTTTTTCTATGTATGAAACAAACATTGCCTTGGGCACAAGTGTATTAACTTTTGTCCCTAGAAGTGACCAGAATGACTATAAGAAAACTCCCTCATATTATAGGATGCACTGCTCCCACCATTGCTGGGTTCTGCTGGCCTAGTTTCCTTCTTCCTCCAATGGTGTGCATGGGCTTAAGGCACAGATAGTGCATGAGTTAACTGAGGCCTATGCAGGGCCAGACCTGAGCAAAGTAGAGAGCACCTGATGTGGAGTGAAGGTTCTCTGTAACTTCACACAGGCAGCCAGGTATCAGTCCAGACTCGTCATTCACTTTCCCTTGGCATGGTGAACCCACAAATCAGACTTGTTCAGACAGCACCAGCTCTTCTTTCTAGTTCTCCTTTTTATCCTCCACAAAGCCACACAGAGCTCCCTCCAGCCACAGCTGACTCACCATGTTCCCATCCCCCTTCTTTTTTCCCCACTGTCTCTTTTGGTCTCAGACCAAAACACTTCTAAACATTTATTTTTCACAGTTACAGTTGGACTTTCCTATTTTCTATTTGCAAACTGTTTCCTGAATTAGTCTTCCATTTTCAAACATATTCAGAACGGTTGTCAAGTAAGATGTCCCTGCCTCCCTTAATTTATGCTTTGTCATACCTCGTAAGTATGCTTTTCTAGAAGCCTGACTTTCTTTCATCTTTGCCCCATCATTTTCCATTCTACCTCCCACTATCCTAAAATGCAATAGGACCACCTGGCCATAAAGTTATACAGATATCTCATTTGTATTTCCCAGTTTTTAACATGCCTTCAAACACTCATTAGTTTATCATGGCTTAGCCACATTTACATTGCACTGTGCCAAAGCTTATGGCCACTGCCATGATCACAGCACAGGTGAACAGGCTTTTGTTGATGCTGAGGTAGACATGCATGTGTGTATGTGTTTGGGAGATGGGGTGTGCATGCATTTTTTTTTACTGATCCAAATAACAACTAGTTTTTAAGGCTGACAGCAGACACATTCCAATGTATGTCACCTATACTCAAGAATGAATTTCTTGACTTTTTAAATTGTTTTTAATTACTTTTTTGGCCTCTGAACCAACAAATCAAACTTTAGTAAAGGACTTCAGTAGTTTCCAAAAGCTGGCCAACCAGTGAACCTGAGATAATTCTACTTTTCAAAACAGTAAATAAATGCCTTCTAAACAGAGGATCTAAACAGGTACAAAGCAAAAGGTACAGAGCCCACCGAGAGGCCCATGTACTGGATAGTGTGTCATTCAGGATTTAGGAAAACATATCAGACTGACATAAGCCCCATTCATCCTTAAATGTCAGACTAGTAAATGGCCACAGACAGCTTCTGTCGAGTAACTAACCATGAAGGAATTACGATGCCAAATGGGCTATTCTAGGTAGATAAAATAAGTTGTTTTCATTGTTCTACAGAGAATTCACATCAGACATGCTTTCTTCTCCCAGCAATGCAAAATGATGTGCTCTAGAAAATGCTATTTCTTTGAAGAAGACAGTTTTGTTTTATTTCATGAAACCTGGCTTTGTACTAGGGTAGGATTTTGAACTTGACTTAATAGAGCTTCTTAATTAAAGGACTGAGGTTTTTTGTTTTGTTTTGTTTTGTTTTGCCAGTTGAGGGGCCTCAACTCTGGGTCTGGCACTGTCCCTGAGCTCTTCAGCTCAAGGCTAGCACTCTTCCACTTGAGCCACAGTACCACTTACGGCTTTTTTGCTTATGTGGTGTTGAGGAATTGAACCCAGGACCTCATGCATGCAAAGCAAGTACTCTACCACTGAGCCACCTTCCCAGCCCATGTTATTTTTTTCTATCTGAAACATAACTTGAAAATAATATAAATGAAATATATAATGACATGTGGGATGACACTTAAAATTGTCAGAATATCTCCTATACAAAAACTTCATAATGACCTCCTTTTGGATTGCCTACCACATTTATTATAAATCAAGTTCATTTGGATTTCCTTCATGTAAAAAAAATACAAGAAAAGTGTGTTTTCTTGATTCCAAAAAGCCTGGATATATTTGGCTCTGGAGTTCTAAATCTGAACAGTAAACTGGATTAATTTTAGGATCTGAAGATTCTAAGCATTGATTTTTGTTAATTTTACATAGATCTAGGGAGAACAATGGTATTATATTTAATAGATATGCATCAGACTAGATTGGCTTGATAATTTGCTGTTCCTGAAATTAAACTTCTAAAAATAATTAAGCTGAAGTCATCAGAGATGGCACAGCAGGTAAACTGACTGTTCTGACTCCTACATGTTACAGATGGCTCTGCAAAGAAAAATGCTTCCATGCTTCTACACACAACCCAGACCAAGAAAAAAGGATTCGTATTCAACACAAACTCTGCTATGCACCAAAGTATTCTCATTGAGAAGGAACACTAATGAGCAGCCTAATATGCTAGAAGGGTAAAAGTCAGTCATTTGAGACTATTTTTTGAACATCAACTTTTCCCTGAACACCAACTTTCTCTTTGATCTCTTCAGTTTTATTTCCTTAACAACACTACAGAAGTAAGGCTCATTCAATTTCAATTATTTTGTGTATGTGTATGTGTGTGTGTGCGCACACGCGTGTATACGTGCACATGCATAGTAGTGCTGGGCTTGAATTCAGGGCCTTGGAGCTCTTCCCCTTAGCTTTTTCACTTAAGGCTGGAGCTCTATCACTTGAGCCACAGCTTGGATTTTTTAAAAAGTGAATTAATTCTATTCTTTTTCTTCTTCTTTTTTTTTTTTTTTTTTTCCGGTCGTGGGGCCTGAACTCTGGGCCTGGGCACTGTTCCTCAGCTCTTCAGCTCAAGGCTAGCATGCTACCACTTGAGCCACAGCACCACTTCCGCCTTTTTTCTTTTTGCTTATGTGGTGCTGAGGAATCAAACCCAGGGCCTCAGGCATGCAAGGCAAGTGCTCTACCACTGAGCCACCTTCCCAGCCCTTTTTCTTCTTCTTTTTAGTTTATATGATAAAAGAACATAAACTTGTTCCAATTTTTTAAGCCCAAACTTTTTTAGGGTGGTAACTTTGAATAGTTGAGGGACTGGAGCTATATGCCTGAAGACTTGAGTAAATGTACATACATCTCTTCTGCAACTTGCTCTTTTTTACCTAATATACTTGATTTCTAGCGATCATATAAAGATTAAAATATTTCCCTTTCCCCACAATAAGAATGTTAAATCAAGATTTACTTAGTATCAGAGGAAGTAAACAAAAAAGTCCATCATTAGCCTAATATAAAATTTATCTTTTGTGGTATTAGCTTTTATATTGCTTGTCATCTATAAATGGAAGAAAAATGAAAGTACACATGCATAAGCATAGAGATTATCTTACATGGATAAATGCCACCATATGAAATGCATGTTATGTGGAAGTTTTCATTTTCAAGGGCAAATAGCAAAGGAAAGCATCTGTGTAGGTGGTGAGGCTTAATGGGTACTGAACAGGAAGGGACACCATGTGGAAATTTCCTGTGCTTTGGAGCCAGAGCCAGAGTCAAATCTAATTCCACTTCTTACTGATTATAGGGTTTGGGTAAGTTGTTTAACCTTTCTGAGTTTCCTTTATATCAGACACAAAATTAGGAGAATGACAACTCACAGAGATTTAGAAATTAACTCATTTAAGACAGTATCTTAAACATAGTAAAAGTTCAAAAAGTGCCTTATTCCTGTTAATATTGCAGAAATTATATAAGCTGTCATTGGTGATTTCGTACCCCACCAAATACATGCAAACCGTATTGTTTTGTCTTTGTGTTTCAGTTTGCCTTCATGTTTTTATATTTACCTTACTTGAATAGGCATGGAAAACACCTTAGAAATAAATTACTATATATAAATATATATACACACTTTGTAACTTTAATGAATTATCGAAATATGATCCGCTTGTACTCAAGTATGTCTTGAAAAAAGGTAGGGGCCTTAACAATAATTTCACCTTTTCCTCAGCAAAACACAAAATTTTACTTACAACCCATAATAACCATCATCGCCATCCATCCTATTGCCACTGAATAGCTGAAAATACCCTCCATGTCTGCTAATGACCAGCAGCTTGAAGTGTCAAAAGCCAAGCTTCCCAAGGCGAATGATTCTACCCTCTCTTTTTACTTAACAAGGTCATCCATAATGCATACACCTTTCGCTGGCTAGTGCCCTGTAGGAATGTTCTGCCCAAACTACAGACGTACCAAATATTCATTTCCTTTTATTACACGTTGCTTGTCATCCCTAAACTCTGCGCCCACCCACTCTT
The DNA here is from genome assembly GCF_000151885.1 of Dipodomys ordii. NCBI lineage: Eukaryota > Metazoa > Chordata > Mammalia > Rodentia > Heteromyidae > Dipodomys > Dipodomys ordii. The sequence goes on along the minus strand of NW_012267221.1, from coordinate 36,718,258 downwards.
CACATTTATCTGCATGAAAGAGGTTAGATTTACACAGTATCACGGACTTCTTAGAAAGGTCAAGGGGAAATTGGGTCTTACACCATCCAGCCATTTTTTTTTTTGACATTAGAGAAACTGGAGTCCAGGTCCATGCGACACACCCAAGACACAAAACTAGACACCAGTTGAAATAGGAACTCCAACTCGGTAAGGTTCTCTCCTAAGACGCCAGATATTCAGTGGTTCTGTGAGGTGCTCACTGAATGCTCTGAGATGGAAGGAAATGTTTGTGGTTTCCAATGTGTGTGGGAGAGACCAAAAGCACTGTGTACCAGCCTCAAAGGTAATCAATCCACCTGCGTGGCCTCTTGGGAGCCGGAGGAGGAGAGGGAAAGTTGTGTATGGGATTTTTCACTCTCCGACTTCAAATGACTGTCTATGAAATCGATAGGACCCAGAAGGATTAACAACAACCTCCCCGTACCCCACCCCCAATCACTATCTTCAAATGAGCTCCAGGACAGATCACCAAGTTCAAGCACACCAGCACAAGGTGCAGCATTTCTCCTCCGATGGCGGCAGGCCACAGCAAGAGGCATTTACTCACCTGGACAGGGGCCCACGTCAATTTCCTTCTCCCACACAAGTGGCCATGTCCTTGTCACTGGGGCTACGTGGAGAGTCTCACCGCCCCCCTCCCCTGCCCAGGGATGTTTACTGCGAGGGCGCCAGACGGGTGGGGGCCCAGAGGGGCCTGGACTTTGGGGATCCAACCCCCCTCCGCCCCCCATCTCCCACCTTGGGCAGCAGTGGCTGGCGTCCGTCACAGATCCCGGGGTAGCGCCTTTGTTTTCCCCGACTCCAATTACGTTTGCGGAAGTGCTGCCCGAGCCCGGCACGCCGGGGGCGCCGGCGACAGCCTCCCCCAGGCACCCCACAAAGATGACAACAGCCCCCCCGAGGACAAGGGAGGGCCAAGGGGAAGGAGGGAGCGAAGGCGAGCGAGACGCGGGGCGGAGACAGCCCCCCCCCCCGCCCACGGCCCTTTCCCGGGAGCCCCCTCCGGGACGGCAGGTGTGCGCCGCCCGTC
>NW_012267221.1:36673509-36716987 GCF_000151885.1 Dipodomys ordii | reverse complement strand
CGGATGCGGCCGGGTGGGGCGGCCCACGGCGGAGAGCCGAGCGCGCACCCGCCCGCGCGACCTTGTCTCCCGCTCCTCCTCCCGTCCTTCCTCCTCTCTCCCGGCCCAGGCCTCACCCGCGCGGTCCCAGCTCGCGACCGGCTGGACCCGTTTCGGGGTTGAGCGCCGTGGACCCGCCGCCAGGTGCAGCGCTCCGCCTCCTGCGGCGGTGGCGGCGGATGCGTCCTCCGCCTCTCTCGGCCTCTCTCCCGGCCCTTCTTCCAGCCTCCAGCCCTCCCGCCCGCCCCGGGGCCCCGGGGGACCCCTGCACCTAGCGCAGCTCGGGAAGCGCGCGGAGAAGGGAGAACAGTTGGTGATGTTGCACCCCACCTCATCTCCCCCACCCCCAACACACACACACACACACACACACACCTCTCTCTACACCTGCCTCTTCTTCCACTGGCTTTTAAAACAATGCTGATCTGCTTAGGAGTAGGTAAGGAGGGTTACTATGGAATAGCAATAACTGTCATCTAATGGGCTCGCAGGTGCCAGACACAAAGCAGCGGATGCTACTAATGCCTTATCTCTGTGCAGCTACTCTGGCTTCCTGGGCCTATCATCAGTTGACTCTGAGAAAGGAAGGGGCTAGAGGAAGGAGATAAACCTCTTGGTGAGTTCGAAGGGGAAGGTGTCACCGGGCAGGACTTGGGTACAACGAAGTTAACAGCTTACTCCTCCTTAACAAGGTCAGAGAAAGCGCATGGTGCTTTACCGAAGAGGTAACTCAGCATGCGCATCAAGAATCAAGTTGCATATTTGGTTAAACATGCAAGAGGATGGAGAGAGTGATTGTGTGAAGTATTCATGCAACAAGTATTTTTGGTGCATGTAATGGGCTCCAGGAAATACCAGATCCTGACCTCAGAGTTTACGGTTTATTCTGCCAAAGGCAGAAATGGTGGAATATTTATTAATGTTTATTACATAACATTCAAGTATGATAAGCTTTGCCATAATTCTATTGGTATAGGCAATGCTATTTCCATTCTACCAGAAAGCTGAAGCTGGAAGTTAATATAGTCTGCCCCAAATCACTAGGAGAAGAAGCAGCTAGCCTTAAAATCCAGGCATTGAGCTCCTAGCTACACAATCTTAGAAATAAGAATTTTAACAATCACTGAGCTTCAGAATTTGGAGTCCCTTTTTAGGAAAAAGTAAAACAGCTATAAATCTAACTGCTAGGTCCCTTCTGGCATCCGTGAAAGGTCCCTGATGCATATGACACATTAGCCTCATGATAAATCCACTTACAACATTACACATAAAAGTAAAAGTGAGCACTACGGGTTCAAATGAAACAATTAAGGTCATGATTGGACTGAGATTGAAGATTTTGGTCTGGTATGGCTTCCTACTGCATTGTTTGCATCTGGATTGCTCATAAAGTACCCAGTTGGTAGCTGTCATAATAGAAATGCATAATAGAATCAGCATCGTTCCGATCTGTCCAGCTAGTAAACAACTTTTTTAAAAAAAAAAAGAAAGAAAGTAAAAGGCTGCAGTTCTAATTTGCTTCAGGTGAGAGGAAATGGAAGAGAACATAAAGAACTTAGGGGAACAATAGGCTAGTTCTTGACCTATAAAGGCTGTTCCATGTTGGAAAGGGAAGCCAAGTCATCCTAGAGATCAAACCTGGTGTTTGTGTTTCAGATAGAACATCGCAGCCTCCTGGGGCAGCAGAGGAAAATGTGTTATTTTAATTGGCCTTCTTAGGGCAAGATTTCTTTTCCTGACAAGCACAATTCTTTTAAGAAGACCAGAGTTTGGGACTATATCTAGTGGGTCATTGTACTACTAAATATTATTATATTTAAAATTCTCTCTCTTCTTTGCTAACAATACGACATAATGCAAGAAGATAGGAATGTACTGGGGGAAAAAATGACCTGCCTCTGTTCCCTTGTGTTCCTACTACCTTCTGTTAGCTAAACATGATGGGTGTGGTGTGGGAAACGAGCCTCTAAATACACAGCCAGTCAAGCTATCCCAGAGGGCATTGCACCGAAAGGTTCAAAGACAGAGATGCTGAAATCACAAGGCTTATTGAAGCACATGGCAAGAAGCCAGGCAAAAGAGACTAGGTTGACACAAAAGACAGCGCAAAAATGGATGGTGTGTTAGGAAATATGCATTGATTCACGTGCCATTCTCCGCATTCTCGACTATATTCTTCCCTGCCTAATGCTGTAGTTATGAAGACCAGAGATGAGGCTAAACAAGGAGTATTGGAAGACAGAAGTTGCCTCGTGTCATACACAGGACATTCTTGTCTTATAAGGAGACAGAGCAGCAAGTATGCCTCGCTATAGCTCACTAACTAATCTAAAGAGAAATCTGGGAATTTTATCTGCATTTCACAGGCAGAAAGAAAATACAGCCTGCATAGGTGTCACACATGATTGACTATTTTATGACTTCCTGAATATTAAGTGCCTTATGCATATTTAGCATATCTAGAATTTTTTGGGTGGTCCAGTCATGAGGCCTGAACTCTGGGCCTGGACACTGTCCCTCAGCTCTTCAGCTCAAGGCTAGCACTCTACCACTTGAGCCACAGTGCCACTTCCGGCATTTTTTTTCCTGCTTATGTGGTGCTGAGGAATCGAACCCAGGACCTCAGGCCTGCAAGGCAAGTGCTCTACCACTGAGCCACCTTCCTAGCCCACATATCTAGAACATTTGATGCCTATTTGGTCCTTCTTTCTTTATATTCACCTCATCATGTTCTCTATTTCCTGCATTCTACAAGCAACTTCCTGTACTTTAATTTCATTTATCTTCCTTACAAAGTAAGTTTCTCTTTCCTTGGCAGAATTACTTATTCTTAAATAATCAAATAAACAGTGCATTGGTTAACAGTGACAAAAAACCCTAACAGCTTACACAAGGCTTGCCATATGGCAGACAGTGCTCAATGTACTTTCAACATCTTTAGTCACATAATCTTTAACATCCATCACATGCAGGTGGGATTGCTTTTATTCCGTTTTACAAATGAGGGAAGTGGTCCATATAAAAGTGAAGTAACGTGACCAAGACCATTCCACTAGTAAATGACAGAACCTATATGGACTGGCTGCAAGCCCTGACTCTGAATCACTCATTAATCTTTGCTCATTTACATATGTGTGTGCGTGCACACGCGCATTCATACAGAAAACCTTGGAGATTTTGTTCTTATGAAATGGTAATAACAATTTCTTTCTCCACTGCGAGTGATATTGGACATTGTTCTCTCCTGGAAACTCCCTCCTTTGTCTTCTCCCCTTTTCCTCTCTGGTCACACCACTTTATATACTCCATTTTAATTTTTGTTTTTATCAGATTTTGTTCCAGACAAATTAGCCCTGCCAACATGTGGATCCCATCTCTGATGCATGGTGACGGCTTCAGGTCTCACTGTTCCCTCATGTGCATAGAAACTATAGTCACAGTCACTTAAGGGAAGTCCTATCATGTGTACACATGACATCTATTCGCTTTCCATTGGCTAAACTTAGTCATATGGCAGTGCAAAGGATGGAAATGTCTTTCACATATTAGCTGTATGCCCAGCTAAATTCTATACATACAAAAAAATTAAAAAAGGGACAGTGGATTTGGGGGAGAAAACAGAAGTCTTCAACAGAGGAAATAAGCCAGATTTCTATGCAGGAAGAATATCATTTAGATTAGATAATAAGGAGAGCAATCTATGAAAAAATAGTGTTAAAATGAGACCTAAAGCGTAAGTAGGAAATGGCCAGGAGAAGTTTCTGAGTAGACATTTTCCCTCAGGAAGGAATAATCTTGAGGCAAGAAAAAGTTGGAGTCTTGTCACTGGAGCAAAGTGAATGGTGAGCTAAGGAGAAATGAAGTTGGAGAAATAGGAGCTAGGTCATAATACACACACACACACACACACACACACACACATCCAATTAAACATCTGAAAAATTTAAATTCAAAATAATACACTGAAATATGTTTAGGAGATGTGATTCATACTTTTAAAAAATCACAGTGGCTTCTGTCAGAGAGTGGCAAGGAGTAGGGGAAAGTGGGGTAAGGCTCAGTTAGGAACTAGTCAGGAGTGAAGAGTTGCTAAACCATGGTGATAGCAGTGAGGATGGAGAAAAGAGGACGGAGTTGAAAATTGTTTTTTCTTTTTAGGTGTGTATGAACACACTTGATCAGGGAGATAATAAGTGCGAGGCAAGGGAAAGGATGTGTTAAGAATGACTCAGGTTTCTGGCTGGAGCAGTTGGGTAGATTGTGATAACCTTTATTGAGGAAAGAGACTTTGGGAGGAGCAGGTTGGAGGGAAGTATAATGAGTCTGCATTTGACATAAGTTTCAGGTGCTGTGAGAGTTGCAAGTGGAACAGTGAAGTGGGCAATTAAGTATCAATCCAAAGCTCAGAAGAAAGGGCTGGACTTGGCAATCAGCAGCAGCAGATGCTATTGACAATAAGGAAAGGAAGCATTAGGGAGAGACTATAGTGAGAGAGCACTGAAAAGGTCAATATTTACCTGTTGTTATAGAAGAAACTAAGCAAGATCAGTCACAGAGGTAGGCGGAAACTCAGAAGGGTGTTGTCCCTCTTCAATCTAGAGTAGAATTTTTTCAAGAAGGGAGTGAGTGGTTTACACTCTACTCTTTCAACATTATGACTTCCATATACCAATCGTGTCCTCAGAGGCTTCATTTACTATGTGCCTTCTCTATCACAGCACATGTTAAACACTATTATAACAATTTGTTTGGAAGTGGCGCTGTGGCTCAAGCTATAGAGCGCTCGCCTTGAGCTGAAGAGCGCAGGGACAGCGCCCAGGCCCAGAGTTCAAGCCCCACAACTGACAAAAAAAAAAACAAAAAAAAAGATTTGTTTGATTTCTGTGTTAAACTGTATCTTAAAGATAGGGAACATTTGAATGTTGCTCAACATTTTTATTAGAGTACAGCATAATCCACTGTAATAGCTTGCCTACAGTGGTTTAAATGAGATAATATAATTTTTCTCCCCGAAATAAAATTAAAGGCAAGTCAGTGGCTCAAGTGTTTTGGGCACCAAGGTTTGATGTTCATTAAATGCCTCTTCATTGTGAAAACTTCTACCTCAAAATATATTATGGCATCATCAAAATGCGACATGCAACTCTTACCATTGTGTGCATATTCCTGTCATTGAGACAGAGGAAGCTGTGTTCATCTCTTTCAAATACATGAACTGGGGCTGGGAATGTGGCTTAGTGGTAAAAAGATTGCCTAGCATGCATAAAGCTCTGGCTTTGATTCCTCAGTACCACATAAACACAAACAGCTGGAAGTAGTGCTGTGGCTCAAGTGGTAGAGTGCTAGCTTTGAGCATAGAGAGGCTCAGAGACAGAGCCCAGGCCCTGAGTTCAAGCCTCAGGACCAGCAAAAAATATATCAAATACACGCACTGAAGTTGTAGATATTACTTAAGTTCCAGTGCCAGAACTTCATTGTATGGGCAAAGAGGACTGTGAAATATCATCTTTAAGTGAGCAGCCATGTTCACAGATATTACTTCCATTACAATGAAAGGAAAAGGGAATGACCACTGGTTACAACTGGCAGTCATGACCTATCATGATCATGTGTCACAGAGCCTGTGTGACATTCTGTGGTGTTAGTGCTGAGTATACACACCTCACATAGAGCCTGGTATTTGGAATGTGCTCCTGTGATCCTAGAAGGATGTGGAAGGATAAACACCAATTTACTGACATTGATTAATTCAGGGGGGAAATGGAAGGGACTCCAGGGGAGAGTTAATACTTATTGAAGTAGTGGGTAAATAAAGGGATAAACACAATGATAACAATCATAATGAAACTGGCTCTTCCATCTGCCATCTCTTCTTTCCTTACTATGAGCTGTGGAGAAAGTGTGACTTACAATGGACTCAAAAGATCTAAAATGTAAATTGAAAGAAAAGCTAAGTTAAAGCATTTATTCCTAAATATTTTTTTTTACTGCTCTTGAGGTTTTCTGGGACATGATCATATACAACTACTACTACTAATAAATCCTTTTTTGGTCTCCTTATCAATAATTGTAATAATTATTGCACTGAAAAAGCATTAGTGAACATGTGATGATTAATATTGTCCCAAGGATGCCTACTATGATTACTGTTATTTTACTATTGAGTATGAAGCTGGCTATTGCTTTGATAAAGATTCTTCATTAGATTAATAAAGTATCGTATATATTGCTTAATAAGAACTTTAACAATTAATAATGGATGTTTGGGTATAAAGTTCATGTATTTTTTAAGACTTTTGTTGTTTACATACATCTTGTGATGCTTATTGTCTCTTAATTTTGCTCTTCTTAAATGATAATAAATCTACCATAATAGAACAGAGAGTTATGTTCTGGAGATATAAGGAATTATAAAAATCAGGCTCCTTCCATCAAGACTCTCATCAAGAATGGCCATGGCCATGATGAATCTATTACAATTAAAGTAATTATGTAATAGTATGAGCAACACACAGATTTTTCCAAATATAATACTTCATCATATTCTTCCCATCCAATGTAAAGTCTATTAAATTCTTCTGGCCTAGAGAATAAAGTCCAAAGTCTCTAGCTACCTTCAGTTATCTTTTATCAATTTCATCTTTTATTTAGCATTCTCCATACCTATATCTGACTCAGATCCTAATGCAGAAGTATCCATAATGGCATTCCTATTCCCAGCCTCTCAGCTATCCAAAATAATGTCCTTCATTAGTCCTTCATTTTGCATTAGTGCAAACCAAGGTGAAAAAAATCTTAAGCATAGAGAAATCATGTTAATATATACAAATAATAGTTAAGTTAAAAACATAAAGGTGGCTCTGATAAAAATAGAACTTCCAGAAGAAAACAGAGGGGCAAAGTTTAAATGCCTTTAATTTGTGAAATTTTCTTTTTTTTTAATTTAATTTTGTTTTATTTGTGAACATACTGTACAGAGGGATTACAATTGCATGGGCAGGATAATGCGTACATTTCTTACCAAGCATTGCAGCCTCCTCCTTTGTTTACCCTTCACATCCCTTCCCAGCCTCCCCCCTCCCCCCCATCCCAATCCTTCTCCTTCCCCCCCCCCGCCCCCCCCTCCCCGCACCGACGTTGTAAAGCTCGTTTTGGACATGACAACTTGTACTTCTCATTGTTGCAACAGGTCCACCTGTATTCTTAAACAACTGGTTTTTCCCCATCTCCTCCACAAGTTATACTGACATCAAATACAGTGAAAGCAGGGGTTATACTGTGGGGGAGGGACATACAAAGCAACAAAGAGATAATCTTATAAATGCGTTAGAAACACATGCATGAAAGAAAAAAACATTTGAATACATATCTTAGGGTTCATTTCCCTAACATCACCTTACCTGACCTTTTCTGCTTGACTCAGATATATACTAGATATTGCATATAAGGGAAACCATGGGACCTATGTTTCTTTGGGCCTGGCTTACTTCACTTAATATAATTTTTTCCAAGTTTTTCCATTTCCTAACAAATGGGGCAATGTCATTCTTTCTGATGGAGGCATAGAATTCCATTGTGTATATAAACCACATTTTCTTGATCCATTCATCTACTGAGGGGCATCTGGGTTGGTTCTGTTTCTAGGTGCTCCTCTACACCCATTATCCTTAGATTAGGCCTTCTGATGGTATCTAGTTTGTGAAATTTTCTGTACTAGGATATAACATGTGAAAACTATTAAAGAAAATAATAACTGAACTGGAATGAATAAAAATGAATAATGTTTACTCTTAATACAATGTTAAAATGTGATAACTTGCTAAGTATTGTGGCATGGAATGAAGAAAAGAATATGTAAGAATGCTAACCATTCAACAGAAAAATCAACTTCTGTGTTGGTAGTTTTGAAGATTTGACTGTAATGTTAGGGTTTTCTATGTATCCTATATTAAAAATATTATGGATCAAAGAAATGCTAATTCTGTTTATGTTCACTTAGGTCAATGAATGTTGGCTCTCTACTCAATTTAATATTGCTAAACTAAGTTAGAAATGAAGTTCTCAACTATAAATACCAGATCATCATTTCTCTGATTGATAAATAAGTAATGAAATATTAATAATTGAGCATTTTTTTCAGTTAATATTTATCAGGTGCTCAACCTTCTGGTACAGTCTGTATTAAAATAAAGAGAGAGCAAAGAAAGCATATTAAAGAACTTGAGATCTCAGAGAAATACATACCCTTACAGCATATTTCAGAATTCATGCTGTTTGAAGAAAACTGCATGGTCATGCTCAAGTGATCTTCCTCAAAAAAAAAATTCTTCCATAATTCCACAGGAAATCCTTCCTTTGAAGATAACTAGATATAGGGAACTAGCTCCAGTGTTCTAATATTTACATCAAATATTATGGATACATTTCATTCCCTGATTTAGCCAATGCAATATTTATCAAGGCCTGTTTTGTAACTTCTACTATCCTAAGGTGCCAGGAAGACAGACATGTATAAAAAACTCATTCCAGAAAGGATCTGTAACTTATAGCCCCAAAACTACTTTTTCCTTAAGGAAAGGTGGCATTAACCTTTGTGTCATTGTTTCTTCAGTCACAAGAATAATGTTTATTTATTGAAAGCAACCTTAAGATAGAGAACGAAGATACATACATATTTAATTCTGTCCCTTGGTATATATAATTACTATGAATAAATTTGGTGTACATAATTAGACTTAAATTTTGGAGAAAGAGGAAATCCAGGGTTTGCTAGGCAGATGCTCTACCTCTTCAGCTACACTTCCAACCATTTTTGGTTTTGCTTTTTTTTCTGAGATAGAGTAATTTTTCCAGGTTTGTCCTTGAACTCACAATCTTCCTGTCTGTGCTTACCGAGTAACTAGGATCACGAGTGTATGCTACCATACTTGGCTTTAAAGAGTAAAAAAAAAAATTAACGTGGGCACTGTTTATAAATTGCTTTTTTCCCACTTAGCAATACACTAAACTGTAGCTGTTTTTTCATAGCAATGCACCTAGGTCTAACCATTTTTATTGTTTTTATATTATTCTGTTATGTATGGAGTCTGCTTATTTAAACTAGTTTCTAGTAATTGTCATTAGAGTTATTTCTGATTTTTCCATTATGATCCATGTTTTCAGTGTTTGATTTCAGAAATATTGAGAGAGAAGTGGGGAGTAACGCCTCTACCTCTCAGCTTTCTCAATGGGCTGAGAAGACAGCAATTGTACTGTAGGGATTTGGGGACAGCCAGTATCCTAGGACTTAAGATCTTAAGAGAAAGGCAAATGTGCAATAATGATCTTGGCCCTCTTCATACAATGTCTCTTCAAAACTTTTCTAATTCTGAAGTGGCACATGCTGGGAGTGGTGACAAAGAAACTCAACTAAAAGCAGGAAGAAAGCATGAGGCTCACCTATTTTGTTTTCTTCATTTCCTGTTTTGCAGGGGGGAAAGGGCAGGTGACAGGCCTTCGATGCCTAAGTGAAAGTTGCTAGTAGAAAGTCACCAGAGGGATTTTAGGGCAATCAGGGCCTAAGAATTGGTCGTACAATGTTACTATTGAAAGTGCCTCTAGTGACTGCTTGGGACAGTGAAGAGTCTGGGACACAGGATTGTGTCCACCTGTAGTCACACATGATTCACTATGGCAGATCCAGAACTTCTATTCCCTACTCTAGGCTGTTAAAAACTATCACTATGCCCCCAAAGCCTTGCTGGCTGTGTATGTATACACAGTGTGCTGGCGTTAATTGAGGTTTGATCAAAGTGGTGACTGGGATTGGTAAATGAAAGGCTGACAGAAGCCAGGAGAGAGCAGGGAGAAAGCTCCCAAGGGTGAGAAGGAGATGAGGAGAGAGCAGGGAGAAAACACTCAAGGATGAGAACAGGGCCCGCAGATTCCCTGGGGGAAAGATATGGAATGGAGACCTAGAGTCAGAAACTTACAAATGCTAGAGGAAGCTACAAGTGGGGAGACAAGGTAGGAAAGATGAGTTTGAGATCAATTGAGTTTCCTGGACTCCCAGGACACGGAGGGTGACATGATCATCAGATAACTGGAAATGTGAGTCTGGAATTTGAAAGAAAGATGAAGGCTTTTCCTTGTTCAAATCCAGCCTTGCATTATTACTTTCCTTTGCAAATTTGGAAATTGTACATACAATCATAGTTGAAGCTATGGAAATAAATGGAAACCTTTTGGTGAAAAAAAGGAATAATAATAATAAGCATCATCTATTCAAATTAGTCAAGTAATTTAAAAAACAATACAGAGAATCTGACTCACCATGAAACCTAAATGTTATGGGACATCTGGCTTTGCATGGACTTCTTCAATGGCAATCAGATACTGGTCTTTCATTGCTGGGCATTCTTTTGAAGGCTTCATACTCTGAGTTCAAATTTGCTTTTCTGTAGTGTTTGCTCCTTGATTCTAGAATATAAATGTCGTGTCTTTTTTCTACTTTCCACAATATACTGGTACAATTTAAGGAACACAGTAGGCTACACTAATTACAACTAATATCATCAGTATACAATTAGCTCTAAAGGAAAGCAATTGAATGTTAAGAGCAACCTGATCTCTTTTTCCACTAGACTTAAGTGATAGTGTCTTACATTGGCAGGGATGTGGGAAATTAACATTCCCATCTTCTGATGACTTCAGCTAGTATTCCTTTTTGGAGGACTTTTTGTCAGTAAAACAAATTTTAAAATGTACATTTTTTATGTTTGCTCTTTCCTCCATTGCTTTTTTTTTCTTCTGGTGCTGGGTTTGTACTCCAGGATTCACACTTGCTAGATCCTCTACCATTTAAGCCAGGCCTTCAGCCTAGTTTCCCTTCTGATTGTTTTTGAAAGTGGGTCTTGGCTTTTTTCCCAGGCTGGTCTGGTCCATGAACCTCTTATTTATGCTTCTGGCCATAGATGGGATGACCAGCATAACCCAACGTGCTCAACCTTTTCTGTTAACATGAGATCTTATGTTGGTTTTTTTTTTTTTATCAGAGCTAGCCTTAAACTATAATTCTCCTGATCTCAGACAGGCTAGGATTATAGGCATGAGCTATCAGTACCTGTTTTCATCTGTTTTTATTTGTTATGTGTTTTAGTCATTCATTTAGAGTATGTATTATAAAAGCATCAACAACAACATTGAGAATTCAAGCAAACAAACTGGTCTTTCCTTAGAGCTTCTCACTGTAAGGTTTTAGGCGAGGAAAGCACACGCAGGAGGAGGTAAAGGTGAGAAAGGAAAGTTTACTGGAGTATGCTCCTGGGCAAACTCCCTGGTCAGGATCAGAGAGGTCGCACTGAGTCTGGTTGTAGAAGGGTTTATATGACCAGGGCCAGCAGGAACTTTTTAGCACTAACTTGTTTTGCAAGTTTGAACAGTTAGGGCTAGTGCCCCCGAAGGACAGGACGATTGGGACAGGTGATGTATAACTGGGGCACCTAGTGTGTGAGGAAGTGGCTTTTCTCAGCTGCCTCTGCCCTCCAGCAGCCTGTCATGCTGGCATCCTTTTGGTAATAGGACGTCGATAGTCGTCTGGCTACTTCTTGCTACTTTATGCCAGTTGCCTAGGACGTTGGAGGGGTAGTCGGCAGGTGAGTGTTCAGGTGGAGATGATGATGCTGATTAACTGCCCCTTTGGTCATTTCTTCAACCTTATGGGAGGCCGCCTATAATTCAGCCAAAAGGCACTGAATTATCTTATCTCTACGCAACTGGCCATTGCGACCTTCAGAGTTAGCGAAAATGGAATGTGGGCCTTTCTTCCCTAGGGCTGGGAATGGGGTCTTGGCTCTGGTGGCTCTCCTTAGTAAGGTACTTCCTAAGAAGACCTGGATCTTCTTGGAGTCTTGATGGTATATTCCATCAGTTCTGCTTATAGAAATGGTATCGTATCATAAGTACTATTGTGAGTAATGCTCTCATTTAACATTGTGTGAGATTAATCCATATTGTCTCACTTATTATACCATACTGTATTTTTAGTCTGTGGAAATTAAGCATTTGCTTAGTTTTTTACATGTTGGTTAGTATGACTAGTGTGCTACAGATATTGTCATTCCTCTTTTTCTTTTATAGCATTAGAGTTTGAATTCAAGTACTCATATTTGCAAGATTAGCATTCTATTTGAGCCAAATAACCAAGTCTTTGGCCTTGGTTATTTTTGAGAGAGGGTCTCAGTTTGTCTAGGCCAGTCTGGACCATGATGATTCCATATATACTTGCCATGTAGCTGAGAGGCATGCATCACTGTGTCTAGCTTTCATTGGCCAATATGGAGCATTCCTATGAACATTTTGCTTCGACTAGCTTTGAGTCTTAACCTCTAGAGTAATTGGCCTTATAGGTGTGAGCCACTGTGCTCAGTTGATATTTTTGTTTTTTGATGTGCATTTATATGAATTTCTGTTGGGTGCATGCTGAGAAAGGGGTTACAGAATAAGTATTTGTTCAGCGTTGTTAAATACTGCCAAGTATTTGGTTCATTCTCTGGATTGCTTACACTGTTGTGTACCTTTTCATTTGCTCATTATTTAAAATAAAAATGGACATTTTTTCTGGTTATTGATTTCTAGGTCTTTGTTCTGCATACAAGTTCTTTGTTAGATATATATTACAAATACTTCTTCCCATTCTTGTGGTTCGGCTTTCTTTCTCTCATCTCCTACAAGAAAAATAAGTCTAGAGAAATTTAACAGTAGTTGTATGTGAATATTTGATTTCCCTTTCCACTCCTCCATATTTTCCAGTTCATGAAGGAGTGTAATGAACATTTAAAATGTTGTTTAAGGAAGATGTTTATTTAAAATGTAACGTTACAGATCAAAAGTAACCAATTGATTGGAAGAGATTAACCAAAACTCCAATGTTGCAACAATTTTTCTGGACTCTTATATCTGTGTCAGTGCAAATCTGCTAGAGCCACCTGGTGGGCAATGTGAAGTTTCCAGCAAATATTAGAATGTTCTGAAATTGCTGGCTTAGACATTGCCAAGTAAGGCATTTTCTCACATTCACCCAGAGTTATTACACCCTTATCACCTTGGTTTTCAAATAACCACTGCAAATCTTCAATTGGAGTAAACTTTGCTCCCTGGTGGCTTGGATTTGGGCCTGACTAGCAAATAGGACAAAAATTTAGCTAGAACAAAAGGTCAGAAGATGTAATGGGACTGATTCAGAGCTGGCTATATAACAAAAAGCCAATCCCAAACAAAAAATCAGGGGATCTTGTTGTGAAAGCAGAAGGCAAGGTGCCACTAAAAGAAGCAAAGTAAAAAGAATTATTTTCTACCTCTGTGTTTCACAGCTTACCATGGGTTTTGTTCTTATTCTTTGTTTGCAAGCTAATGCAATTCTGCAAAAACTAACACATATGGGTTAGCATGAATGTTACTTGCCATCTTTATGTTGTGTTATGCCAGTTTAAAGCAGCTCAGAGTGTTTCACTCACAGGTGAAACCAGCACATTGCACAGTTCACTTTTCATAGCTGTGCTTTGATGTGCATTTAGTTATTACTGGAAAAGGGGAAAACTGTGGGAAACTGACTCAACTGGCTTTGTTTATTTTGCTTATTGATTCTCACACATTCTGCCAGCTGTCTTTACATTCGATTTACTGGCTAGCAAGGACTGGAAAGGAAGAACTGTAAGTGGCCCTATCGTTCCTGTGCCTTCCAGGCCATCACTTTCAACTTGTGTGATTGGCCCCTACAGGAAAACAACAAACATAAGAAAGGATATGATAGGTTTCCTGGGTTGCTCATGCTTCCTGGGAAGTTCATTGCCTTCCTGTTCCAAGCAAGCTGTAATGCTCACGAGCTGTCAGTCTCAAGTCTTAATTACACTTAATTATACTTTCTGCTCTGACATAGACTCCCACATACCAAAGGTCTGTGGGAACATGTGGCTCAGGTTATATAACACTATAAATGGAACTTTATGTATTATATGGCTCTCCTGGTGTTGAATATTTTATAATACTTTTACAATTAGTTGATGATCAAAATATAATTATACAGATCATGTGATTTGTTGTAAAAGGGGGAATGATTTTGTGTGTGTGTGGGTGTGCTGGTACCATGGTTTGAAGTTAGGATCTCACATGCACTTGGCTTGCTTGGCTAACACTCTACCACTTGAGCCAGACCTCCACGCTAACCTTCTGCTGGTTATTTTGAAGATGCCAACTCCAGCCTGGCATTGAATTATGATCCTCCAGATTGCAGACTCTTCCTGAGTGGCTAAGATCACCAGCATAGGTCACCAGTGCCTGGCTGGAAGCAACTTTTTAAATCATAAATGTTCAAAGGTTAGGAAAATAATATGAATAAAACTTACAAAGAACATACTCCTGAGAAGAGGTACGTTAACCATGCAGTGAGCTTCAGTTTTGTTTAGAATCCAATGCCAAAAGTAGGATAGAAGCAGGCCTCTGAGGATGTAAAGTTGAGGCTATCTATTTTTTATTTTTTGTCGGTCATGGGGCTTGAAGTCTGGTCCTGGGCACTGTCCCTCAGCTCTTCAGCTCAAGGAGAGTGCTTTACCACTTGAGCCACAGCACCACTTCCAGTTTTTGAGTGGTTATTGGAGTTAAGAGTCTCATAGAGTTTTCTGCCTGGGCTGGCTTTGAACTGCGATCCTCACATCTCAGCCTCCTGAGTAGCTAGGATTATAGGCATGAGCCACTGCCACCTGGCTGAGGCTATCTTTCTTAAGAGGTCCTCAGGAGATATGGTTGACACACACACAGCAGATTCCCCAATCACATACAAGATCTCTGGATATACACAAGCACCTACACATGAGCTGGCTTCAAAGAACTCAAAGACCAGTCACAGCCTAAGCCTTCAGTCTGTCTGGTCAAGACTTAGGTTCATGTACATTTTGGAGTCCAATAGTTGAAGCTCACAAAACTCAAGTGCAAAGATAAAATGTTTAGTAATTTCAACATAGTAGTAGAAAATCATTAGACCAAGTTCAGTGACCTTCTTCTGAGTGGGAGAATCTTCTCACCAATCCCTGAAGCCAGGTCAGATATATGGAATATATCACCAGGTCATAGCTACATAATATCTAATATCCAATATATATTATATACATAATTCACCCCCCACACACACACAAACACACATATGGAAAAAGCTCTTAATCTTAAAAGTACAGCCTAGAAGGCTGGGAATGTGGCTCAGTGGTAGAGTGACTGTCTTGCATGTATGAAGCCCTGGGTTCGTTTCCTTAGTACCATGTACACAGAAAAAGCCAGAAGTGGCACTGTAACTCAAGTGGTACAGTGCTAGCCTTGAGCAAAAAGAAGCTTAGGGACAGTGTCCAGCCCCAGAGCTCAAGCTCCAGAACTAATAACAACAAAAAAAAAGGTACAGCCTAGAAAAGAAGAATCTTATTTATATATTTAAATTATAACTATTTTATTAGAAGTAGACTTTAAGCTAGTTTGAGAATCAATAGGAATAATAAGTGAACTGGTTTTGAGAAGTTTTTATCAGATGGGCTTCAAAGATCTGTTTGTGTGTACTCTGGGCTTTATGTTCTGCAGGTGCTTAACCTTGTTGTTACTTCAATTACCCAGCTAGACCCCGTGGTGCTATTAACTGGATGGAGAAGCTTACAACTTACTGTGTCTACTCCTTTTTCTTTGAATATTTAGCATTTAGAATAACATACAAATAAAT
Source organism: Dipodomys ordii (assembly GCF_000151885.1). Classification (NCBI taxonomy): domain Eukaryota; kingdom Metazoa; phylum Chordata; class Mammalia; order Rodentia; family Heteromyidae; genus Dipodomys; species Dipodomys ordii. Next base: position 36,701,215 of record NW_012267221.1, on the reverse strand, counting down.
CTGGGGACAAGAAGAAAGCTGTAAGAGACATGTGTTGATTTCCTCTTTGGGAAAACCAGTATATATATATATATATATATATATATAATATAAATATATATATTTATAAATATATATGCTTATATATATATTTATATTTTTATCTGCCAGTTTTGGAGGAATAGTCTTGTTTAAAGCCTGTTAATAATGACCTTCTCTGTGCTGAGAATGCAGTCAGTTGCGTCCAGCCACTGTGGACAGGGCGGAGCTCAAAAGCTCCTTAAGTGGACCCACTAAGCAAGCTATCTAAAGAAAAAAAAATGATACTAGTGTGTCTGTCTATTATTCTAAGAAATCAGTAGACAAAATTAGGTTGATGACAGGAGACACTAGGACCTCAGGCTGGGTGGTAAAGTTCTTGCCTAGAAGGTAGGAGGCCCTGAATTCAAATTCTAGTACCAAAAAAAAAAGACAATGGTTTATGGCCTCTACTAAATGTCTAATTCTTAAGAATAGTTGAGCTAAGTTAGAGCTAGTGGTAAGTGGATGGTGTAGACAGTAACAAGTAAAATGGTTATATATGGATGTACTGAAAAGCAGATCTTAGCAGCATGTCAGAGACTCATGCCTATATTCTGCTCAGGCTGAGATCTGAGGATTGCAGTTCAAAGCCAGCCCAGGCAGGAAAGTCTATGAGATTCTTATTTCCAATTAACACCAGTGGAAATGGAGCTGTAGTCCAAGTAGTAGAGTGATAGCCTTGAGCAAACATGCTCAAGGTCTGGCCCTGTGTTCAAACCCAGAACACACACACACACACACACACACACACACACACACACACAGAGAGAGAGAGAGAGAGAGAGGAGAGAGAGACTGAATAGTTAATTACCGTGGCTTTTTTTTTGTCAGTTGTGGGGCCTGAACTCAGGGCCTGGGCACTGTCCCTCAGCTCTTCAGCTCAAGGCTAGCCACTACCACTTGAGCCACAGCACCCCTTTCAGCTTTTTCTGCTTAGGTGGTACAGAGGAATGGAACCCAGGGCCTTATGCATGCAAGGCAAGCACTCCACCACTGAGCCACCTTCCCAGCCCAATTACCTTGGTTTTTAACAACGAAAGTAAAACATTTAGTCCATGGACAAAGATAGTGTTATGACTTTACATTCAAGGATATACAATTTTTCTTATTAGCTTAAGAAATATGCACATAAATTTCTGATCTAGAATTTGTACTGAAGTGTTAAATATGTTAATGTTATGTTATTATATTATAATTAACACATTCAGTCTATTAATGCATTATCCGAATAACTGAATAAGAGGCAATACCTTCATTTATTTAAAGTTTTGTTTCCTGATATGTTTAGGTTGACTCTTAACTAGATTTAACATAAATAGTATTAGTAGCCATGTTTTATTGAACGTCTCCATCAGAGGCATTTTGTGAACGTTATATTATGTGCTTCTTCATTATTAATGAAAGAAGGAGAGATGCTGTTAGCAGATGAAGGACTTGGATTCATAGGAGTTACATGTCTTAGAATCTACTAGGACCATATACTAGGTGGTGGTGAGTCCAGGCCTATGAAGCCCATTCTCTTTGCTTTACGTGGATTCATACTCTCTCCTTACATCAGTTTTACATGTGGTTCACTTCAGTTTATTGGGGCAAAATGGTGGACAAGAACTATCCCATAATCATGTTATATATTAAGATATATATTATTATCTCATAATCATATATATATACACAAACACATATACTCCTAGATACATTCAATGCTGTGGATTGAACCCAGGGCATTCTGCTTGCTAAGCAGGTACTCTACCACTTGAGGCATGTCCTCTTTTTCCACTAGCTTTTTTCAAAGCAGGGTCTTACTTTTTACCCAGGCATCATGGATTGTGATCCTCTTAGGCTTCTCTGTATCACTGGGGATGACAGGCATGCTCCCACTGCACCCTGCCATTGGTTGAGACAGTTTTCTGAAGTTCTTTTTGCCTGGGCTCACCTTGAACCAAGATGTCTGCCTCCTAACTGCCTAGGATTACAGGCTTGAACCCTTGTTCCTAGTTTACAAATATGTTTTATGTTCTTTAAAGAAACTAAAGTTAGAAATCATACTCACCTGGGTGTGGCTTATGTGAGGACAATGCAGACCCGCTAGAAGATGTGTACTTCAAAGTAGAGACTTGACTTTCCTGCAAACATTGACAATAAATATACAGTTGTTCCTCAGTATCCAGGAGGACTGGTTCCTAGGGACCTCCCTCCATGGACACCCCAATTCATAATTCTCTCATATAAAATGGCAAAATGTTTGCATACAATCTATACCTATGTACTTAAAAGTTAGAGTATACATAATACCTGAATTCAATGTAAAATCCATGCATAGTCATTGTAACACTGAATTATCTAAAGAATAATGCCATGAAAAAATCAATTTTCAGCCCAAATGAACAATTCTGATTATTTTATATCCAAAGTTGGCTGATTCTCTGCATGCAAAAGCCATTGGTTAAAGAGGCTGACCATAAAATACATGTTAACAGACTATATTTGATTTTTCTTGATGTTTTTCCTTCCAACTAATGGATAAATTGGTTCAATCTCATTAAAGATGACTGTTTCCACTGTATGCTGTTGATAATTTACATACATTAGAACTGTTCACACTGACAACACACACTTGTATTTTTGGAGCTATGTTCTAAATCTGTATGCAGAAAGCATGCAGGAGTCTGAGATTTCATTTCTAATATGTTTTGTAAAGAGTGAACTGTGTCTTACATTATTCTTTGAAATGATTGTCAGTGACCAAAATATACAAGCACAGAGATCAATATGCACTTTCACAAGCTGTGACTAAAGAAGTCACTGAAACTTTTGCATCCCACATAATTCTAAGAAATGTTGATTTAGGAGATCTAATTTCTTCTGTGTCAGAGAAATACTTCCTCATTCACAGAAGTCAAGATATGGAATTAACCTAATGGACTGATAAAGAAAATGTGATTATATATATATATATAAAATCAAAGACTGTTCAGCTGTAAACTAAAAGGAAGTCCTATCATTTGTGACTCATGGATGAGCTTTGGAGACATTATGCTAAGAGAAATAAGCCAAGCATAGAGAAAGCAACTTCATGCTCACATGTACTTATGGATCTAAAAAGTTACACTCAGAAGTAGAGAGTAGAATGGTGTTCCATAGAAACCACCATTGAGTGTAGAGAGAGACTTTTGGGTTAGGAGAGATACTGGTAAAAGGATATAAAATTTCAACTGGATAGGATGTGTATTACAACCTGCCAACAATAAATAACAATGCACTGAATACTTGAAAATTCAGAGATTTTAAGTATTCTTACTATAAAATATATGCTGAGATAATGCATTTTAGTTTGCTAGTCATTCCAAAATGCATACAGAATTCAAAACATCAATGCTGAACAACATAAAAACAAATCTTATTTGTCCGTTACATTTTAAAAATGAAGACTAGAAGAAAAATGCTTCTTTCATTTATAATTGTAGAATAGAGGGTGCTGTGGAAATGTCCATCAGCCCTTAGGGTGCATGTCAGAGGGGTTACAGGAGAATATTAAAGGTGTCTGTGATCTGTGTTATACATTGCAGAGAATATTCAGTCTGGGATATTACACACAAGGATTGTAGATAACAAAATCCTACCTCTGATTTTTCTGGTGAAGTAACTAGGTAAAATTATAACCTTTTACTCCACCCCCTTCTGCCTTTATCTCCAGGAATCAAGAGTGTGTTTTTTTGAGCATGTGCATGGTATTCTTTCCCTTCCCAACCTTTCTTCCACATCTCCTGTATCTCTAGCTCCCTTCCTGCCTCTGTGAATTCAGAAAGAACCCAGAGAGCTCCAGGCTTTCCTGAAAAAAGAAAAGAAAAAAAAAACAAGAATATTCTCGAAATTACATGAACTTGGTAAAATTAATTCTGTAAAATTAAACTTTGAAATGTGCTGCCCTTTACTAAAACAGAAAACAAAATTCAAGAGAAATCTTGAAATCTAATATTTCATTTATTTCAGGGGCAATGCTCTTACCATAGATGTTCTGAGTAGTTTTTCTAATTAACCAGCACTTCCCTCCCCCCCATTCAATATTTTATTGATGTGTTTCAAGCCACATTAGCAACTCAATATTCACTGTAAGAATATCATATAGCAATTTAATTGCTATATGAATGTCATTAATAAGCCGAAATTAACATCACTTACACATAATGAAAAGCTCTCCTCAAAAGAGGAATAAGAATGTCAACCATCAATAGGACAAAACTGTCTTCAAACATCGAGATAATGAGGTTCAGGTTAAGTCTGGGTTACACTGTGCACTGAAGTCACAACCTTTCTACGTCTGTGTTTCCAAAAGCATGAGGTTTTGGACAAGCAGGCTCAGGAAGCTCTCCAGCCGCTCCCTGGATCTGTAGGCGATGAGTCCTCCCTTGTTGGCCCAGCGATCAACCCCAACAGCACCTTCATTTTCCACGTGGTACAGCAACTGTGGCAACTCCGGCCCTGTTTCTGGATTTCTTTCCAGGCATTCTTTCATGTCCACGATTCCCCCACCCATGGCCCTCAGGATGGCGTGAGCTGCACAAGAGTCCCACTTGAATGTCGTGTCTTCTGAAAAGATGTAAATGTCAACAAGGCCTTGGACGACACAGAGGCTTTTGTAGCCGGCCCCCGCCGCCCGGAATATGCCATCTCCGCATACACGTGACAGTGCGGCTTTGATGGTCTCCTTCTCACTTGTACTAATGACTGCTGAGAAAGGCTGGATGGATTCTCCCTCCGAGCTGGCCTTGGCTGTCTGCGCTTCCGTGCCATTTCTTTTTGAGAGGGTGAGCTGAAGGGAATGGATGTTGGTCCCCAGGTAAGAAAGGCCCCAGTAGCATTGTCCTTTCCAGCTGCAAAAAATATTTCCACCAGTGAATTGATTGTCACATTTGCTTTTTATTTATGCAGCTGCTTTCAAGCTTAATAAAGCACACACACACACACACACACACACACACACAATTCATCATAACCATAATGAATTGTAATGTCTCTATTCCTAGAAGTAGTTAACAAGTAGATAACTTTCCATTTTGACACACAGATGAATTTTAATTTTGAAGAGTTCCTATATGCAAACAGCTGTGCTGTTGCAGAGAGAAATTCCTCCAGTGTTACTGTGATTATCTTGTCAATAGAGGGCAACACTAAAATTTTTATGGGACTTCTGGCCTCCGGAAACATTGCAAAATAGATGCTTTTGGCATTTAAGTTTTATAAGGGGAAAAGATGAATAGGTAAATCAATCCTCAAATCTCTTAAAATACTTGCAGGATTAAGGATTGAACCCAAGTACTCAAGGGCTATATCCTAAGGGCCCTGGCCTTATTTGTTTATTTATTTAAAAAATTATTTTTGTCAAATTCTCCCTCATTTTGCACAGAATGGTCTCAAACTTGAGAGCGTGCCATCTCTACCTCCTGACTAACTGGTATTCCAGACTTGTGCCATCAGGCCTGGCTTCTCATACTTCTCAAAAGTTTGTCATCATTTGATCATCCTTCTTTTTTTCTTATTCACTAGATCCAATTTTGCTTCTAACACTAAACAAGATTGACTCATAATGTTATTACTTTCAACAGCACAATAATATCTTTCATTCTTCAATGTTGAACTTTTCCTCTATGTTGGGTAAATTGTTCTATGTACAGGAATGAGGAAAAAAGCTTAGAGAAAGTAAACACTTGATTGGGCACACCCAGCTCATAAGTGATAGAGGCTGCACTCACATTCTGGAAGTCTCACTCCAGAGACTAGGCCATGAGTATGTCCATGTACTATCTCAATGTTTTTAATTTATGAATGACTTTCTTTAAAAATTGAGACAGAGTCTGGCTATGTGCCCAGTCTAGTCTTGAACTCATGCACCTTTCTGCCTATGTCACACTAGTGCTGTGATTATAGGCAAGCACCACCATGCTTGGCTTAAATGATTCTTTAAAAATAATTAAAATACATTTTTTATTTGAAAATAAGTAGGGATAGAGGAGCAATATAATGAATTTATGACTAATAAGAAAAACTATTCTCACCTGAAGCAACCCAAAGTTCAATACAATATCTAGACCCATATAAATAGAGAACTATGACCTATTTTAATAAAAAAAAACAACTGAAGGTGCTGTTTTTACTCGGACTCTGCTTTTCCCTGGAGTCACCCCTCACCATGAGCCACGAATGTGACAGCTGAACTGTGGCCATCCTCCATGCAGGCAGGAAGGCAGAGGGCAGAATCGGAAGTGATACCGACAGTGCTTATAAGAAGAGGTCCTCAGGTTTCAATCCTAGCCCTACCTATCAATACCTATCAATCCTTTTATAGGATAAAACACATTTTGTTCTGAGTTTCTTTTAAAGTTGTACAAAAATTTAACACTACAGTGATTACAGCTATCTTTAAAATATATTTAGGGCCAGTATTAACACCATTCTATTCATTTGGGTTTAAGTGTACTCTGGAAACAGGGAACAAAATTTGCTATATCACATATTTATATATCCATGGTTTCTTCAAACATAGTTTCTTTTAAAATTTCTACCAACATGCAGTTGGCCCTAAATAAAAACTTGCCAAATCCAGGACAGAAAACAACTTCACCACAGCCTTTTTGTGGGAATAGCCCAATGATTCCAACAATGGTGACAATCCTGACAAAAGAAAAGCTGAGGCCACAAATCCTAAAAAGAAAAGGCCATCATATATCAGAAATGTTTGTATTTTACCTGTGAGTATTTAGGTCTTGTGACACAAAGGGTTGATTGATGACTCCCATCAACGGCACACCCGTTTGTAAGTTATAGGCACCAATTAAAATGGTAACACACTGAAGTCCACTGGGAAAAATTCCATGGTTGGACTTTATATCAGCAGCACCTTTAATATATTGATAAGTTGAATCTGAAAGGTGAAGTAGATGTGTTAGGTTTCATGGAAGAGGTATTCGCCGTCAGAAGATAATAGTGAACACATCCCCGGGTTTCTGCAGGTATATATTTCCAAGGAGACCACCATTAAGGAAAAACTCCAAGCGCTGAGTTCAGTAATGTACTGAGGATGCTTGATTCATTTTTCTCATAATGACAGTGAAGATATGCCAACTTTCAACAATCTAAAATCTTCACGTTATCACTTAAATTAACTATATTAACTTTGCCCTTGCTTTTAACCACTTGCTTTTCAGGGGGCAAAAAAACACACTTAGATTATACAATGAAACACAGCGGAGGACAATATGGGACTGAGAGCTTGTCTGCATCAACTGAGCTGCAAAATAGTGCACAGATATTAAAATTTTTTGTTTTTGAAATTTCTAAAAGTATTTTTTTAAAAAAATGTGCGTAGTCAAAACCACATGTAGTAAAGGTGGATGAACAAGGATAGTTTACTGTAGAAACTGTCCTATCTAACTTCTTTCTATGAATTTGGTAACCAATCAGAGTTTGCCTTGTATGTCCACTGTATTGAATTGGTATTTTATTGGCATTTTCAATCTTAAGTTGCTTATGTTTCATTTTCCTAAGAACTCTTTAGCTTTTGTGTAACCCTGGCTGACCTCAAACTCTTGATCTTACTATCTCAACTTCTAGAGTGCTGGTACTACAGATGTGTATCACTACACTCAACTTGTTTAAGAACTCCTAAAGGGAGATGATATGGCTATAATTATGTGGCACCTAGCATACTACCTCACATATAACACTTTTATAACATTGACATATTTACCACATATCAAGAGCATTTTGAAGCTAACAACTCAGTATAACCATTGGGATTATTTTAGAACTGTTACTCATCAGAAAACTAGTAAAATGTGAGATGGTGAAGCCTCCTTTGAGAAATCTGCTAGGTACAATTCTCTATTTCCATCATAATACTTTGGTTCCTCAAGTTACAAGAAAATGAAATTGGCATAAAAAGGAAGAAACTATTGGTGTTCCTGTTAAAGAGGCTAAAGACCTTTCCCATTAAGAAATAAAGATGCCAGCAGCTGACCGCCAACAACCAGTTAAGGATGCACCTCTTTGGCAAGAATCTAGAGATTGAAATAACAGAATCAATTCCAGATGGAATCTGGAAGCAAGAGCTTCCTGTCCCTCAGAAATCATAACAGAGACCAACTTATCTTGAAGTGATAAAAGAATTTGGGACAGATTCTTAAATATCCATATATAATCTATTAGTTGAGTGTTAGGAAATTCCCTTAAGGCTAAACCCATTTCCATAACATTGTGTTTATGTGCTTTTGCTTGGAAGGGAAGGGTAGAAGAGTTTGCAGGCTCAGTACAATGAGTGGCTCAGCTGTTAGGTGAAATATGCCAGGGAAGTAGGAAAGAAAAAAAAGAAGTACATATTTCTTTGAATGAATACCAATATTGTTATATTAACAGCATCATTGAGGACAACGTCTACCTTTTTAAGCAATGAGCTATTGTTTATGGCTCTGTCACAATAAGAAAAAATATTAGTAAGTTTTACATAGCCTCACAAACTGCTCATGAGACACATTCAGCCGCATTTTGCATTTTTGCATTTTGTTTTTGGACATTGGCTGTTTGGTCAAGTTACTAGCCTGTAGTTAAAAACCGAGAGCTCTCATTTAAAAACCTGGATTTTATCATCTTTAAAACAAAACCCTGAAGATATTGTCTGTGACTATATGGCAGTAAACAATCAGTTGGAGCTGACTGCTCTGTAAGTGGCATATCAATTGGTCCTTAATGCTATCACTTCATATTCTTATTTATTTGTCCCTGAAATCTTCTATAGATGAGTTGTTTATTTATGTGGATGCTTATACACACATAGCTGTAACATGTATGTGTATGTACACATGTCTATAAAGATACATCTTACATCTCAACCCTTCATTTATCTTTGTTTTTATGGTACTAGGATTGAAATTGGGGCTACAAATTGCAGGACAACTGTTTATCCCTTTAGCTCTGTCCATGGTCCTTTGCTTTTAATTTTTCAGGGTCTCATGCTTTTGCCTTAGCTGGTCTCTAACAGCCATTTTCCTACCTATATTTCTATAGTCCATAATTTTTAATTTTTAAGGCTCCCCTACAAAAGATTGTGAACATGAACACATAAGCAAAAAGCAAACAGAGCCAACTTATTACCGTGTACTTACCTATGGGATCCACCCAAATTCCCAAAATGTCCTGTGGAATGTTGATGTCTATGGAATCTAGTATTGGATCTTTAAAGGCAACATCCTGATGAACAACCTTGGCTAGTGCTTCAGATGCCAACTTGTTGCCATTAAGGACTTTGCAAAGAAGTGTTGCTGTTTCTAATTCTGTTGAACAAAGTTCCACAGTAATTGTTTCCCCTAGAGTAAAGACAAAATAAAACCATTATATTTCAGGAATTGCAGTGGAAAAAGACCAGGAGGGAGGAGGAATCCATAAAAGGCATGTACTTATGTTAGTTGAAGGCAATATTTCCTTACCAGTGGTTTCTAAAGCTGGCTGACTGCCAGCATCACGGGGGAAGCTTCACAAGGCCACCGATGTTTGGTGGTCTCATGGAATCACAATAGAGAAGGCCAGTTCTAGGAATCAAATACCTGCTTCCCCCCACATCCACTCCAAAAAAAGGCTAGATGGACTTAACTTTGTATATAATTTAAGGGAACCCAGAGACCAATTACAAACATCCTAAATCTTGTATTCATTTTTGCTTTTTGATTTTCACTGTACATTGGTCATCCTGTCCATGTCTGAGTATGTTCTTGAAAACAGGGCTTTTTATCAACACACTAAAGTGCTTCTACCTTCATCCAAGATACAACTTTTCACTAAAAATTATGCATGTTCAGTAATATTTTTTAAATGTAAGAAAACTGTGTGACTCAACATGATACACATAGAAACAGCCTTCTTCTGGAAGCAGGATGTGAGCAAAGCTGCTTCTCCAAATGAAAACAGTTACCAAGTCCAGGTGTTTTGCCATCACTTTAAACATGTGTCTCAGAATGCTCAGTTCATTTGGCTCTCAACCTCCAATAGATGGCAGAGAAGAGGCTGGTAAATATAGACAAATCGACATTAACAAGAAGTGACAGCAATGGACGGTTAGGTACTCTAAAAACTAAGAAACCATGGTAATTTGGGGCCTTTTAGATACTTAGACCTATGTTCCCAGCCTGTCAGTTCCAGGGACTGGCAGCATATGCAGTTGGGAGTTTGTTAGAAATTTAGAACCTCAGGCTTGGCCCCACTCTGACCAACTGACTTATAACAAGATCCTTAGATGATGGTTTGATCAGTAAAGTTTATGAAGCACAGTATGAAGCCATTACTATAATCACACTAGATTTTTTCTGTTTATGGCGTGTGCATGGGGTGTCAAATTCAGGGCTTCACATATGCTAGGTAAGCACTCTGTCACAGAGTTACATCCCCAGATACAGGGATACTATGAACCAGTAAGAAATAGTCACTTCAATTTGTGTAAGCTGAATTCAAACAAAAGTAAAATGTTAAAGTTGGGGAAGCATAATGTTAATAACTGCACATATAGAGTACTGCTTTGGGCTTACTTAAAGTCATGGGATTGTACAAAGAATTCATCATACATTATCACTCCTTTGCTTAAAATTGGCTAGTGAGTTCCTATCTCCAAACTCCTGCTCATGACTTTGTTCAGTCTGCCCTTACATAATCAAACATGGTCTCTTCCATTTGCCTTTTCTTTTCTCTACACTTTCAATAACAGGAAAATGGATGTGGGATGCCTTTTTGCCCATATATTTCCAGATAATGAAGTATTAAAATATCCATTGGTGAAGCAGTCAAACAGAGGGTTTTAAATGAGAATTTCTTGTGAGTTAATCACAGGAGTTATTTTTAACCTTGTGAAGTTTAAATCAGATTCTCTTCTTCACAAGTGTCATAGAACGAAGTCCATCTTAATATGTAGCCTGTGAAAGAGACTTAAAAGCTCAGAGATAAGCCGGGCACCGGTGGCTCACGCCTGTAATCCTAGCTACTCAGGAGGCTGAGATCTGAGGATCACGGTTCAAAGCCAGCCCAAGCAAGAAAGTCCGTGAAATTCTTATCTCCAATAAACCACGAGAAAACTGGAAATGGCATTGTAGCTCAAGTGGTAGAGCACTAGCCTTGAGCTGAAGAGCTGAGGGACAGCACTCAGGCTCAGAGTTCAAGCCCATGACTGACAAAAAAAAAAAAAAAAACCAAAAACACCTCAGAGCTAATCTAGAAATTAGTTATTCTTGTAAATGTGATCTTTGTCACATGATTGGTGCTTAAGGCCCACTGTTATAAGTTTTATACCACTATATATAAATATCCCCCTCCCCAATTAATATAAATTATTTGTCTGGAAGAAAGACAAACAGAAATTGTGATATGTTCCCCTAAAATATCAGAGAATATGGATATCAACAGGAAACCAACTTAAGCAGACTAGAAACCTGATATAAGGTCATAATGATGTGCATACCTGTATCTCAGTTATTCTGGGGGATGGGGTGGGAGGATAACAAGCCTAAGACTTAAAAAGCAGCCTGAGTAACACACTGATACTCCATATCACACAGAAACCTTGGTACTGAAAGGAAGTTTTCAGTTGGTTCAAGTATAGGTTCTGAGATCCACAGAAGTAATGAGGTGATTGGCTCTAGATGACACAGTATTTTCAACACCACAACTCCTCCACATTTATAGCCACGTCCATAGGGACTACAAGGCACCCACAAATTGGCATAAATCTAGGGCCTAAAATTGCCTGGAAAATTGTGTAGATGCACACAGATTCATCTTAGAAAGACATACAATAACTTCCATTACATTCCCAAAAGATCATGACATTTTCCCAAATGTTATCTTATAAATGGTTGTACAGGTTTGTATTTAAAATGGTATGTGGACTGGCTAAGAGCCATCTCTTCAACTTAAATGCTAACAACTCTTCTGAGGTAAAGCACAAATGAAGCTTAAAACTCCAATATATTACGTTATTTGCACTGAAAGCCTTCCAAACATCCATTTATTTCATGGTGTAAGTTGGAGATTAGAATATCATTGATAATTAGGTTACAAAGACACATTAAACTTCTCATACTTACCCAAATCATTAGTAAACTCATTGGATTCTTCTCCAAAAATCCTTTTCCCCAAGCCTGGAAACTGAATGATTCAGAATATGATTTTAAAAAACCAAAACTATAACAACTATCCCACAACGTTAAATTTGAACAGATTTGTATTTTACATTTCCAATTAAGTAATACAATTAGAGTTGAAACTCAGAAAATTATAATTCTAGAAAGCAAGTCAATACAAAAAATTATCTTGATTTAGTGCTTAATCTTCAAGTAGTTCCCAACTTCTAATCCCCTCGATAAAGTCCAAATCATGGTAAAGCTCTGATTTCTTTATGTCCTGTCAACCTTCTAAACAGGGCCATAGAACTAGAATATTTGCAAAGGAGATAGTTTTACCATTGCTCTTTAAAAATCACTCTAGTAAGTTAAGTAAATATTATTGATCAAAACCCACTTATACTTGAGACTGGGTAGAAGAGAATAAGAGGATAACATTACATTTTGTCTTAATTTTCAGATAGGTTTCCACACATACCATTAGCTTTGAAGTTAGAAAGGTGAGATGGAAGAAATAATTAATTCATCAATGTGACTGAATAAATGGAGTTGAGTAAGAATCTTCTCTCTCGTCTCTATATAAGGAATTTCTCAGATTCATTATGCTTCTGGTCCTCAGTAGTAATTATATTTTTCTCAAGTGTTGATTTTTTCCCCCCAGTCCTGGGGCTTGAACTCTGGGCCTGGGTGCTGACCCTGGGCTTCTTTTGTTCAAGTCTAGCATTCTACCACTTTGAGCCACAACACCACTTCTGGCTTTTTCTGCCATTAACTAGAGATACGAGTCTCATGGAGTTTCCTACCTAGTCTGGCTTCAAACTGCAATCCTCAGATCTCAGTCTCCTGAATTACAGGCTGAGCCACAGGTATCCAGCTTGAATTATTTTCTAAATAGTGTATTAGTTAATCTTAAACAAACAACAAAAGCCGAAACAGGCAACCATCATCTTAGAAGGAGGCACAGGTTTTAGTTTTTAATTACTGTATGTGTGATGCTCTCAGAGAATAAAAGCCAGAAATCATGAAATACTTTAGCTCAGTTATCTGGAGATGGTCAAAAGCCTTAATAGTGGCTTTATATATAACTATTTTTTCCCTCTGCCTTTTGTAAAAGAGAACAAACCAACAGAAGCTGGCAATCAGCCCACTCCTTGAAGGTTAAAACTCAGTTTCAAAGCCTGCTTAAAGACTTGTTTTGAACACCATAGCATAGAAGGTCATTAGACAGCTCAAGTAGATAATGTTTAGTTGGTCATCAATTAAAGCATTCACTTTCATGAATGACCACTTACCTAAACTTGTTATAATGTTTTGAGACAAATACTAATGCATAAAAATTAATGTCAATATATATCTAATCCAGTTGCTCAACTATCCTTTTACTCAGTATCTCAACAAAAAATAGGAACAGTTGCCTTAGTAGTTTATTGGCACTACATATTATAGCACATGAAAATAAATAGAATGCAAACATTTCCTGAGCCATTTTATTCTCCTCTCCCTTTAGTCAAGATTTCACTTAAATTCTACAAAGTGGCTCCTGAAAGCTTAAGAACTCCGTAGAAAATTTCAGTATTTTGTAATGCTTTTGCCATAAACTTCTAGCCTCCCATCTTTAAAAAATAGGACATTTTATCACATAAAAGACAATATAATACTGAGAAGCAATTAGACTTGAGAAGTTTGCCTGGATCAGAAACTTGTCCTGATATTTGTTTGTTGTGTAATCTTAGGCAAGTTATTTAAGCTCTCTGGGCCTTCACTTTACCATCTATTACATATGGAACAATAATTCTTACCTTATGACTACTGTTAACCCTTATAACAATTCCTTACCTTATAAAACTGTTATAAGGGTTAAATAATATGATTAAAGTCTTACAATAGTGTATACTACATGGTAAACATTTATTATTACCACTACTGCTACATCTACTTTTGAATACTATTTTCTCCAGTTAGCTCAACATTCTTAGAATTAATTTTGATGATGTTTCACTAGTAGAATATCTACTTACAAGCTAATAATCAAGGCAAACATTAGACAAAGGATTAAATTCAAATGCTGAGACTTAAGCCCTGATGGTGCATGCCTGTAATCTTAGCTACTCAGGAGGCTGAGAGCTGAGGATCATGGTTCATAGCCAGCCCAGGCAGCAAAGTCTGTGAGACTTTTATTTCCAATTAACTACCAGAAAACCAAAAGTGGCACCGTGGCTCAAAGTGGCTGAGCACTACTCTTGAGGGAAAAAAAGCTCTGGGATAGCACCCAGGCCCTGAGTTCAAGCCCCATGACTGACAGGAAAAAAAAATCTATTATCTGAGCTGGGTGCAATGGCTCAAGTCTGTAATCTCAGGAAGCTGCGATCTGAGGATTGTGGTTCAAAGCCAGCCTGAGCAGAAAGTCCCCAGGAGATCAGGAACAGCACTCAGGTCCTGAATTCAAGCCCCAGGACTGGAAAAAGATGAGACTTAGATACTCTATTAAAGTTTTTAAAAAGGTCACAAAACAGTGTGCCCTTGTTTCTGTGGAAATAAATTATATGACTCTCTCTCTCTCTCTCTGTGACACATACACACACAGAAAGACGTTATCAGAACACTGAATGAAACATAACTGTGGTTTTATCTAGTAGTAGCATCAGGAGAATCTTTCATTTCACCAGTGTTCTAGAAAATGTACTGCTTCCTAAGAGGAAACTCCAACAAATGAAAGGTTCTATAAAGAATGCTTATCTGTAGGTGTGCAAATTATGTGTGATTCCTACTTTGTTTTTTATAATTCTCTGCAATGAACAATTGTAATTACAATTACAATCAAAATAAGGAAGAGGAGGTATTTACCTGACTCCCAGGGCTCGTCCTATTCAGAAGGAGAGTAAAAGCATGCTATGCTATGAGAGAAAGAACTACAGTGGTAAATGTTTTAGTTACCTTGACTGTGACCTTCTTACCTTGTTCTCCATATTCTGTTTTATAACTTCCTGAACCAGTACATCAGCCAGAGTCTTAAAGTCAACTGTGAACTTCTTGTTCTTTTCTCCATCTTTCTTTTCCTCAATAAGTAGCTGGAAGAGAGCTTCCTGCTGCCTGCATGCCCGGGCAATGTTGGCAGCTTTCTCAGACACACACAGCAGCTCTCGGAGGATCTCCGACATCTCTGAACCTTGCTTGCTACTCAGTGGCAGCTGCTGGAAGTGGCGCCCACTCTCCTTGGGCTGTCAGCTGGAAAAGTACAAGAATGTGAAACAGAAAGCAGTTCAGAGCGTGATGTCAGGGCGACTCTCAAGCCACAGCAGCTCATCTGGGCATAACCTGGTCAGCTTGGCTGCACCTGCTCTATGGTTGCTATAGTCACAGCCTCAGAATGGCAGAATGTAAGTAGAATCTGAATTTTGAAACTTATTTTTAAACATCTTAAAAAACAATAATGGTGGGCTGGGAGGTTGGCTCAGTGGGAGAGTGCTTGCCTCGCATGCATGAGGCCCTGGATTTGATTCCTTAGCACCACATAAGCAGAAAAAAAGCCGGAAGTGGCGCTGTGGCTTAAGTGGTAGAGCCCTAGCCTTGAGCTGGAGAGCTGAGGGACAGAAAGACAAATCTTTGAATGAGAGTCTAGATTTACAGATTCCTAGACAGATGGACAAAGCCAGATTCTTACAATGACTCTAGACTGAAAGTGTTGGCTTTGTAGCCTCTCTTTTACCAGGGGCAGAGGGAGAAGTACCAGAGCAACTCCGCAAATACTAAGATAGGGCAGCAAGCACTCTTAGTCTCGCCAGGCATGGAGGCCATTCCTGGGCTAGAGCACATGCCAGCTCCCAGCCAACTTCCCCTTTTGCCACTAAAACACTTCTATCTGTGAGATCTTTTTGAAAGTTCAAATAAAATGAAGCAACATGTTGGGAATTGGAAAGTTTTGGCTTCTAGGAATGTCACACAAATGGTGGTGGTGGTGATGATGATGATGATGGAATTTGAATTTTTAAAAGGGGGATTATCTGGGGGAAATCAGCAGAAGAGAGAAAGGACAGGATTCTGAGGGGTAAAGAGGATTAAAGTGCACTATATCTATCTATCTAGATATAATAAAGCCCACCAAACACTGAAACAAGGGGGAAGGAGGATGAGAAAAGGGAATATACAGGTGGGGTGACCTTTTGCAAATACACTGTATGCTGGTATAGAATTATCACGATGAAATCTTCTCATATCACTAAAATGTATGCAAATTCAAAAAGAAGATTATTTTAAAGAGTGTCATCTATCATTCATACCTTGATCTATCTATCAGGCCTATCTTGCAAATAGGACAGAAATACTTCTCACTCTGGGATAGCAAATAAAACTTGAAAACTTGATTAATTCTTTTCTCATGATAAGAATTACTGTGAGGATTATCTGTCCTGTTTTACAGTTAAGGAAACTGCAGCTCAGGGAGGTGAAGTAACTCCATCAGGGTTGCACAAGATTAACTGGCAGGGCTCAGGATCAGTCATACACAGTTATTTGGGCTCTTTATAATCACACTAGTTTCTTTCAAAAAAGAAGTTTCCTGAACGGGCTGTAGAAGTACAAGTACGAAGATAATGACACAGTAAGAGAGCGAAGTTAAGACATTTCCGCACAAGGTGGATTAAAATTATAGTAGCAAAATTAATTTTAAACATTAGTAAAGAAACTATGCAAAGGCTCAGTAGCTATGTGCATGTGATCATATAAAAATATTTAATGAAATGAACAAGAAATGGAAACAAGAAAAGGAAGACCATTATGTAGTCAGTAAATTTGTGGTTTGGGGAGAATATTTAATGATAAGAAAAATATGTGAATGTTATAATATTAAGTAAGAAACTGAGCTATGGCTACGTATAGTATAGCAGCATGTAATCAATTTATGTTTATTCAGAGAAGAGAGACAGAAAGAGAAAGACATAGGGAGAAAGATAGAGAAGACAGTGTGTTTCAATAGTAGTTATCACTAAGTAATGGAATTGTGGATAGCATAATTGGACTTAAAAATAATTTTCAAATATTCAACAGTCAATATATAGTACTTTTATAGTAAGAAATGCCATTTAAAATCATCTTAGAACAATTATGTATGAAGCTACAGGAATTTCTTAACTCTTCAAGGCAAGTGTCCAAACAAAATACAACTATGGCAAAAACCTTCAGGTAGTAGAGATGTTGCAGATAAGATTTAAACAAAATACCTGCCTGTGTCAATGTCTTATCTTTCAAGAATAAATTATCTTGACTCACTTTGGTTTGATTTGAACCTATATTAAAAAACATAATTGTATCAATAAAAGCTATGACTCTTGGACCTACGAGTTGTAATTTATAGCACATGTAACATATACTTGCTACAATTATGTATCAATCACACAAAAATTCATACATACTCCATGACACATGTGCCTCAAGACTACAAATTCAATAACCATCATTTTGATTTCTTAGTAAATGTTCTGTAATTATTTAAATGAAGAGGGGAATAAACAAACCAATAACACCTAGACACTGTTAAAGATGTTAAGGAACTCACTTTGATTATGATCAAGAAAAATATCAAACTAGACAATATCAATATTGTCTAGTTGACTGAACTTCATTAAAATCTATTATTTTCTGAAAAGAAGTTTTGTACCAACCACACTGATGAATAAATAACTCCTGGCTTCTGCACCAAGCAGCTATCAGGAATCAGGAGTGGGGTTTCTCTGTTTTTTTGTTTTGTTTTTGTTTTCCTCAAGACTTATGGCACTGGTTACAGCTAAGATTCTGGTAGACTTTTCTGTTCCAGCTGTCGTTGAACTTCAATCCTCAGATCTCGGCTTCCTTAGTAGCTAGATTACAGGTACAAGCTTGGTGCCCAGCTGAATTTCTCTTCTTTGGACCCAGGCCTTTTATTTTCTCATAGAGGACCATTCTCTTTCCTCCCCCGCTCCCACTCCATCCTCCCCTCCGCCCAGCAGTTGTTGCTTAGCAAGCATAGCAACGTGACCAATGAGCCATAGAGAACACATATAGTTGACAGGTATACAAATTTTAGAATTCATAATACAATAAGTTTTCAGTTCCAAAGTTCAAACTTAGTCATTCTTCGCTCTGGCCTTAGGAATCATTGTCTGTTTTGCCAATCTCCATGCAGAACTGCCCAGTTGAGATTACACTTTCTCCAGCACTCCTAACCAACCAGCATGGTTTTTTTTTGGGGGGGGGGATCATAGGTCTTGAACTCTGGGCCTGGGCGCTGTCCCTCAGCTCTTCAGCTCAAGGCTAGCACCCTATCACTTGAGCCACAGCTACCACTTCCGGCTTTTTCTGCTTATGTGGTACTGAGGAATCAAACCCAGGGCCTCATTCACTGAGCCAACTTCCCAGCCCCCAACCAGCACTTATACAGCTATTTCCTTTCCTCCAGATCTCTAGCTTTCTAAACAAACAAACAAACAAACAAACAATAACCCTCCACGGCCTTGTTGCTGGCACAGTATTGTATGCTTGTTCTTCCAGCTACTGCAAAGGCTGAGACAGAATTGCTTGAGCCCAGGAGTTCCAGGAAAAGCAACTTCCTAATTACTTTGCATAGCTGACCTACCATTTTCTGGGTGAACAAGCCACACCACTAATAAGCTGTTTTATCTCTCTCCATCCATCCCCAACTCAGCTCTTTCAGGTAAGAAGGGAGCTCTGAAACAGTCACTCTTACCTGGAATAGTTGAGATAAATCATCTGTGGAGAAATTGGGGACCATTATCTAATACAAGATTTCTCCAATTTTACATGGAAATTACTTTTCAGATGATTTTTAAAGTCAATTCACTCCTATTATTCACATTCATTGTTACTATGGCCCTCATTTCAGGTTAGCTGACACCTAATGGCAGATAACTTGGTGGAACCTTATTGATATGGTTCTGCAACCATTTACTAATGCGCAAAGAAAGGCCAAAGTTACTTTGAAACACAAATCATGCTATGGTTAGAAAGTTATAACATTTACCATAATTTATATCCCTTGCTACAGTTTTTCCTTCCCTTATTTCCTTCCTTCCTTCCTTCCTTCCCTTCTTTCCTTTCTTTCCTTCCTTTCTTTCCTTTCCTTCTTTCCTTCCTTCCTTTCTTTTGTTCTTTCTTTCCTTCCTTCCTTTCTTTCTCTTCCTTCCTTCCTCTTTCTTTCCTTCTTTCTTTCCTTCTTTCTCTTTCTTTCCTTCTTTCTTTCTTTCTTCCTTCCTGCCTGCCAGGATTTGAACTCAGAGCCTTGTACCTGCTAGGTATTTGATTAGTATTATTAAAGAGTATCCTGAGAACCAGCTGTAACAGAACTACGTGAGGTGCCTACTAACTTGACAGATTCCCAGGCTGTACTCCTGTTTATGGAATCAGAGTCTCTGAGAACACAGCCTAGGAATCGGTATTTTTTTTCAGCATTCTGGATGACTCTAAGCACTCAGATTTGATACCTATTTTTCTCCAGGATATTTATTCTATACATATACTAACAATTCAGGGGTGACTAGCACCTTGTGGCAGGTATCTTAGTGGAACCAATGGATCTGTTATTATTCATGAGAAGAGACACAGTTCAGTTAACAGCAGCGAACTTTTACTAGGTGCTTACTACATGTCAGATATCTACTAAGCATTCTGTGTAACTTAGCTCATACACCACTAGGAAGTAGGTACAACTATTTTCACTTTACAGGTGAAGAATCTTAGGTAAAAGAAAATTAAGCAATTTGTCCACATGTCTGGGAGGTAACAGGAGAAGATACTAACTCAACTAAGCAGCAGAAACACAGGTTGTTGATTAGTACTCTAGCCAAGGAAAAGACATATATCTATATCTCACTGTGTATATCTACATATATGTGAATATATATGCATATATATATGAGAGGATGTCAACTGTTAAAGTATAGGAAAATAGTTATTGGATAATAATCACAAGCATATCGTCATTTGGATTATACTGTATAGCAAAAAGTAAACACATTTAGTTGGTACCTGTCACCAGTTGAAGTCACTAGCTAATCCTGACACTTGATTTCTCTTTTGCCCTCAGAAAAACTTTTTCCTCAGCTGATTCTCAGATTTACTGCCTAGTGCCCTGCTGGATAGTAAATTTTTGCCCATTATGTCCACTAATAGATCTTTCTCTCTGATACTCTATCTTTTCTGTCCTCCTCCTCCCCTTTTTTGGTCTCTCATCTCTCCTCTCTGTCCATATCTCTCTCACACAGAACGTAACTTTTATTTGATTTCTTTACAACTGTGGCTTCTGGGATACATTTAATTACACATGTGAGAATCTGCACCAGGCCATTCATATTTCTTAGGCTTACAGGATTTCAAAACATTCAGTTTGCACGACTTTGGAAGTATTTGCCAAAATTTTCAAATACCCCTATTTACAGGGTTTTGATCCAGTGTTTAAGACTTTTCCAGTCAATTTTTTTTACTGTTGGAATCCTTTGACAGCTTGAATTGAACTTTCAGTGCTGAAGCTTTCCTACTCTTACAGTGGGCTTTCTCTCCACTAAGCCTGTTCTAGGATGGTTGTATGCAAAAGCTGCTCTACATTCTTCAGGTAGGCTTTCTTTCCAATGAGTCTGCAATGCTTCTGAAAGGAATTGGAGAACATAGAGTTCCCATGAAATATTAATCTTTAATGTACTTTACACTAAAATGACTGGTCTTTACCAAATGATTTACACTCA
Organism: Dipodomys ordii; assembly: GCF_000151885.1. NCBI lineage: Eukaryota > Metazoa > Chordata > Mammalia > Rodentia > Heteromyidae > Dipodomys > Dipodomys ordii. The sequence goes on along the minus strand of NW_012267221.1, from coordinate 36,680,274 downwards.
TAGGAATATTCTCCACTGTGAGTCCTTCCATGCTCATACAAGCTGAAATGTCTGAAGGTTATCCCCCATTGCATGTGCTCCTAGGGTTCTCTCCAGTGTGAGTTCTTCTGTGGAAGCAAATGGAAGTAGAACTCCTGAAGGCTTTCTATAATGTTTACATGAATAGGGTTTCATTGCAGTCGAGATCCTTTTAGGTATATGATGGGAATTGGAAGTCCAGAAGACTTTCTCACATTGCTTAAATTTCCACTTTTCTTTTGTTAGTATGGAGGCTTGAGCTTGGGGCTTCGCACTTGCTAGGCAGGTACTCTACCACAACAGCTGGTTGATTTTTGAGATAGGGTCTCACTTTCAGCCTGGGCTGAAATCCCCCTATTGTAAACTTCCTGTGGTAGTTAGGATAATAAGTCATCAGGCCAGGTCTTCTCTCAAGTGATAAGTGTGCCTTACAAATTTTCTGCCCTGGTTGGTCTTGAACCATGATCCTCCCAATATTAGTGTGCCAAACAGCTAGAATTAAAGTCATGAGTCACCAGTGCCTGATTTTTTGACATCTGTGTGTCTTTGGTGACAGTGGTGGAAAGGATAGCAAGAAGGTCTACTTAATGCCTAATATCTAATTTCTATTACTTTGTTGTTTAAGAGTGGCTTGCTTTCTCGTCATTCTGGAGGCTGGTGGCTCCTCTGTGTCCTCACTTGCCCTTTCCCTCTGTGGGTATGCATCTCTGGTGTCTCTACCTCTTTTTATGAGGACTTCAGAAAGACTGGACAAGGACACACCCATATAGCCTCATGTAACCACTAAAAGTCCTCTCCCCAAATAATCATCTCTTGAGATCCTTAGAGGCTTAGTTCCAATGCTGTGGTATTCACATGACACTGATGTACAGCCTTCTGTATGTTTTAAATCATTAGTGTTACTGATATAACAGTGTTATACTGTCTTGCTTAGAACAAATGACAAGAAAAAAGTTTAGTACAGATTTTTTTCAAATATTTTTCATCTGCAGTTAGTTGAATCTATGGATGTTGCACTATAACATTCAGAAGTCCTGAAGATGAGGGCTTCAATATCTGAATGTTGCAGAAATGCCATCCAGCTCATAATGCTTCTGAAAGAGAAGACTTGGCGATCTCAGCAAATGCTAGCACAATCCATCCCTTTGTCATTTGTTTGGGGGCCAAACAGTAAAAATAGGACAGAGTTTTCCCCCCAATTATCAGGCCAATAAGTTCTGTCAGGCAAACTTTCAGGCTAGGGGCTACTCTAATAGTGGCATCATTAGTGATCCCACAGCATCGCTGCCTCACGAGCCTTGCTTAGTAACAACCTATTTAACAACCTCTTTTCATTTCAGCAAAACCAAGTTTCATAGCTCACCATCTCACATTAAATGTATATTCATAGATTAGCATTAAATTGTGTCTCAATGTGAGATAGAATTAGTCTCTTTGGTTTTTGTGCAATATTCAAGCCTCATATTGAAAAAGCTTCAACAGGTCAGGAAAAGAAAACCCAAACCACTCTATGAAGACCAAACTCTAATTTTTAGCCATTTTATCATCTCATTAGAACATCTAGACTTAAAAATAATATCTGGAATTAGGAGTTGCTCAGTATAAAATGCATGTGAACACCCTGGGTTCAATCCTTAATACTGGGGGAAAGAAATTATATACATATTTAAGACATAATAAGCAATAAGCCTGACTAGACATATGCTTTAGAATAGATTTGGGATTTCCTGTCACTATGTAATGTGGCATCAGGTCAATTAGTCTCTCTGAGCCTCTCCTCATTATACTAGGAAGGTAATTCCTTGCAATGATATCTGATCAAGTGAAGTTATCTCTTGAAAGGTATTGAACATGGAGCCGTGTACATCATGGCTAATAAGTGCCAGCTATGACTATTAAATACAACTGCACAAAAACCAAAGTCACATGTCCTTCCTTGAGAATCTAAGAGGTTGGCAAGATTATAAGGGTCACTGAAACCTTTTCTGAAAATTTATTAGCTCATTAAATCCAAAGCCTGGGAACTACTTGTGATTCTCCACATAACCCAGAATAAAGGAACTTTATATAGGCCAGATCTGATTGCTTTAGTTTCTGGGCTTCTGTGTAGAAACTTGGTTTCTCAGAGGCTGAGAAATAACTCTGCTTTGATGGCATACCAGCTGAGGGTGGCCTGGTAATTGTCCCTGTCTGAGTGATGACTAGTTACATAGGTGGCTTGACTTGGAGTTAACTCATTAAACTATACACTGAGAAATATTTCCATTTTTGCATGTCTCATTCAATAAGAGCATTTTTGTGTGTTTAATGTATCTGTGGAAGGGGAGAATGAGTTCACCTGCTGGCTACTCCAAGTGAGTCATTCCTGCATTGTACCACATAGTTGGCTCCTGAGCCAACAGAGACAGAGAACAGAGACAGGCCAAATATTCAACCCATCACTGTAACACATATGTAGTTTGTTTACATGTCTATGTTCTGTCTGGCAAAATATTTAAACAGTGTTATTTCTCATGACTTTGAACAGATACTGCAGAGGTGTTTGATAAATATTGGCTGATGACTTCCTCTTAGCTTTGTAAATACAGAATTCATTCTTGTGGTTGTGTTTAATGTACTTGGATTTTATGAGAATTAGCCAGGTGCTGTTAGGCACAGGGGCCCATATTTGTTTATACAAAAGTCTGCATATCTGTTTTCATTTATAGAAAACAGTGCAGAGCTATCTGGATGATTAGCTGCTGAGCTGTATTTTTGGAACACTGAATCAGAATCCTGTGTCTCATTTAGGGGTGACCTATCCTTGACAAGACTAATTTAATCACCCAAAATAGTAAGTTAATTTAGTTTTGTTCAAAAATGTCAGGTATGGGTTATAAAAATCTACCTATTTAACCCCAACATTTCTTTATGTGTGTGTGTGTGTTATTGTAAAAATACTGTACAGAGGGGTTACAGTTACATGAGCAAGGTCATGAGTACATTTCCTATTGAGCATTGTTACCTCCTCCTTTGCTTTTCCCCTACCATCCCTTCCCTCTGCACGGCACCAACTCCTCCCCCAAGTTGTAAAGTTTGTTTTCAACATAGTGTCTTGTATATCTCATTGTTACAATGGGTCAACCTGTATCCTTGATTCAGCATTATGTTATTTCCCTTCCCCTCCCCAAATTAGAAAAAAAATGTATATACAAGATGCAGGGCACCGACATCAAATACAGTGAAAACAGGGGTTATATCTGAGGGAGGAACATACCAAAGAAACAAAAAAATCACAGAATACATTATAAATATGTTAAAAAAAACAATAGAAAGAAAGAAAAACAACTTGGAGTTCATTTCATTTAACATCATCTTATATGGTAACATTACATAGCTTTTGATTTTTTCTGCTTGTCGTAGACTTATGCTACTTATTGCAAATAAGGGAAACCATGGGACCTATGTTTCTTTGGGCCTGGCTTACTTCACTTAATACAATTTTTTCCAAGTCTTTCCATTTCCTAACAAATGGGAAATGTCATTCTTTCTGATGGAGGTATAGAATTCCATTGTATATGTATATACCACATTTTCTTGATCCATTCATCTATGGAGGGTCATCTGGGTTGGTTCCATATCTTAGTTATGGTAAATAAAGCTGCGATAAACATAGTTGTACTGGTAGCTTTAGTATAGCCTTGTTTGTGATTGTTTGGGTAAATGCCCCAAAGTGGGATTTCTGGGTCATTGGGTGGCTCTATGTGGAGTCTTTTGAGGAACCACCAAACTGCTTTCCAAAGTGGTTGAACAAGTTTAACTCTCACCAACAATGCGGTAGAGTTCACTTTTGGCCAATCCTCTCCAGCATCTGTTGTTACTAGATTTCTTGATTATAGCCATTCAAACTGGGGTGAGGAGGAATCTCAATGTTGTTTTGATTTCCATTTCTTTTATGGCTAGAGAAGTTGAACATTTCTTCATGTCTATTGGCCATTCTCATTTCCTCTTCAGAGAAGTTTCTCTTTAAGTCTTTAGCCCACTTATTTATCGGGTAGTTGTTTCTTTGAGGATTTGTTGTTGGGGGATTTTGTTTTTTGAATTCTAAGTATATTTTAGATCTAAGACTCTTGTCCATTGTATGGCTAGTGAAGATCTTCTCCCAGTCTGTGGGCTTTCTATTGATCTTGTTAGCTATGCCCTTTGCCATGCAGAAACTCTGCAGTTTTATGCAATCTCATTTGTCCAACCTTTCTTTGACTTGCTGTGTTTCTGTGTCTCCATTAAGAAAATTTCAGCCTGTGCCAAGAAGCCCTAGAGTTTCTTCTATTCCTTCCTGTAATGTTTTCAGGGTATCTGTTTTGACTTTGAGATCTGATCCATTTGGAGTTGATTCTTGTGCAAGGTTATATATAAGGATCTAGCTTTAGTTTTCTACAGGTGTTAAACCAAGTTTGCCAGCACCATTTACTGAAGAGGCTGTCTTTCTTCCATTCTGTGTTTTTAGCTCCCTTATCAAAGATTAAGTGGCTATAGGTCTGTAGGTTCATTTCTGTATCTTCAGTTCTATTCCATTTAACCCCAACATTTCTTACCCTTAATCCTTAACCTTCAAGTAGTTGTGACATACCCATCATTTACAAGCTGGCTAATGTTATTCACCCTAGTTCTGCTGAGGTTACTGTGAGCTCACATTAGCCCATGTTTTCATTCAGTGATGCTGTTTGAAATAATAGGCCACAAAGAAGCCTACTGTCCTGCTAGCTCGTAAATGGGAGCCTATGCTAGCACAGTGTATTCTAAGTAACTAGGAATCAGTTTTAATTGGAACATGTTAAAAATACAGATTCATTTTTACTTTGCTCCTGAAATTACTATATTTTACTAGATTTGAGCTGGAAAAAAGGGTGCTTCCATTGATTTTACTCCAGTAATGTAAGGAAACACTAGGGAGAAAAGTAACTCAGTTCTTTCTATCCTTTCTTGGTTATTGCCAGCCAGAACAAGGACTCGTGTTGATTACTGCCAACTAGAATGGCTGAGATCCCTCAGTCAGCTGGGTCAACTCTTAGTACCTTTTGTAACAAAAATGGAATGCTTGTGGGAAAAGAAACTCCATAAGGTGACCTACATGATAACAATTCCACTGTGGTATAACACTTACATAAAGCAGGCATTTCAAAATTGTCCCAGAATTCAATATTCCATCCTTTTAGAAATAGTTTTAAACTAATAGAGAGCCCATTTTACATTAGGAACATTTTCCATATAGAAACTATTCATTTATATCTTCCTACTATCTGTGTTCTAATTGCACATTTGTACTCTGAGAGATGTGTTTAGAACGGTAGTTTCAAAATAAAATTAGAATCTGGATATTATATAAAAATAAAAGTAATTTCTGTGAAAATATTTTCAAAAATATAAATTTAGAAAAATATGATTTTAGTGCATAACTCAAGGCAGAATAAAGAAGGTATAGGCTGTATAGAAAGAACCTTTTCTTGTAGAATATTACTTGTTGTTAACTAAAATTCCAATGTCTGTTTTGAGTATTTCTTTTTGAGAGCAATGCTTCTTGGTCATTAAAGGAAATTCGTAACTCTCCCAACAGTTACTAGAGATACCAACTCACATAACACTTTTTATTGTCTATATAGACATTCAGGTGTGTGATAGAAAAAGCCCCTGTTAGTCCATAGAATAGGCAACCACAAGATCACTGAGCTCTGAGTCTTGGCACTTCACCCATTAGGTTCATAACCTTAGCCATATGATTTAGGCTCTGAAGGACTTGTTATCCTCATTTTTGTAAACACAAAACAGGAAGAGAAGAAAGACAAGGTTGGATGGGATGTCTCTATACTCTCCTCTAGTGCAAAATTTCTTGTGTTTTTTTTTTTGTGTGTGCCAGTTGTGGGGCCTGAACTCTGGGCCTGGGCGTTGTCCCTCAGCTCTATACCTCAAGGCTAGTGCTCTACCACTTGAGCCACTGTGCCACTTCCAGCTTTTTCTGCTTATGAGGTGCTGAGGAATCGAACCCAGGGCCTCGTGTGCATGCAAGGCAAGCACTCTACCACTGAGCCACCTTCCCAACCCTGTTTTTTTTTTGTATCAACTTTTCATATAAAAGAGGTTGAGTACTATTCAACCTTTAAAAAAAGAAATGGAAATTTGAAACATTCTACAACAACCTTGAATATATAATGCTAAGATAATATAAGCTAGCCTGACAAATGACACACACTATAGGATTCCACATATGTGAGCTGCCCATAATAGTGGCACACATAGAGACCAAGAGCAGAATAGTAGTTGTCAGGCAAGGAGGAGAGGATGCTGGAGAGTTACTATTTAATAACTATAGAGTTTTATTTTGGGACGATGACATCCTAAAGATGGAAAGTGGTGATAATTGCACAACAATGTGGAACATACTTAATTTTTTCAGTTTTACACTAGCAAATAATTAAATGGCTGGGCATTAGTGGCCCACACCTGTAATCCTAGCTACTCTCGAGCTATGGATTGAGGTTCAAAGCCAGCCTTACTAGGAAAGTCCATGAGATTCTTACCTAAAATTAACCATCAAAAACTGGAAGTGGAGCTGTGGCTCAAAGTGGTAGAGCACTAGCCTTGAGTTAAAGAGCTCAGGGGCAGCACCCAGGCAGAAAGAAGAAAGAAAGAAAGAAAGAAAGAAAGAAAGAAAGAAAGAAAGAAAGAAAGAAAGAAAGAAAGAAAGAAAGAAAGAAAGGAAGGAAGGAAGGA